>NC_058132.1:507890503-508114558 GCF_016433145.1 Gracilinanus agilis
ATATATACATACATGTTAGAGGGCAGTTAGGTAGCATATATACATATATATGTATATATATATACATACATGTTAGAGGGCAGTTAGGTAGCTCAGTTGATGTATATATATATATATACATATGTATATATATATATATATTACATGCTTATGTCTATTTATGTAAGCTCATTGTATTATGGAATGCCAGGAGCCTTTTGTAATGACTGGAGAGAATATAATGAGATCACAAAAAAAGTTAGGTAAGAGGATAATGACAAGATGGAGATGGTGACAGAAGCTGAGATGGGAAGGAGATAAAGATGTCAATCTGTCTATGCATGTATGCAATTGGTGCAATTCTTTAGAATGATCATAACCTCTCTTTCACTCTATTCCATCTCCCAATACATAGATGCACCATTCTAAACTTTCTCCCATGCTAGAAGACTTCCTTTCTAAAACCTTCTTCATTTCAAACCCATAATCAACTTATCAAACTCCTCTTTGGCAATATTTTCAAAATAAATCCTCAAGAAATCTCACAAGCTGCTACTTAATGAGGCACAAGTGGAATGAGGTATTGGACTTGGAGTCAGGAAGACCTAGAATCAAAACATACCTCGTATACTTGCTAATTATGTAACACTGGGCAAATCACTTAAGTATTTTGTGCCTCAAATTCCTGATTATAAAATAAAGATATTGGACTTGAGAACATGTAAAGTATCTTCCAGAAGACTTAACTGGGGAAAGTAGTAGTACCTATCAGAGAGGTTGAAATGAAGATCAAACAATATACCTTGTTTGATTCTCTCTCTCTCTCTCTCTCTCTCTCTCTCTCTCTCTCTCTCTTCTCTGTCTCTGTCTCTCTCTCTCTCTATATATATATATATACATATACATATGTATATATATATAATATTATATATATGTGTATATATAGTATTTTATAAATATTAAAAGTGCTTCATATAAATATTGCTATTATTACTGTGATTATTAAATCTATGATCCAATGGTTCAGTGAGATTCATTGGATAAAAAGAGTTCCATTTTTTTTTTACTTTTCAGGTTTTCAAATTCTTTTGACAGAGCAAGATGATTTTTAAGGCCTTCTAACTCTAAAGTTCTAAGATGAGTCTAACTGATAACAGGATATATGATATTGGTGCCTGAGAAGGTAAAAGTAAGATATGAAACAATGAATTAGCAATGAATGATCTATAAAAGCAAATATTTTACATATAACCCAAGGAAGATACCATCTGTGGGTGGTACCAGACAGTTTAATTTCTCTCCATGATGGGGACATGAACAAGTGGAGTAATGGTTGGTATTATTATCTTTTGTTCTTTTTTTTACATTTATTTATTTGTCTGTTTGTTTGTAATCAAAGTTCCAGGTATCTCCCTCCCTCTCTTCCTTTCACTAGAGAAGGCATCATTTGACAAAAAGATATATTATATATTAAATTCTACTTATCAGTTCTTTCTCTGAAGATTGGTATATATAAGTTATTCTTCAAACAATATTTCTGTTGCTGTATATAATGTTCTCTTTATTCACATAGGTCTTTCCTTATTTTTTTTAAATTAATTTGCTTGTAATTTCATATGACACAGTTGTATTCAATCACAATCATTTGCCACAACTAATTTAGTCATTCCCAATTGATGAGCATCTCCTCAATTTTTTATTCTCTTTTTGTACACTATCTTAATTTCAATATTTTGATTCCTATTGCTTCCCCAGGATATTCTCCTACAGAGTTAGAGAGGGTAGGTAAATTAAATGTTTTCAAAGTTTCAACTTACCATCACACTAGAAGGAATATAACTTCTTGTGTCACTGCCTAAACTGAATCAGTCTAATATATTTACTGGAGACTGGAAAAAGAAATAGAGGCAGGTAGTGGCACAATGGAGAGAGTATCAATCCTGGAGTCAGGAGGATCTGGGTTCACATTTGATCTCAGACATTTCCTAGCTGTGTGACCCTGGACAAGTCACTTAACCCCAAATGCCTAGCTCTTATCACTTTTCCCATCACAGAAGATAAGGGTTATTAAAAAATTCTTTAAAGAAATGAAGAACACACTATTAAAACATAGAAATGATCCTAACTTATAGAATACTGAATATATGGACAGCAGAAACCAATTCATAATGGTCTGGATAAATTGAAAAAATGAGCCTAAGAGTAAGATTTCACCACATATAGGGAATTTTTCTGTTGAAAGATACCTCTAAATGTTCTCTCCCAGTCAGGAGCTTGATGGACCTTCCAACTCAGTTAGCTAAATGACAAGTGGAAGGATAGGAAGAACAGGGGGCCCAATTCTGAATCATAGAAGGAATGGGAACTGCAGAGAATTCTGTCTGTTTGATATTTGGATACAGAAAATAAAAATGTAATGCGAAAAACAATGGATTTTAGTGTCAAAGGAACTAAATTTTAATTCTATATTTGCTATTAAAACCATGTGACCTTGGATGAATAACAACTTCATTGGATCTTGGTTTAATTCTCATTTCTACACATACATATTAACATGGGAATGGAGCATCATTGAATCATTAAATTATAAAATTTAGAGGTGAAAGGATCTGTACATTAAATCATGGAATGACTAGTAAGGATCCTTGTACCTCTAAATTTTATCATCCTATGATACGTAATTATCATGTTAGTGTATGTGTGATGAGAATTAAACTGTATGAAATATCAAGGAATACTCTCAACAGTGATGCTGTTTATAGATCCCAGAGAATTAACAAAGAGAAGAGAAAAAGTAAAAAAAAATTGATTTGGCTCTGCAAAAGTAATACTAATTGCAGCCATTTATTAGAACTGCTTACCATTTATGGCTAATTATCATATGCACAATAACTTATGCATATCATTAACATGTGACAGATTAATTTTTATTTGATTACAGCACTAAGCTCCATGTCATGTATGCTCAATCTCCTTCTGCTTATGTAGTATGGTTGTCTGCTCACAACTTGAAAACATTTAGAGGGCACATTGCTGGGGGATCTTAAGGAAATAAGAATGAGCAATATAGACTGATTATTTGGGAGTATTTTGGAAGGCAAAGTAAACATAAGAATGGTACTGGAAAGAATAAACAAAGGAGTACACAGAATGAGAAGGAATGGATGGGTAGAGGAGTTCATACATGGGTGAGATCTGGGGTGTGCTGGAGTCAGCACCCACTTACTCTTTCCATTGTTAAATTTTCAATGTGAAAATTCGAACTTCAGAAATCAACAAATGTCATAAACTAGATCTTGTGGTTTATCTATAGATTAAATTTAAATTTAATTTAAAGAGTATTCCACACACACCCCTCCCCCAGTTGTTAAACATTTACTAGTATTCTGGTAGGAGGGACCATAAAGCGAAGAAAGTTGCAATAAAGATAATAATATGAATAATATGAAAGCCCTGTAAGTTAATCCTTTTATTGCATTATACATCATTCAATCACTTTTGCATTTGTTAACTGGACCTGTGATCTCATTAGAACTGAGAGCTTCTACTGAAGGAGTTAGACTGCTAATTTTTCTCAAATTTGTGGTTTTAGACAATTATCTGGAACATTGAGAAGTCAAATGACTGCTTTGGGGTCATAAAACCAGTACATCAAAGGCAGAGTTTGAATCCAGGTCTTTCTGACTCTCTTCCAAGGTCAGCTTTATCCCACCATACCACTACTCCTTTAATTAGAATCTTATTATATAGTGTTAGGTCCAGTTTGAGTCACCCAACTTTTTTAAAATATTTTTTCAATTAGATGTTCATTTTCCTCCTGGAGAAAAAAATGAAAACAAATAATACTATAACAAATATGCATGGTAAACAAAGCTAATTCCCAAAGTAAGCATGTGGGTATCATTCTGTATCTAGAAAATATCACATGATAGAAGAGAGGTAGCACAATTCATCATTAGCTGGTCCCCTAAATTCATATCTGGTCATTGCATAGATCAGAATTCTTTTGACCTTTCAAAGCTGTCGGTTTTACAATGTTGTTATAAATAATTATTCTGATTCTTCTCAGCTTGATCTTAAACCATCCTTTTCATTATTTATTATGACACAATATTATGTATAATATTACCATGCCATGTTTCTTCAGAATTCCCCAACTGATTGGTACTCTCTTAGTTGCTAGGCGTTTTTTGTTACTATACAAAGAGCTATTGTCAATGTTTTTGTATATATGATCTTTTTTCCTTGTCTCCTTACATTTTTTCCACTTTATATTTATTTTTCTCAATTACTTGTAGATACAAAAATTTAACATTCATTTAAAATTTTTTCTGAGTTCTGTATTCTCTCCTTCCTTTTTCTTCCTTTCCTCTAGAAGGAGAGCACTTTGATTTAGCTTGTACATGTGCAGTCATGCAAACTATTTCCATATAAGAAATGGAAAAGAAAACAGAGACAATAATAATAATAATAATAAAGTAAAATAAAGTATATTTCAATCTGCATTCAGATTCCATCAGTTTTTTCTCTGGAGGGGATAGCATTTTTTATCATTAAGTCTTTCATAATTGTCTTGGATCATTGTATTACTAAGAATAGCTAACTTTCACAATTGATCATCATACAATATTGCTGATACTGTATAAGACGTCCTCCTGGTTCTGATCATTTACCTTGTATTAGTTCATGTAAGTCTTCCTATATTTTTCTGCATTCTTATAGCAAAATAGTATTCCATCACAGTCTTATACCACAATTTGTTCAGACATTCTGCAGTTAATAGGCATCCTATTAATTTCCAATTCTTTGCCACCACAAAAAACAGCTAGAAATACTTTTTGTACATATGTTATTTTCCTTTTAGTTTGATCTCCTTGGGGTACCAAGCTAGTAGTGGTATAACTTAGTCAAGGAGCATGCACAGATTTTTAATCCTAGTCACTTTACTTTTGAATAAGATCTAGAAAGTTTATGTCCTGTAAATTCTACCTATTGATCAAATTTTCTGTGGGATAGGGAAAAAGTGGTTATTTAGAGAAAAGAAGGCTAAGAGAATGAAGTCCATAAAAGTACTTATGAGGAATGCCATGACAATTGTACTTTATGCTCATGAAATTCAAACAAGAATAATTCAAGAGACCTACATTTCTAATCTCAATGATATTTACCAACTAGACAAATAGTTTGACCTTTAAAGTTTTCATTCTCCTTATGTGTAATTTTAGGTAGTCAACTAAATTTTCTCCAAGGTTTTTTCCAGCACTAGTATTATGATTATACAAAGTAGAATTAAAGTTGAATGAATGAATGATGGTTTAATTTGGACACAAGGAAGAATTCCAAGTTTAGCACATAGTAAATAAAAACTTAATTCTTACTTTAGATTGGTATATTCTCTTTATTTTCCACGGATATATGATTTCAGCAATGTGGGCATTCCATGGTGCAGACCACAGCCCTTCTCAGTATTCTTATTCTGTCTTATTCTAGTCTGTGTTCTACCATAAATCTTCCACAACTTATCTATCTAAAATACTATATGTCTTCTTCTAAGTCTTTGAAAAATTCCAGAGATCCCAATGTGACATTTAGACTATTTCTTATTTTTTCTCTATAATTGACTAATCTTTTCTCTAATCTTACATTTCCAACTCTCTTCAAGTAATATGTTCCACCTTCCTTGTACCTAATATAGTTTGTCTAACCTTTGCTCTCTGGACCATGTAAAATTTTGTATTTTTCAGACACAGTAGATCACAGTTGAGTAAGGGATCATTGGAATGGTGGATCCTAGTATCATCCAAGATTCTTTCACAGATGCAATCAGAAATATTTCTTCCAATAACCAATTCCTCTTAGGGGGATTAAATCAGGAGACATATAATCATGAAAGATGTTTATCTCTATTGTAGAGAAGGCTAGATATACAATTAAAATAAAAGAAGAAGACAAAGTGGTGCTGATTCCATCAAGGTCCCTAAATGAGATCATAATGATTCAAAAGAATCTGATTTAACTGTCCACACAGGAGAAAAAGTTGATGCAGAATGCTTATTGTTCAAATGGCACATGTTGCAGTTTTATGGGCAGCCTCATATAAAATGGTCCATTTGTACAAATACTTTGGTTAGATATAATGAACTCAGCCTAAAAGTGAAAAGGAAGAAAAATGAATTTGGGAAATTTTGCAACTCTTTCAATGATCCCAAGGTGCTCCTTGACACAAAAATCCCTATCTTTCTATCCACTCCCCATTCCCAGAGGTGAGAACCAATTTTTGTTGCATAAACTTTATCCAGTGACTACCATGAAATCTTGGACAATCTCATCTCTCATGGTGGTATATTATTCTATAGAACTTTGGATGATTTCTTCAATTTTTTTAGCACATGACCTAGCATATGAGAGGCAGTGTAGCATGATGGAAGGACATTCAGCCTTGAACATAGAAAAATCTGGATACAGGTGCTACCTCTGACCCTGATTGAATGACCCTGGACAAGACCCTTAACCTCTTTGTTCTCCAGATGGCATTCAAGGTCTTTAAGGTGGAGAGAAGGTGAAGACCTGATTTTTTTTTTAAAAAAAAAAGGTTCTTCAGTAAGAAACTCACACTACCAGTGAAATCATGGGTCCAGCTCTTATCCCTGAACTCTTTTATACTAAAACAATTTCTTGTTGGCCATGTGTAGTCAGAACCACACAGGAGTATTGTGCATTGTCAGCTTATTCTCCGTCATAGACCCAAGGTTAGCTACTATAAGTTTCACATTTTCATGCATATTAAGAATTTTCCCACCAAAAATGGTGTGTAAATATTAATTTGTCTTTCTGGATGGCCATTCGAGTTCAAGGTATATCAAGTTAAAAAAAACCTTACTGATATTCATCATACTATTTAAATATTGGTTATGTTTACTTGATAATATCCAGGAGTTTCTCTCAATTGTGTAAGTAATAAATATACTTCCAAATAGCAATTCACTATGATATTTATCTAAGTGATATAAACATTCCTTTGAATGATAATACACTTTGTGTAACCTTCCTTGACAGTTTGTCTATTAAAAAGGAAATTAAATATACAAAGTTATGGGACAGCAGCTGTATAACAATAATGAACTTTGTAAATTCAAGAAATAGAGGGAAAATTTATTTGGAGCTCAAGCTTAACTTTTACTTTCTGAGGTTTCTGATTTGTCATCAAAAACTTTGTTACTAGAGTTTGTTTATATGCACAGCTACTTTTATACACAAGTACGAACCAATATCACTGATAACATACTGGGCACAAAGTAGGTGTTAAAAAATACTTTTGACTTTGAGGAGTGTAGGATTTTCAAGTTTCATTCCTTTTTATCTCTTCCCAGATACACTATAAATATTGAATTGAAGTTTGGTCTTTTTCATTCAATATGATCCAGAGTCCAATGATTTGGGACATGTTTGGGGAAAACATTTGAATTTATTTTTCCAAATTACATGTGACTTACAATTTTAAATTTTCATTTTCTGGCATTTTGCGATCCATGTTCTCTCCCTCTCCCCTTCCCATTCCTCACTCTTCCCCAAGAAGGCAGGTAATATGATATAGGTTGTACATGTGTTTTTATACAATTTTTTTAGCAAACCATCTGAATTTTGAAGTTGTATAACTTTCACTAGCTCCCTCATTAATCTTCCTTTTTTATTTTATCTAAGCACACAAATAAATGTGATGGGATAGTGAATGAATTCAGTCAACCAACCAATTATTCTTCAAGCCTTGAGCTGAATTCAAATAATTGTGAAATTATTATTGTTTTGAAACCAATTATTTTACTGAACTCAAATCTTTTTTTCAACCTGATTTCAAAATATAAGTGGGTAAAGGATGATATGCAGTATTGAAAGGTTGGTCAGTGTTTACAGAGAAATTATGTTTTTCTGTGAAATGAGTTTCATATTTAGAGTCTAGTTCTTTACTTTCTCTCAAATATTAATTTAAAAACCCTAAGGTTGTGGCAAATGGCACTTGGCATTGTTTCTATGTTTGTTTTAGGAGGCGAAAGAAGAAGTTATTAAGAGGCAGGTGATGGAATGAATATATAGAGAACTGGATTTGGGGATCTGTGTGACCTTGGGGAAATCATTTCATTTCTTTGGACAGCAGTTCAGTTATTGTCCTTTGTACTTGAAGAGGACCAAAATGACATCACTATATTGGAATCAAAATACTGTGTTTGACTGTGGCTGATCAGACCAATATGAGTTTGGGAGATTCTACTACAGGTAGAACACCAGTTTATTAATTTGCTAAATTAGGAAGTTAGATTTAGATGACCCACAAATTCCCCTTTTAGCTCTATGATCCTAAACTTGAAAAAGATCTTTTGTTTGCTAGCTTTCTATTTTAGTTTTGAAAAAAATATTTAAAACTGACTTCTTGTATTCTTGTAAAAACTCTGGGACAGAAAGGCAAGAGCTAGGCAAATGAGTTAAGTGACTTACACAGGGTCACATAGCTAGGAAGTGTCTGAGGCCAAATTTGAACCCAGGTCCTTCCAATTCCTATCCTAGCTCTCTATGCATTGTGCCACCTAACTGCCCCTCAAAAAACATCTTCTTGAATATTAGATCTCTCACAAGCATGGTACAAATTGTAATCTTACTCTGGACAATAGCCAAGTTTGGGGTGCATGAGTAAAAACCATATTACTGGTGAAATCAAATTTGCCTTCAAAACAATCTTCATGTTTTTCCACTCATGAGGTTTTGCTTGAGTCATACATGAGCAAGTTCTAAAATCCAGTTTAAAAAGCATGAAAAGACATCACATATTTCAGCTATAAAGTAAAAGTCATCTTTTAAAAGCCCTTACAGTAATGCTTTTAGAAACAGTAGTCAGGGACCCATTAGGGTAATTACCAATCCCCAAGAAACCATGTGGTTAATCATCTCTGAAATCACTCTGTGAACAACTGGAGGCTCTTCATTACTTCTGCTAGGGCTCTCCACCAAGAAGATAAACACTTTAAGGGGAGGAAGTTGAAATAAAACTTCTAAAATTAAAAATGAGCACAAAGTAAAAGGCAGGGTGTCTTGTGGTGGTTGTCCTATTTGTCAAGCCTGCCTTGTACCTTAAAGATTATGGAAGGAGTAAAAAAATATGCTAGAAAATATGTTTTTATGACCAGAGTACCAAAGAGTAAAACTCCTGTAGGAGGGCATAGTTTAGGCTTGTACAAAAAGAGGCTGAAGTGGGCATGCTTTACCAAGGAAGCTTCCTAATCTTTAGAAAGATACAGCAAATCAGAATGAATGGATCCTTCCAGTGGACCGGATTGTGTCTTCTATGGCATGTAGGCTGTGCTGTGGACAGAGTGCCAGGCTTGGAATCAGAAAGATTCATCTTCCTGTGTTCACATATGGCCTCAGATAGTAGGTGTGTGACCCTGGACAAGTCACTTAACCCTGTTTGCCTCAGTTTCCTCATCTGTAAAATGAAATGGAAAAGGAAATGGCAAACCACTCCAGTGTCTTTACCAAGAAAACCTCAAATAGGGTCACAGAGAGTCAGACATGAAGAAAGCAAGTGAACAACAACAAAAATGTCAAGCATACAGCCCATGTCCCTGAGAAAGTGATATTTTACTGGATGATCATGTGATTGGATGGAAAAAAATAAAGAATTTGTTTTTTAGTGAGCCATCTTATGGGCAATATTTGATTAGGTCCAATATAGATACACAAAATGGAAACACATTTATTTTTAAGCATATTATACTCCTAAAGCAATTTATTGTAGATTTTCTTTATATGCTTTCTTACATCATCTGACCCTAACACAATACTTTTAGGTAATTAGTATACATATTAACCCATTTGATAGATGGAGAAACTGGAGGTCCTGAAATATTAAAATGAATTCTACTCAGGACCTCATTGATTGTAAGCATAAGACTGGAACAGAACCTGTCTTGTGATTCTAAAACCAGGATATTTTTTTTCAACATGCCGCACACTGACTCTTACAAATTTAGACAGTTTCCCAAATCTATAATTTTATTAAATACTATTCAGCTGAGTATTACATGCAACTACAGTTGTTCCAAAATGACCTATACAGGATGACTTGATAAAGCTGAAAAATCAGAAATTGAAGAAAGCATTCATAAGTTTACATTTATGCATCACTTTAAGCATCCTTTGTTTAGACGGTTTTATTTGATCACAAATAATCCTGTGAGGGTGATTCAATTATAATCCCCATTGTCCGGATTGACCTTGATTATCACCATTTCTTACAAAAGATTATCTGATGAAAGCAGCCTCTACAGCAAGGAAAGGGAAAGAGCCCAGAAGCTGTTGCCTTACCAAAGCAGCAAATACGAGTTAAGCAGAATGAAATGGAAGCTCTGGGTGATACTAGTTTAAATTGCAAGATTTAAATTTAAAAATTTTAAATTTAAAAATAAATTAAAAGAGGGGGTGATGGGGTGGAGGGGTGAGGAAGCATCCTTGAAGTCAAGAAAACCTGAGTTTAAGTCCTGCCTTTGATATATAAAACCTTCTTTCTGTCTTAGTAACAACTCTAAGATAGAAGGACAAGGGACAAACAAATGGAGTTAAGTGACTTGCCCAGGTTTACATAGCTAGGAAGTGTCAGAGACCAGATCTGAACCCAGATCTGACATCCCATTCACTGTGCCACCTACCTAATCCTCTTCATATTATTTTTGCATTATGCTGCATTTTCACAATCATGCAATTGCTTAACACAGAAAATACACATTGAGGAGAAGTTCTAAGTCTTTTTTTGCTTACTCACTTTAATTCTAATGAAATCCTGGTACCACTTCTTATAGAAAATAAAACTTTTAAATGCATAAAATTAGAAGGAAAATAAAAATTTTGAAATATAAAAATATGAAAAACTAAATTGGGATATAATAATACATACAATAATGCATCTTACAGTAAGTCTATAACAGTTTCAAAGGTATAAGTATAAATGATATTTCCAGATAGCTGCAACAACTACCACTGTGATGTGAAAATATTTTTTCTGTTGGTGATAAAGTAATAGGTAGTGTTAAAAAAAAAACCCTGTGGTTTGTTGTCTGTGCTCATAGTTTTCAGTAAGAAGTTTATTAAAATAAAACCATGATCTTTTTCCCATTCAACTTCATAGACCCCCTAAAATCTATCCATAATTCAGAAATTCTGCTAGAGATAACCTCATTATTACTTATTATTTATTTTTAAAATCATGACTTGAAGGACAAAAGAGAATTAAAAGCCCTCTTCCCACAAAGATATTTTTATTACAATGCTAAGATAATACAAGATACCTTAATAAATACAAACACAAGAACAACTCTGTTTAACAGTCCTCTGATTATTAACTAGAAATATATACTCATCAGAGATGCTTAGTATTCTCACTGGAGATGCTCTACTAAAAATCCAGATGAAAGAAAAGATTGCTACTGGTGGTGGGTTGCTGCCGTTGATGATGGTATCGTTCTAACCAGGACAGGGCAAAGAACATTTTAAGGCCTCCTCAATGAGATCCATGATCACTCAAAAGTAACAATCCATACATGGAAAATTGAATGATAAAAAATACAAGTTGTCAATCTATGATATTCAATACAACTGTTAGAAGCTTTGATTGAATACATCAGCATATATATCTGAAACAGTTATTACAGACAGATAATAAAGTTGGAATCAGACCTGAAAGGAGGAAATAAATAGATTGGACTACATTATGAGAATTATGCATTTTTTTAAAATGACCCCAAGCTGTGCCCTGGCATAAATATCCATCTTTTAAACATAAATATACTCTTAATAATGCTAGATAATTGTAAGTTTTGGAATGTCACCCTTGAATAAAGGCCTCATATCTAAAATATATAAAGAATTTTATCAAAAATATAGGAAAATGAGTTATTCTCTAATTGATAAGTGGTCAAAAATATGAACAGCTTTTTGGATAAAAAACCAAAGCTATATATTACTATATGAAAAATTCTCTAAATCATTATTAATTAGAGAAGTACAAACCAAAACATTTCTGAGATATCTCACACATATCAGATTAGCTAAAATGATAAGAGGGCAAAATGACAAATGTCGGAGGGTATGTGAAAAGATAGGAACACATACATTAGTGGTGGATCTGTATATATCATTTTGGAAAGCTATCTGGAGTTATACTCAAAGAGTTATAAAACTATGCTTACCTTTTGACCAAATAATACCATTATTGAGTTTATTTCCAAAGGTGATCAAGGGGAAAGGAAAAGAATCTATATGTTCTTCAATAATTATAGCTTTTTAGTGGTGGCAAAAAAAACCAACTGATAACTGAATGGATGTCCATCAATTGGGGAATGACTAAAAAGTTGTGGTATATGACTGCAATGGAATACTATTGTGACATAAGAAATGACAAATAAGATGATCACCAAAAAACCTGGAAAGACATATGAAGGTATACAATGGGAAGGTAGTAGAAACAAGATCATGTCGTACACAGAAACAAAAATAATGTATGACAATCCACTGTGAATGACTCAACTATTATCAACAAGACAAGGATCCAAGACAACTCCAAGCAACTCATGACCAAAAGGGAGATCCACCACCATAGAAGGTACAGGAGTCTAATTACAGATTGAAAAATATCATTTTTTGCTTTATTTTTTCCATGAACTTTTCTCTAGTGTAAGCAATATGTACCTTGTTTTACAACATGACAAACAGGAAAATATTTATTATAGGATAATATATATATATATAAAACTCATGTCGTACTACCTGCCTTCTTGGGGAGGGGAGAGAGTTATGAAGGAGGAGGGAAAATTGAGACATAGATTTTGGGACAAAACTAATGTGAAAACTTGTTTCTCTTGGCTAAGCATATTTACTATAATTTATTACATATTTATAACAAATCATATGAATTGTATCATGTTATATGTGAAATTAATAACAAAAAAGTTGTAGGTAAATCAAGGGATAATGGAAAGATGAATCATAAGTAGACTGACTAATTTGAATATATTCATTGATATGAATCTAAAAGGGAACTTGGAAATCATATAATCCAAATCTCTCATTATACAGAAGAGGAAATTGAAACTGAGATAGATCTCCCAAGCCATACAAATTGTTGTTGTTGTTATTCAGTCATTTCAGTCTTACCAACTCTTCAAGGATCCCCATTTGGGGTTTTCTTGGCAAAGATAGTGAAGCGGTTTGCCATTTCCTTCTCCAGATCATTTTATAGATGAGGAAACTGAGGCAAACAGGGTAAGTGACTTGCCCAGCATCACCCAGCGAGGAAGTATCTGAGACCAGAGTTGAAGTCAGAATTTCCTGACTCTAGGCAACAGCAATCTATCCACTAATAGTCTAATAATGCCTTTACCTCCTATGTGATATACTTCTGTTTTAACTCAGAGACTTTAATAAGACAAAAAGATATTGGGCATTTTGTGGACCCAAAAGATTATAGGAAATTTAACCTTGGCTATTCCTTCTATATCGAGGGCCAGTTCTACCTGTGATTATCAAATAGTCTTTATCAGTCAATCAATCAATAAATATTAAGTGCCTGTTCTGAGGCTGGCATTGTCTGTATGTTTCTGTGTAAGCACTGGGACATCTAAATTTATTTATTCTTTCATTATATTTAATATAGATTTCCAAGATGAAATTTATTTGGAGACAAAAGTTTCTCAAAAAAACATGTTTATACATTATGTTCCTATCTATTTTCTCATAACTCTCAGTACGGAGTGGAAAAAATTATTTAGCTCAAAATCATAATGGATTCTTTCATTAGAGTGATGAGAAATAGACCGAGTGGGGAGAAAGTGCAAAAGGGACAGGAAAGGCCAAGCTTTTCTATGAAGATTTGGACTGATGGATTATTTTTGTGATCTAGATGATTATAAGGAGCAGAGAAAAAAAAGCTGTCCAGTGACACATGACATTAGTAAATTCCATTCTGCTTAAATATACAGACAAAAAAAATGAGATCTCCTAAAAAAAATATAAACACTTGTATTAGAATAAAGTACAAGGAGTTATTCAATTTTAAAGCCTGCAAGAGGAAAGAAGAAATAAATGAAGTTTCAGAATAAAATTTTCATTATAAGTATTTCAAGCCTGCCATAAGAAAAACTGCTTTTCCTATTACTACAAGTCAATACATAGCAGTACAATATAAGTGTCTTCCATTTCCCCCTATTTCACGCTAGATTTGTCTGCTAGATGAGTGTACTTAAGTAAATAGCACATACAATTTTAATAGGACAGGTGCTTCGAATGTACATGGAAGGTCATCCCTATTATTTCAATTAACAACATAAGCTACAAAAACACATGAGGGTGAATTAATTTAAAGCTTCAATTTAATGCTACTGGTAAGGACATCTTTAGGCCTCTTGGTTGTCTTGACAACTCCTGCATCCCAGCAAGCAGAAGCCAATCTCTGCTGTTCCCCTTCTCAGCATACAAACAGTTCAGATAGTACATTAGCAAAGAATATGATGTCCATGTAAATGTTGAAATATTTTCGTTGCCATAGAGATAAGAAGAATGGCAAAAATACGGGAGTACTTGACATACTCTAAGGCAGACTTTTAATTAAAAAAAAATGAAATGACAATGCCAAGATGGCTGAACACACCGTAATGCTTTTATGCTAACTCACTACATGCAGAAGCCCTGCATCCAAATTATATGTGGAGAAAGTAAGAGAATTATGGATGAATAGCAAATGAGGAGACATGGAACTACTAAGAGGTGGAGGAGCTGTGATCATTATCTTTTTATTGAGCATAGAAAAAGGAAAGGATAAAAGATAGTAGAGACAATTTACCATATTAGTTACATATTTCTCTAGGGACAGGAGCCAAACTAGTGACAAAAAAAAAAGACAAAACAAAAGAAAATGACTTGTGTATCTTTGGACACCGCAATGACTACAAACAAGTCTGACCTTGAATATATGTTGTGGGTTATATTTCTAACTTAGCCTTTTTTCTCCTCTATGGAGACATACTATAAAGTTCTGGGGGGAGAGGCACAGAGAAGGGGGCAATAGAAAGAGAAGAAAGTGTATGTTGGGTTTGGATCAGAGGTTAAAACCATGTTCTGTTCACATTCTAGCCTCTGTCCCCAGAGTCAGGCTCCATTATCATAAATATAGCCAGTTTTGTTTTTTTCTGAAAAATTGTATTATACAATAATCTAAACAGCCTTTTAACAATTCTTCTAACATTCCAGAGATATAGAGTAATATTTGTCCTTTTCTAAAAGTTATTGTGTTGATTATTGTAGGGTTTCCCCCTCTTTCTGAAGACCCAACTTCATGAATTTCCATGAGCCTCTTCAGAAGGAAATTGATTCCAAACATTCCAATGGAGATGGTCACTGATGATGTGTTTTGTGGTGGGGCTTGTTCTTGTGCTTGTTTTTAGTAGACTTAACACTCATCAGGCTAAAGATGCTAGGCAGCTGAGGAGATGGTGTTAATGGTCAGATAGTAAACTAAGTGTGAATACCCTGTTGGGGAGATGAGTCAATGAAAAGAACAGTTAAGCAGGTGCAAAGAGGAGAGAGCAAATACAGGATGTTGGGAGTCAATGAAAAATGATGAAGCTGATGACCGTGGACTCCTTGACCACTATGATACCTGAGTCCGATCATGCCCCACATGAGGTAGAAAGCCTGGGTAGACAGGTCACTCAGTCATGAATCAGCTAAATTGGTTAAAAATTACTGAGCTTACAAACTAAAAATAGACTAACCCATACAACTAGTCTTTATTACAGAGAAAGTAATGGTTTCTTTAAATCCTATTCGATGAAATATATTATGTTGTGGATTTGGCTCATTCCTTTAGATATAGCATCAGGATCCAATGTTTTATTTATCTTAAAACAAAATAATTTCCATCGGTTTGATCATTGCCTCTATATAAATGAATCCTTGATCTATACATCCAGCCCGAGCCTCTTTTCAATGTTTCTAGTCCTACATCATCACCTATTTGAGGTAATACATTGTATGGTGATATAACTATGCTGGTAGGGTTGGGGAAGAGATGCCCACAAGCATAGAGTCCAAATGGTACACAGTATGAACCTAGTCTGTTTTACAGTCTGAAGAACTGGCTAAGAGGAAGTTCCTGACCCTATTGTCCCTTTTTGACATGGTAATTTCTAGTCTCCATCATTCCACAAATGTGAACTGTCAATGGTGTAAGGTATTACATCAACTGTCTTATTTCCCTGAGAGGCTTATAATATTTACTCTGTAGTACCTAGACCTGGAGTCAGGAACATTCCTCCTCCCAAGTTCAAATCTAGCCTCAAATACATAAGTTGTGTGACCCTAGACAAATCACTTAACACTGTTTGTCTCAATTCCTCATCTATAAAATGTACTGGAGAAGGAAATGGCAAACTATTCCAGTATCTTTGCCAAGAAAACCCGAAATAAAGAGTCAGACACAACTGAAAAAGGATTGACTAACAATGACAAATTTTGAGATAGAAAATTTATACACACAAAGCAGTGTGTATAAAGAGGCACATAATTGATATCAATAATAAATGCCCTACCAGAGCCAGAACTGAGCAAGAGGGCTGGCTGAATTACCTTTTAGAAATCACAAAATTCATTCAAAGATCTCACGCTTCTTCACCAAAGTCCAGCCATTTTCAATGCAACAATCTAATGGAATTGTTGCATGGCTGAACAACATAGGAACATTATTCGAAGGAGAACTAAAACTATGGAATCAGTGGAAAGGTGAGAGTTACATGGGCTGTGAAGACACCAATTACAAACAGGAAATTATAAAGGAGAATTTATGTAAAGGCTGTAATAAAATAAATGTGATTTAAAAAAAAGATGAACAAGCCATGAAGTAAAACTGAGATAAAATGGAGAGAGAATCCATTTGCTCAGCTGGTGTCCTCTGGATGTCAAGAAAATTAAAGATGGCTTCCAAGATGTTGGGTGGTCACACATACAGACTTAAGTAAAATAATTTTCAACACTGAAAGAAATATCTACACTGATAACACCATACATCCAAGACTTTAGGAGTGGCTGGTAGAGTTTTCAAAAGCTTCAAGGAAGTGAGGGGTCCAAAAGTAAAGAACACTGCATATAATATAATAATATAATAATACATTTTTAAATATGTTGATCAATTTTGATAATTTTTCTTTTTTTTCTTTTTTTTACTAAAAAAATCTTTCTTGTAAGGGATGGCTCTTTGGGCATTGGAGAGGGAAACTGAGATGATATAAAGACCAATGGTATCATAAAATTACATTTAAAAAAGTTTCATGGAATGTATAGCACAAAAGCTGTGTCTTTCCATTATTTATGGAAATATTTAGATGAAAAAGTCAATGGCAGGGTATAGAGGGAAACAGACTAGGGAAAGATATGGAGGTAAGAATTTGATGGAGAATGGGTAGTAATCAACCTAGATGTAATGGAAGGTCCATAGAAGAGAAGAGAAGTAAGGTTAAAAAAGCATTTTTGGAGTAAGATCATGAAAGGTCTTGAAGAGTTTGGACTTTATTCTAGTGACAATGTCTACATACTTCTATCTGCTCTTCATTTATTACCACCTACCTGTCTACTTCCTTTCTTCCCTTTTTCCCCCACCCCACTCCACCCCCACTATTCCAAGAACTATAAACTTTGTCTGCTGATAAAAGGAGAAGGAAAGGGAAACATAGGTTGAAACTGGACCACATTCATGGTGGGAGAGAGCCCAGGAAAGATACCATTTCCCTTTGATCCTGAATGCAAGTATATTGATTGAAAAAAAATTCAGTATTCCTTTCTTCCCTCCCACCTTAAATTGTTTTTTAATGCAAGCCAGCAAGAGAATGGCTAATTTCCAAGTCGTCTTCAGGCCTACAAGTAATACAGCCATCATTAAGACAAGGGAGTAAAAAAAAGTCACAAAAACAATAGTCACCCAGTGTGATATGATTTAGAAGGCATCAGGAAAGGTCTACATAACTCTACCATGCATAAAATATATTACTAGTGGCTCCTGACATTCAATCATTAAACAAATAATTCCCTACTAGGGGCCACCTTAAAATATAACTAGTCTTGGTAAGGATGACACATTAAGCCCACAGACACCTCAATGTGGATTGTATGATTTCAGATATCATGAATAGCAGGGTGAAATAAAAGAAGAGCACTCTATGGTTATATGGAAGTACTTGGGTGAGTTCATGATTTTTGCCTGCCATTTTTCCTTCTAAATCTTCTAAAAGTTTCTGGAGTGGCATAGTATCTTTTAACAAGAAAAGAGAAGTGTAAAGGAGGGGCACTTGGCACTTATTTCACATCCCACACAGATTTTAATTGTGCAATGATTTTGCTTTCTGACAGTTTCCTTTTCTGCACATGGTCTCCTCCTTGGCTCAATCCCTAGGGAGGAAGGAAGCACAGTGTTCTTCTTTTGACTTGGGTCCATAGCAGTTACTTCAGCATCACCCTCAAAGTCCTAAAAGTTAAAATCCCAGGTTGCTATTCAGTCATTTATCACACTGGAGGATAAGCATGGAGTTATCTAGTACCACACCCAAGAATGCCAAAGCTATTGCTTAGGACAATCAGAGAACCAATAACGGCTGCCAACTTCCAGCACACTCCTGCCCAGTCACTTCGAACAATGACAAGCCTAGAATAAATGAAAAATGATTCTTGCATTACATTATATTTGGGAATGTTGGCAGTTTGTCAGGAAGCGGCAGTGGAGGGAGGAGGGAGAAAAGGACTGAGAGGTAAGATAGTCTGTCATTCTCATCTATGTGGTCGCTCCATTCTGCCCACTGCTGCTCCGTGTGTAATTGGAAGATGATGAGAGCTTTGTGTTCAAGTGCATGGTCAATGCCTGTGAGTAGTTTTGGAGATGTCTGCTTGACAGAAGTGGTGAGTGAGGTACCCTCACCTCACTATGGGGTTTGGGTTCTGCCAAGTCCTTTGGCCAGGAAACAAACTTCAGAGCCCTGTGGGAATAATTGCTGGGGTGAACTTGTGCCAAGTCAAATTTGTGCCTCTCGTGAGAGTGAGCTTAAAGATGAACCCTGTCCAGCAAAATTGGAATTGATTGGAATCACCATGCTCTCCTGGGAAGCTCTCCATCCAGAGGGAACTGAGAATGGAAGAGAAGCTGGGCAGCTCCACAGAGAAGGAACCTAGGCCAAGGTTTAAGTGGAAGGAATATCTCCAGCAGTCAGATTCAATCTCATATTTATCTTGTCTTTTTCCCTTCTATCCTTCCTGGTTGAGTGGAGCTATGAGAAATCTAAGGAAGAAATCTCAGATTAACAAAGAAAAAGATTTAGCATTTTTCTTAACTTACCGATTAAGTACCACCCAGGGGTTGATCTTGCTCATGACATAATATCACTGGTTATAGATAGTGAGTTTTTTCCCTGTTTCATCAAAATTTTCTTCTGTTGTTCAACAAATTTGTACAAAGTGATTCTGTTTTTCTATACTTGAGATATTATATTTGTAATTTTTCTATTCACCTAAATGTTTAAGATGAAAGATAAACATGGAGTAGATCAAATTACTCCTCATTAACTAATTTCCTCCTGTCCATTAAGTGTTGTGCTTCTAGCTAGTATGAAATATGGAGACCCAGTCTCCAAAAATCTATATCAAAGCAAATGATGGGAGTGTGGAGAGAAGAATCCCTGTATCCCCCCTACCCCCCATACACACACACACACACACACACACACACACACACACACACACACACACACACATATACACCTTTTGATATAGGTGTAAGAGGCAAGATCTTGGTTCTTCTTTCATCAGTAATTCATTTTTCTGATGCCAGATGTCATCATTTTCAAAGCTTTCCCAACTGTCTTACTTCCTAGGGAGTGTACCCTGTTTTTTTAAAAGCCTCTGGGGACATGGATGACTCTTAATCAATCAATGACTAATTTCCTTCTAAGTCCATCAAAGTGTCAAACTCCATCGTTGATCAGCAAAGGAAGTTTGACAAATTCCATTTCTGCTCTGTTTTACTCCTTGTTAAGAAGCCTAGCGGACCCCTGATCTCAGGGGCTCACTATTTTGGTTCTAGATTTATTAAGGCAACGAATAGGTTTTAGCCCTCTTGCAGCTCAGAATGCCCATATTCAAGCAATTCCCTAGCCTTAGCCTCCCCAAAACCAGGACCTGCAAGCATGAGCTATCAGGGTTGTATGAAATTTGTTTTTGGTGAGAAGAGTGATTAGCAGGGATGCAAGATTTCTCAGAATCTGACCTGAAATTATTTTGGATCACATCCACTATTACTCATATTCTTATAAATGTCTTTATAAAATAACATAGAATAATCTGTTTCTCATATTTGTTACCTGTTTGACCTTGGTTCAATCACTTGATCTTTTTGAGTTTCTGTGTCCTCATTTGCCAAATGAAGACATCATACTTAATCCTTTCCATCTTGAAATCTTTGATCCTGTGATGTTAAAGTTTATCTTCAATGAGACCTGAAGATATCAGAGAAACAAGAACCTTCCACATGCTGAGAGAGAATTGAGAGAAGAATTGTGTACCCCAGGAGAGGTTTGGAAATTATCATTGTGTCTTTCTCATTCTCCACCTAATCCTTCATATTAGTGTTTACCAGATGCACTGATTCAGCTCAGAGTAGTAAACACCATAAATTCTCCTTCCTGCTAATAAGAGAAAATATAGAAGTGATTGCTTTGATGGTAGTTTGACGTAAAGTTTGATGTAATTAATGTCTGCTGATGTTATGGGTATCTTTACCCATCCTTAAATACAAAGGACCCATTGGTTTTGTCACATGGTGATTCTCTGCTAATTGTGAGCCATGGTTTTTTCTTGAAATTTCAAAGAAAGTAAAAATTTTCATAAAAGGAATGTAAAAAAACTAGAGAAATATAGGAAATAGAAAACATGAAGGAGAGGTTGCTTCTAGTTAGTTCACTGGAATCTTCATGTAGAAGAAAGGGTTAAACCAGCAAACAATTAAAGGAAGTCTATTATACATGCAGAAACTATAAACGCAAAGCAATACACAGGTGTTCATAGGAAAAAACCCAACGTACAATCCAAAACATAAATGCCAACTAGGAAACAAAAAGATGCTTGAAGATTTTTAGCCTTAAAATGAGAAATCAGCAATAGGAATCAAGAAATTATCCATTTATAAATGCAGACAAGAGGGATATATTCAGGACCTCTGCTTATAAATAGAAAGATAAGAGATAGATATGAGAAAAGATAGACATCTATACACATATGCATACATATATGATATATACATATACATACAGAGATGTGTATTGTATATGGCCATGTGTGTATTATGTACATAAATATACTTCACATAAAATGATAACTGTGATATACAAAGAGAAAGCCAAAAAGGGAGAAGATAAATATAGGATTGTTTGTGAAACCATGTCTCCATTATATATAGTTTATTTTGCTCTCTCCTGAGCTGTTACCCTGTTCCAAATAGCTCCTTCACTCTGTATTGTCTGGTATATATTCTCCTACGTACACTTTCTATTATTTCTATTTTGCTATCAAGTTGAATAAATTACTTTCTTTTCAATTTTTTAAGTATGTTCATTATGGAACTGGTATTTGGCAGAAAGGAAATCAAGTCTTACTTTCCCCATTAATGAATAGAAACCATAAGTTTAGATTGGATCTGAAAATCATATTGCCTAGACTAATAATATTTTAAGGAGAAAATATAATTTTAGCCCAATACTTTACTACCTCTAGGCCGATGATTCTCAAATCTACCCATCCTGCCTCAAACTCTCTGCTGACCTCTAATATCATGTCTCTAACCACCTTTCAGACATCTTCAGCTGTATGTCCAATAGACACTTTAAATTCAACATGTTCCAACCTGAACTCATTATGTTTCCCACTAAACCTTCCCCTCATCCCACTCCTACGTTCCCTATTGCTCAAGAGGACACCACCATCTTCCCAGTCACTTGGGCTCACAACCTAAGAGTCATTCTGGATTCCTCACTCTCTTTTCCCTCTTAGTTAATCTGTTGCCCCCATCTTCCTTTCTTCCATATCCAATCTGTTGCCAAAGCCTATTGATTTTTGCAACCACTATGCTTCCTGCCTATTCCACAAACAGGACACTCAATTTTTCCACTATAGGCATTCTCTCTGGCTGTCCCTCAAGTCTGGAAAACTCTCTCTCCTCTGCTCTTGTCTACTGACTTCATTAGCTGCTTAAACTTTTAACTAAAATCTATTTTACTGGAAGGCTTCCCCATCCCCTTTTAATTTCATTGTTTTCCTTCTGTTAATTATTCCTATTTATTCTGTATTCAATTCTCTTTTCATCTATTTGTTTGCATGTTATCTCCCCTATTTGACTGTAAGTTCCTTGAGGGCAGGAACTATATTTTGCCTTCAGGGCTTAGCACAGTGTCTACCCTATAGTAGATATTTAATAAATGCTTACTGATTGATTGACTGACTTATTGATATCCCCTTTCTCTGAGAAGAACAGAGTAATCAATTTTCTTACCCTAATCTCTAGCTTCCTCTAATGGTAGAGAATAAAGTTTCCTCTGTACCAGGGTGTGGGAAGAATAGATTCAAGATGTTTATTCTGCTCCCCTTCAAGCCACACAATGGTATGCGGAGGATAGCCTCATTATATATTCTATATTCAACATTTAACTTAAAATATTATCCTCCTTGCTGGTTTCCTTTTAGCCTTCTTCCCATTCTCTAGTCCATGTTTTAATGCTTCAGTGATTCCTTTTTCTTTTTTGACAAATGTCACTATCCACCTGTTTCTCTTTCCCAAATCTCCCAATTCATCCCAATAGGAAAAAATAAAACTCTCCTAACAAAATAACTTCTCATATTGACTATATCCAAAAAATATAGCCATGTATGTAGGGAGATATTCAGGAAGTGCTAAGTAAGGGAAAGGAATAATCAGTTGTTAAACACTTGCTATATGACAGGCACATAAGTACTTTATTAATATTATTTCATTTAATCCTCACAACATACCTGGAAAGTAGGTGCTATTATTATACCTGTTTTATAGCTGAAGAAACTGAATCTCAGAAATATTCACTGTGACACCTAGCTACTGAGGAGACCAGGAACCAAGCAAGATGGAACCAAAAATGGCCTATCATATCCCTAATTTTCCTGTGGGGGACAGTAGAAGGGATGACCTGAGTGGAAATATTAATTTTGGAAATAACATACTAACTATGAGAGGTGGGATTTAAATACAAAGCTTTGATCTTCAGAACTAATATAAGGCACTGTAATGTAATGCCTCTCATATTTTTGCCATATGCAACATTCTTATTGCTTTATTTTTACATATGCCCCAAATCTCTTCTTCTCCATCAATCTTTGCCCCACAACACCTTCAAAATCCAGATCAATATTCACTCTTCCAGAAAGCTGCCCATAATTGACCATAACCACTAAGCTTTTTCTCCTGTACTCACTCCTTGGATATTCAGCTAATTCAGGTGTATCTTCACAAACTTCTTTTCACTAGGTCATTTGTTGCTCAATCAAGTGTTTTTATTAATTGATAAATACCAAATGTATAGATCTGTGTTTCCTGAAGGAAAGGAAGAGTCTCTCCTACTCTTTCACCATGTATCATAGCACTTAGTATGACATTCACTATATATTTTCTTCGAACTACACTGCCAGTCAGGTGAAATCTCGTTAATCCAATTTCTGGTGACCATATCTTAAATATCTAGTTTTAACTCTTACAATTTACTCTTAACAATGGAAAATAATCTTTCAGAAAACTCAATGACTACAAAATTCCATTGCAACCTTTTATTAACAGTTGGCAGATTCAAATACTGCTGAAATGGTTATCACATTTCCTTCTATATGAATTTCTGTCCAACTTAGAGATATAACTTTTTGAAAAATTCCCTTTCCATTGATCCAACTACAACCTTCATTGCAAAAGAAAATAAAACTTTCCCACCTTTTATGAGAATAGCAACATAGTTAGACTCATAAAAGTGGAAAAGAGAGTATGGCAATGTGTTAATACATAAATATTTAGGATTAATTCAGTCCATTTATCTATTCAAAAAGCATTATTCTTTTACATACTTAATGAATACCAGGAACTGCATTAAATACAAAGAGGAAAAAATATACAGTTCATGCCTTTGGGGCAGGAGTAATTTACAGCAGATGAAACAAAGATTACATACATGAAGCATAGATAAAAATTGTCAAGTTTATGAAAGTGTTCTATGGATAGTGTTGTACATAAATTAATAAGATGTTTAAGATTAGGTATTATTAGGAGGCTTATCAAGCAAGGCTGGGGAATTCTAAATAGAATGGGGAAGCAGGAAGAGGCTCTCTCTTCTGAGATGGACTCCATGTTAGTTGAGTGAGTGGTTGCTGACCAACTGACTCAGTGGGAGACCTCAGAGAAAGTGGAGTTTGTATTCTAGTAACCTGAAAGAAGAAAATCATCTGTCTGTCGGAAAGTTAGGTTGAGTCTATGAAACCTAACCTGGGCTGCTGGTCATCTCAGGCTGGTTTAATTCCCTAACCTTACCCATCTCAAGGATTACTAGCTGAGGACCTCAGAGAGCTGTATCATCACTGGAATTGGACAGGACTCAGCAGTGAGGATTCCACTTCCATCCCTGATAGTCCAGCTATGTCTTGATATAGCCTAAAGCTCAGTGTAGATAAGTTCCTACCCTGACCCAGAGACTTGCTCATAGGTTGTAAGAATAGAAACCCCTTTTCCCTTCCTTCAAACTAAAGTTTATTCAATTAAACCTCTGCTTATAAATCCTTTTCTCCCATTATTACTCAGTTATTTGTTAGTTTCATAGACTCCCTGGCTAGGTGGATCTGTGGTGGCAGTTGGTCTCAACTGCCAATCCATAATCTCCCATTTCTTGTTCTTTGGAGGGGTTTGTGGTTTCCCAGTTTGTTATTCCCAGTCTGTTGCCCTGTCCTGTCAGTCCTCCTTCTCCCCTTTCTTTAAACCTAGTAATATTTAAGTTACCCATAAAAGTTGCCCATAAGAATAGAGAGGGAGAGAGAGAAAGAGAAAGGTTAAAGCTTAGTAAAAAGCTTTCTTGGAGGATATGAGATCCGAGCTTGCCTACTCTCATCTTTTCTTGGCATCTATCCTTGTCTTGACTATTGTCCCTTTTCATATTGACAGAATAAGATGGGCTAACGTACTCTCTTTGGTTTATCTAACCATCACTACCCAATTATTCATATATCTTTCTCCTTAATCTTTATACAAATCTTATTAACACTTTAATCAACTTTCCTAGTTTCTCTGGAAAGAGTTTTCATGAATAACTCTGGAAGATAAGAGGCATCATAATCAATGAGCTCTCTTTTTTTCCAAAACTACTTCCAGCAGAATGCATCTGAATATCTTACTAAGTGAGAAAGAGCTTGAAGGTCAGTAAGCTAAAGATGAAGTGAGCCCACATGACAAATATCATAATGGTCCTGGACAGATGAGTGAGTGAGCTATAGTACTCATTGTCCTATCCCCAAAGGACAAGGCCACGCTATTAAATTAGAATTGTCCACGTTACTGAGCAGCAAGTTCAGGAAGAGGCTTCAAAAGTATTGGACAATGTGGAAAAGCTGAGGCACTGTATCTGACTTTTTTTTTTTGCTTTCCATAGTCCACAACTGTATAGTTTCCCATCATTAAACAGCAAGAAGTAGTAACTCTTCCTATTTTAAAAAGCTTAGCATGAGATTTGCAGGCTAAATATTATTCTGTCTCTGTGTGTTTCAAACACATGCAGCTTTCAAAGTCACCCAGTTTGGAATCCAATGCTCTCTGTTCTATGCAGGAATAAAAAAATGTAAAAGAATATAGGCCACCTAGACCTCTTATGCATTTGGTCCCTCTATCTTTATTCCTAAACTAATGCAGACAGAGAGTCTTACATTAACTAAAAAAGGAGAAAATGCTGATGATAATAACTACATACCTTGCTGATGACCATAAACAGCCTAAAAGCTTTAAAGGATTCATATCCTGCAGGCGAGTCACCATAGGAATCAGGGCTAGGTTTGTTCTCAATAGAATATGTAACAAAGACTTGATAAAGTTTTATTATTTTTTAAGCCTTAACAAAATCACTCAAAGAAAAATGATAAACAAGAAGCAAAAATGATGATGAGATATCAGGGAATCATGGTTGAATGCTTACTGTACTTCCTTTTGTTAGAAGCATTTATCTAGGATAAATTTGATGTCCACGAACATGTTAATTAAGAGAGAGTCTGTACTTAAGGAATTAAGAGAGAATGTGTATTTACTCATGTGGGGTGGCTGTGGATCAATTATCAATTTTTTGATGTTATAACTGAGTTGTTTTCTAGGGATCAGAATATGTTCTACTACTCTTCCAAAGACTACTTTTTTCAAAACCTAAGAGTAAAAAAACGGGATATATTTTGGTAACAGCAACAATGCAGGTAACAGCAACAGTGCAAGTAAATGGATGTACTCAGTAACTATCTGGGAATTTAAATCCTATGGTATACTTTATGTTACTTATTAATATACTTGCTATATTTATACTCCACAAACCCCAGTAGAGTTTAAGCTTTCTGAGGGGAGGGTCTGTTTCATTTCTTTGTCTTTGTAATACCAGCCCATAACACAATACCTTACACATTTTGCTGCTACTCAGTCATTTCAGTCATATCTGACTCTTTGTGACTCCACTTAGGGTTTACTTGGAAAAAATAATGGCATGTTTTGCCATTTCCTTCTCTAGCTCATTTTGCAGATGAGGAATTGAGGCAAACAGGGTTAGGTGACTTGCCCAAGGTAACTCAGCTACTAAATATCTGATGTCAGATTGGAATTCAGGAAGATGAGTCTTCCTAGCTCCAGGTCTGGTATTTTATTCACTATGCCACCTAGCTACTCTACCTTATACATTATAAATGCTTAATTCCTAAATAGTGATTAAGTATACTCACTTTTGCTTTAACCAAAATATATCTGACCTTTTCATAACATATTCTGATTCACAAAAAACAGCAACACAGTTTTAGCATAAAAATGATAATTATCTACTTGCTGAAACCTACTATACTCTTTATCAAAAAGATTAATTGTTATTTCTTACTGATTATCATTTACTGAGCAGTAAGTGCTATGTAAAACATACACTGAAATGCTTTCCTTTTGAATAATAAACTGGAGGGATTCCATGTGAACTGGAAAGACCTCCATGAATTGATGCAGAGTTTAAGGAGCAGAGCCAGAAGAACATTGCACACAGAGACTAATACACTGTGGTAAAATCGAATGTAATGTACTTCTGTACTAGCAGCTGTGCAATACCCAGGACAATTCTGAGGAATTTATGGGAAAAAATGCTACCCACATTCAGTGGAAGAACTACAGGAGAGGAAACAGAAGAAAAACAACTGCTTGAACACTTGGGTTGATGTGGACATGTTTGGGGATGTAGACCAGAAATGACCACACCAATGCAACTATCAATAATATGTAAATAAGTCTTGATTGATGACACATGTTAAAACCAGTGGAAATGTGCGTTGACTATGGGGGAGAGGGAGCTTGAGGGGTTGAAGAGGAAAGTAAAAACATGAATCATGTAACCATGGAAAACTTTTCTAAAAATAAAAAAATTCTAAAAAAAAAAAAAAGAAATGCTTTCCTTTTGAAGGTGCTTATTTACTAAGTATATAGCATATATAGGAGTGTATAGGGGTTTTTAGGGAGTACAAATTCCTCTGGTGCGAGGGCTTGCTAAGCCCTTTTCAGAACTATGCATCCACCTTTGGGTTCTACTTTTCACCCAACTCTTTTCTGTGGCTCCAAGAAGCTATGCGATGTGCACAGATCATACCCAGTAGAACCATCTCAGCAGATGGGTCAACCACAGTTGAAGGTAACTAACAGACCTCGAGTCTGTCATGAGTTATCAGTATGGTCACCAAGCATGTGAAGAATTCCTCTAGCAGAATGGACAGACAAGAACAATCCAATGGCTAGAATGGTGGTTGAAGGACGTGCTATGGAGCACTTAAAGCTGGGTTAAACATTGGAGATGCCAAAGTCATCCATGGCATCCCAGGCCATTGTCAAGCATCTGGACTTTTGTCTTGCCATTGGATTTTGATGATTCTTGAACACAGAGCGAGGCTGATGACTTTTTGTACAACTCCACCTCACTTAAATCCAATTCATGCACAAGTCAAGACATCTCCCCATAATATCATTGGTCCTCTTCAAAAACATAGGAAGAATAATAACAGCATATATATGTGAAATGTATAATATGTATATACACATGTGAAAGACATGGAAAGAAAGGCAAATCACCAATAATCACATAAAGATATTGAAGTGAAAACATTCTTTAAGTAGAAAAAGCTGTGGAGTGAGCTGGAAAAATAATTGGACTTACAATAAGTATACTTGCATTCACATTCAGAGACCACTTACTATTTTCATAACCTTGATATATTCACCTCACTTTTCTATGTCAATATTTCTTCATCTTCAGGAAGAACAGGATAGATCAAAAATTTTTTATTAACTTTAAGACAATGACAAGATGGTCTCCAATTCAATGACCAGACAATCTCTAAAGGTCCCCTCTAGCTTTAAAAATATTTGATTAATAATACAATGAAATAATAAAATATAGGAAGATGGTCAGATAACCTGAGGTCAATTGCTAACTTTATGTAAAATCTCTTCATTCTTTCTAATCTTTCCCTGGTATGATCTTTATACCTTCTCTTCAGGTTCACCAATAAGTGAGGGCAAAGGCTGTCTTGTACATTGTGTTTTTGTATTTTTTCCACATCTACTCAAAAACTAGCACATTTGAGTTGTCTTTAGATGCTTCATAAATACTGGTTGAATTGAATTACACATTTATGGAGACATATGGCAGTCTCCATGAAAAGACGTTGGATTGAGAAAGAGAGCATTTTCGTCTTTAACTATTTTATATTCATTATTACTTCTAAGCAATAGCTGAGTTATTTTTTTCTTTTGACATTTCCCCTTAAGCAGATTTTTCTTTTGGTCCTATTTTGGGGATAAGATCTTTAACATTTTAGTAATATGTAGGTCTACATAAATTATTCCACTTTTGTCTGAATTCCATTGTGGAAAATAGGGTCCTGATAGGATCCAACACCCATGTCATCAGTCCAACTGTGATTTGCTCAATGAAGATCTATAATTAGAAGTACCTGCACCTTCCCAAGTGAAGGAGCAGCAGTGGCTTATAGCAGTATTTATTTGCATTGAGAGATGAGAAACAGACCATAGACGAACTAGAGAAACCAAGAAAAGTCAGCTTCATGACTCTATAAAGGCATCAACCCTCAGAACCTATTGGAGATCTACATGCAAGGATTACTTTGTAAGGAATCCACAAAGGGAGAAAAGAGTTTCCAATAACAAGAAACTGTGGGTATATCCTTTGGCAGCGTGTATTCCCTATGTTTGAGCTCACTATCCCAAGGGACACTGTATGTGTAAAAGGAGAGAGTGTGTTCCCAATTGGGGGACTATTTCTCTAACTATTTGTCCTTCATATACCTCCTTAGTAAACTATCTTTCTAAAAGCTAATTAACTCTAACAGATGATCACTGAGGGAGCACACTAGTTCCAGGCTTATTGGCAATAGGTCTAGAAAAATACAATTCCTTAGGGGAGCCTCTAGAAACTTAAGGAGAAAAGTCACCTCCTAGGGACATAATCTGACAAAATCAGTGGGAGCTGGGAAAGCAACCTTGGGAGGGTGCTTCATTAATACTGCATTGTTTATATTTCAGACAATAATTTCAATTTATTAGGGTTTCTTTGATAGTTCATTTTAGTTTTGCTGAGGTAGGTCTAAAAAACCATGCTGACTATCTGATGTATGGAAAAATTACAAAAAAGAGTTGCTCAAGAGAGTAAAATGAGGAAACAAGAGTCCTCCCCAGATCCAATAATGGTAGTTAACTTGCCCAATGTCACATAAGTAGGAAACAGAAGATCAGGATATATGGTCAATTTTATCCAATATTCTTTTCACTGATGTAAAATCACTCCAACATACCTTTCCAGCCTAATTTCAATAGCAATTGCTAAAAATTTAATAACTTGCATTCTATTTTTCCACCCTCTTTTTTGTCTAGAAAAAATATGATTGTCGGATTGCTTTTTAAGACAAGAAAATTATTGTTATAAATGTGTTATACACCTCTCTGTATCCAAGGGTTACAAAAACAAGAGAGACCATTAATTCTGTTCCTTTGATTTTCAGCTTGGGTCATCTTTAAAATAATTTTGATAAATAAAAACCTAATCTACTTTTAAAGGTCTCTAGAAAATTCTAGACTGCTACAAAAATAATTTTCTTAAATCATTGGTCTAATCATCTTACTCATCTGCTTAGAAATCTTCAATGGTCACTCCTTATAAGGTAAAATATAAACTCCTTTTCCTAGCTTCAAAGTTTTCTCCAATCTGACTCCAAACTTTATTTGTTTTATATAAAGTGCCATTTTTATACTTTATTTTCCAGTCAAATTCTACTACTTTCTATCTCCTCAAATAGGCCCCAGGCTCCCAGATTCCATGTCTTGTATTCTATTCCCTCTGCTTAGAAAGTTCTCCTTTCTCCTTCCTTCAAAGTTCAACTCAGTTGCTACTTCTTCCAGGCACACTTCCTGAATCCATCCCCTACAGTTTAAAAGCTTTCTTTTTCCTTAAGAGCTCACAGAGCCCTTATTTTGCACTCACTATGTTTAAGGTTTCTGTATTTGTATCTTATTACCCTATTACGATTGAAATTTCATAAAGGCAGGGGACATATCTCTATAAACTCTATCTCAGCACTCAACATTTGTTGTTGTTGTTGTTCAGTCATATCTGACGCCATTTTGGGATATTCTTGGCAAAAATAGTAGAGGGGTTTGCCATTTCCCTCTCCAGCTCATTTTAAAGATGAGGAACTGAGGCAAATGGGGTTAAGTGACTTGTCTAGGGACACATAGCTAGTAAATGTTTGAGGCCAGACTTAAACCAATGAAGATGAGTATTCCTGATTCCAGGTCCAGAGCTCTAACTACCATGCCACTAGCTGTCCTTTAGCACTCCATATAGCAGAGATTTAATAAAAATTTTTGAACTGAATTAAATACATATGACATAAAAACAATTTTGATTTTCTAAGAATATTAAGGCATAACTTCTTGCTTATGAATGAGATTTGTGAAGGAAGAAGTATAAATGTAATAAATGATTTTGCTAATTGCTCTCCTCCCCATTAATAATAATAATAATAATATTTAAAGCCCAACCCATCATTCTTGTTACAAGTGGCATGGGCTAGTCATCAAATGCCAGCAAAGGTGATGTACAGTGGGTACTTTGTACTCCCCGAGATCATTATAATAGTTATGAAAGGCTGCAAAGAACCCCGGATCACTAATTAGGGTCTGGCTACACTGTGGATCAGTCAACATCTGAATCAGTGGGCTGAAACTACTCCTATAATTTTAAAAAACAGAGTGGTATAGGGTTGTGGGCTAACTTTGCTCAAAATCACCATGTTTATCAATTTGGCATGGAGAACAACCTCACGAATGTGAAATACATCAGAAAAATCAGAAGTATTGATACCTCAATTGTAGGAAATGCTTCAGTGCAGATAGCACTGAGCACAGAAGTGGGCAAACAATAACTATGAATGAAATGAAGACAAGTATGCTCTCATTTTACAGAGGCAATAATATATCCTAACTTAATTGGAAATATATTTTAGTAGTCACGGTGCCTCGTCAAAAATTCCCTCATCTCCAAATCACATGGCAATATTTTCCTGTCCAGTGCAGAGTAATCATAAACAACAATAACTAGAAAGAAGGCTGACCAAAATTAGGTAATAGATGAATATCTCCATCATCTAATACGATGAACTTCAAATGAATATATGACTTACGTAAAATAATAATAGCTAACATTTGTATAGTATTTACTATGTGGCAGGCACTGTGCTAATAACTGTACAATTGTTATCTCGTTTGATCCTCACAATAACTTTGTGAGGTCAGTGCTAATGTATCCTTATTTTATGGCTGAGGAAACTGAAACAAATAGAGGCTAAGTGACTTGTCCAGGTTCATATAGTTAGGAAGTATTTGAGTTTAGATCTGAATTCTTTGTAATTATGTAGAGAGAAAATTCATTATGAAACAAATTATAATGAAGATCACAAAAGATAAAATGAACAATTTGATTATATAAAACAAAGATTTTGCACAAATAAAATTAATGTTAATTAATTATAATTAAATTCACTAGCTAATTAATTAATAGTTAATATTAAAATATAAAGAGGTAACTAGGTAAAAATATCCAATAATTTTCTCTGATAAAAATTTCATCCAAGATATATAAGCAACTGATTCAAATTTATAAGAGTAAGAGCTATTTCACAGTAGATAAATGATCAAAGAATATGAATGAGTAGTTTTCAAAAGAAGATATCTGAGTTATTAGTATCAATAACCAAATCACTAATAATAAGAGAAATGCAAATTAAAATAATTTTATGGTCCTCCCCTAAATTCATCAGTTGGCAAAGATGACAAAAGAGGAAAATGGAGAATATTAGAAGGGTTATGGGAAAATAGGGATATACTTATACTTTTGTTGAATAGCTTCAGCCATTTCAGAAAGAAATGTGGAATTATATTTCCAAAGTAAAACAATGAAACAAAAAACACAAATATTCTTTGATATTGCTACCTTTCCAAAGAGATAAGAGAAAGAGGAAATGATACACCTGTACCAAAGTAGTTATAATAGCTCTTTCTGTAATAGTAAAAAGAACTAGAACCTAAGGGGAGTGGGAGCTGATTTATTTGGGAATGTCTAGACAAATTAGAGTATATGAACATAATGGAGTATTGTACCACAGGAAATGAGGAAACCATTTCAGAAGAAAATGGAAAGATCTTTATGAATGAATGCAGAGAGAAACAAAGAGAATAATTTATGCAAAAATAACATTTAAAGAAAAACAGATTTGAAAGATTTTAGATGTATTCAATGACAAACCATAATTTCAAAGGAACAAAATTGATGTATGCTATCCACCTCCTGAAAGAGAAGTGATGGACTTAGGATGTAGTATGGGACCTATATATAATATTTGGACATCATCTTTGAAAGATACAACCAAATGCTATCCATATCTGTTTTGAGGACTTCATTTCCCATTTGTGTTTATTCAGTGAGGTAGAGAATGGAATGGGAAAAAAATTAAGTGCTTCTTAAATTTATTTAAATAACTAAATTACTTTTTTTTAAAGGAAGAACAGACCCAGGTATGGTAAATGCTGGAAGCACTAGAACAATGACAGCCAGGGAGACGATATTTGGATGCAAATACACACTAGTTCCTTGTGAGAAGTATATATAGCCCTATTGTCTTTCCAAAGAACCAAGTCCTCCAGTGAATCATTTGGTTTTCCTTGAAGAGAACCTATTGGGTCACAGAAGAAAAAGGATCATGTAGATCTAGAAAGATAGCTTGTATTACAGAATGATACTCTGGCCATCTTTGCTCTTCCATCTCAAAGTCTTCCATGTAGAAGCATTTAGATCCCCCCTCTCCATAAGTTCTTATAGAAATATTAATGTCACATTTTAGCTTTTTGATCTAAATTCTTGGTCTCATTATTTCCTTGTGTGGAAAATCTTTAATACAGAGGAGTTCGTGCACTGACCTAAAGTCTTCTGGCTTCATTCATATCTTAAGGTAGAAGCCTAATCATCCCAAGAAAGATTTCTCCCTAAAATCTCTTAGGTTATTGGAAAAAAATAAGAAGAAAAAGCTTTAAAAATATGAAGATATAACCATAGTTCTCATGTGGAACTATGAAACGGCACATATTATCCCTTTTGTACCATTTACTAAGGGAGTTGAGCCAAGGATGCTTTCAGTGAGTCTACAGAGCATTACCTCCTACTATTGATATTCATCTGCAAAATACAGTTATTTTGTATGACAATCTAGAATACATTGAATTAAAAAAATATTAAGAAAAATTTTCCATGGTTACATGATTCATGTTCTTTCTCTCCCCACTACCACCACCCTCCCATAGCCAATGCACAATTCCACTGGGTTTTACAGGTGTCCCTGATCAAGACCTATTTCCATATTATTAATTTTTGCACTAGGGTGATCATTTAGAGTTTACACCCCCAATCATATCCCCATCGATCCATGTGATCAAGCAGTTGTTTTTCTTCTGTGTTTCTGCTCCCACAGTTCTTTCTCTGGATGTGGATAATGTTCTTTCTCTTAAATTCCTCTGGATTGTCTTGGGTCATTGCATTGCTGCTAGTAGAGAAGTTCATTACATTGCATTGAACCATGATGTATATCCATCTCTTTGTATAATGTTCTCCTGGCTCTGCTCCATTCACTCTGCATCAGTCCTTAGAGGTCATTACAGTTCACATGGAATTCCTCCAGTTCATTATTCCTTTTAGCACAATAGTATTCCATCACCAACAGATACCACAATTTGTTCAGCCATTCCCCATTCGAAGGGCATCCCCTCATTTTCTAATTTTTGGGCACTACAAAGAGCGCAGCTATAAATATTTTTGTAAAAGTCTTTTTCCTTATGATCTCTTTGGGGTATAAACTCAGCAGTGGTATGACTGGATCAAAGGGCAGGCAGTCTTTTAAAGCCCTTTGGGTATAGTTCAAAATTGCCATCCAGAACAGTTGGATCAATTCACAACTCCACCAGAGCACATTGAATTTAAAGAAATAATAGTAAGATAGCAACTTGTTCCAAAATAGTTTTTATCGAACCACATGGAAAAAGATTAGAAATGGGATGATAAAACAAAAACAATAAGTCATGTTTACATTGATCTTTAGGGTTTGCAAAGTAATTTCTTGTGAAATTGATAGCAAAAGTGCAATTCTCTTCATTTTATAGATGAGGAAATTGAGGAATTAAGTGCATTTCCCATGATCCCATTCATGTGGTAGTTAATTTGTATTCTGACTTCATCCTATGAAAAATATACACAGGCATATGCATTTCTTTAGACATAATAATATTTAGTACACTACTAAAATGTAATCATTTTTAAATGGTTTCTATAGCTTTAATACCTCAAAATATACAGCATTTGTTCATTGGTCTTATGTTCTTAGGACAAGCCAAGGGTTCATAAGTCTTGGTTTGCAGTTCTTACGATGTCCCCTAAAAATAGACCTAAAAAGTATCACCAACATGTGAACTCTTTTTGCTAAGCACAATTGATTAGTACAATAAGCAGTCCTCTTGTTGTTGTTTTAACTCCGTCTTTTGATGAACCCAATTTGACTGGCATGAATAGTATTAGGTAAAACAGATTCAGGCTTCAATGCCAATATTTTTGTGACTATTTTGCAATCGGCGTTAATCAATGAAATGGGACTGTAATTGCAGCAATTTCCCATAACTCTTCCTGGCTCTGGAATAACAGATATAATAGCACTGCTAAGAGTTCCTGACAATTTGCTATTCACACATGCTGTATTAAAAATACAACACAAAATTGCATTCAGATACTCAATTTATTTTTTTAATTCAAACTTCTGAGTATCCATGAAGTCCTAAGGTTTCATCACCATCTGAAAAAAATCAACCATTTCAAATTCTTCCACAAAGCTCTCTGGCTTGCTCTTTCTTCTTGAAAACCATTTCTAAATTCTGTTCTCACAGCCTCATAACATTTCATGAATTCAACTTCATTTTGGAAATTTTTCAATCACTTTGGTGACATTGACAATTTTCCATTTCATTATAAATGCTACAAAATTCAAGCACCTGCTTTGCTTTTCAGAATGTAAATCTGCTGAAAAATCAGAGAAAAAGCAGGTGTTCTATCTTAATTGACAGATTTGAGTCTCCCAGGGGAAAACGGGTATCCAAAGTCAAACTGAGTATCAGAAGATCAGCCAGTGAGACAGAGCAACTGGAAGATGTAACCCTGTTTTAAAAAACTGAAACTAAGGTCATCATATAAATGCCTTTCTCCTTGATTTTTAAACTTAAAGAACAACCAGATTTAAAACAACAAAAATATATCATTAGAGAAATGAAACCCGTGTCTCACTCTAGTCATCGAGAGGGGTCATAATTTAAGTGATATAAAAAATTTTGAAACAGCTCTCTTAGTTGTTTGCTATCCAGATTATTAACTCATTAGTTAAGTTCTGTCTACACTCCATTCTTGTGCCAAGAATTTTCAGGTACAGCTACTGCAATTTTATTCCCTTGTGGAAAACACTTTTAGCCTAGTCTAATTGAGCTTTTTACACATGTGTGTGTGTGTGTGTGTGTGTTTTCCTCTTCAAATACACAGCGAAACCTGAAAAACTTGAGGAACTTCATTTCCATCTTAATTCACTGACAATCTTCTCTTGAATATGTCAGCTTTTTTTTAAGCTTGATTAACCTTAGCACTCTTATCTATCTCTATCTTCAATCTGCCAAGCAAAGAGCTTCCTAGATTGTTTTTTTTAGAATCCTAAGTGGAGCTCAAAAACCATAGACTATTTTTTAGAAAATTATTAGCCCATCTATTCAAAGATCTGACATGACTTCAATATCATATACAATAATGCTTAGCTTATCTATATCACCACTTTTGCATGGTATTAGGTCACAGGAGGTATATAATTAAGCAAAAATTCCCAAAACAACTCCCCCATATCACTTTTCAGTCGACTTTTCACATCTGTATTCATCAATTCTTTGACCAAGCCTTCTTAAAAGAAATAGAAAAGAATAAAGTTGATTCAGTGGGTTAAAGAGAAATTAACAAACACAAGATTGCAGTTGATTGGCGCCAACTTAAGGACTTTTCAAAGACTGTTTCCCTACCTCTATTGATACAAATTATGCCAGCCGTGCTATAGTCTTGGTGATAAAATTTTACGATATTGAAGAATAACAAGATTTCATATTTAACATTTGAAGAAGAGATCATATAGACATACGAAATGTGTTTCAAAGGCAGACTCTACATTTTGATTTGTTGATGCTACAAATTCTATTACTTTAAAAAATACTTCTATCTTAGAATCAATACTAAATATTGGTTTCAAGGTAGAAGAAAGGTAAGGGCTAGGCAGTGGTGGTTAAGTCAGGGTCACACATATAGGAAGCATTTGAGGTCAAATTTGAACTCAGAACTTCCTGCCTAACTCTCAATCCATTGAGCCACCCAGCTACCCCCATTCTATTGCTTTTTTTATTGGATATTTGCAGAAAAGAAATATCTGTTTAGCATAATATAGAGGAAAGATCTTTAGATTTGGATTTAGAAGACTGTATTTGAGTGCTGCTTCTTCAATCCTTTGGGCCTCAGTTTCATCATGTCTAATGGCTGATAAACCTTACTATCAGTGACTATCAAATATTCAGTCAGTCAATCAATAAACATTTATTAAGTGCCTACTATTTTCCAGACACTACGCCAAGCACTAAGGATAAATATTCCAAGGCAAAATACAGTCCCTGCTTTGAAAGAGGAGGTGATATGGAAACAATTACATACAAGTAAACTCTATAAAAGATAATGGGAAATGATTAATAGAGAGCAGGCACTTGAATTTAGAGGGTTTGGGAAAGGCTTTCTATAAAAGTCAGGATTTTCACTGGGACATGAAAGAAACCAGAAAAGCCAGTAGGTGAATATTGGGGGGATTCAGAGAGAGAGAATTCCAGGAATAAGGGACAACCGGTGAAAATGTCAAGAATGGTAAGTTGTTTTTTTTTTTCAAGGAAGGGCAAGGAGACCAGTGTCATGGATCACAAAGTATATAGCAGGGCATAAGGTGTAAGAAGACTAAAAAGGTAGGGACTTTGAATGCCAGCAGATGCCATATTTTGATTCTGAAGGTGACAGAGAATCACAGGAGTTTATTAGGTGGAGGGAAGATCATTTTGGCAGCTGAGTGGACGACTGCCTTGAGTGACGGAGAAATGTGACAAAGAAACCAAAAAGAAGGTTATTGCACTGTTCCAAGTACGAGGTGATAAGACCCTGCATCAGAGTCACAGAAGTATCAGAAGAGAGAAGAGGAGCTAGGACAACAAAAGATGTTTAAAAGGCAAAACCAACAGACCTTGGCAACTGAGACTGTTAGGAGTATATAGGATGCCACATAGGTTGGAGGCTTGAGTAACTGGGAGGATAGTGATGCCCTTGACAGTAAGAGGGAATTTAAAAAGAGTACAGGATTCTTGGAGTGGATAGGCAGGAGGAGAACCAGGAGGAAACAATTTCATGAAAACTTTTTTAAAAGGATATATCAAAGAGAAGAGAGTGATTGATAATGTCAAAGTGTAGAGAAAGTTTAAGAAAGATAATGATTGAAAAAAGTCATTAGATTTGCCAATTAAGAAATCATTAGCAACTTTGGAGTACAATTTTGGTTAAATGATGAAGTCAGAAATCAGATTTTATTAATTAAGAATTAAGAAGATGTGAGAGGAAAAGAAGTGGCAGGATCTATTGTAGAAAGTTATCTCAAAGAATTTAGAACCAAAAGGAAGAAGAGATCCAAGATGAAAAGTATTGTGGATAGATCAAGTTAAGAGTTTTTTGAGGATGGAAGTGACATGAGTATCTTTGAAGGCAGTAGGGAGGCACCAGACTTAAAAAAGCTTTTTTTCATGTTAAAGAAGATGAATCTTCATTTGGCAACTAATAAATAGATCTATTAAATCTCCAGTTAATATTGAAAATATCCCTTTAAAAAATTTTACAGTACTACATGGCTGAATATTCTTGATCTGACAGTTTGAAAGTGATTCTGTTAGGCATCCTCTCTGTCTGTTCAAACTCACAAATGCTTCCTAATGTATATTTGGTCACTGTCACTTCAGGATAATTCCTCAAACAGGCAATCATATATGACTATCCAAATCAAGCCTGTTCAGACACACCTAGACAAAGATTAACCTGCTGATGTGCATTAACTGTATTCCAAGAGGAATGTGGACTTTTCTTTATTGGTACAGAAGTGAGCAAGGACAACAAATGGAAAATTGTGTCCTATGAATTCCATCAAGAGTTCACCACACCATAGCAAGTAATGTGACAATTCAATCCCTGGATTAAAGGCTGAGATGCTGCTTGCAAGAATAATTTTTAGCTCATTCTGTATATCATTGTATTTCCCAATCTGGCACCATGAACCATAAATAATCCTATCATTTATTAATTACATTTTCTAACCTAGTCAAGAAGAATCCTGCAGTGTGAAGCAGCGGATCATGAATAAATGGTTCATTGAAAAGCAACTCTTATTGCCAAGTAGTTGTAAATTAGGGTTGTGATAATTACCCACTTTAACCTTTTTAAACAGGTTCCTCTAAAAAGCTCCAAGATGGATGTTTTATTATAACAACTTTGACCTCCAACACACAACAACACAATTAGTTTTGCACTGTGACAAAGGGATGCTTTGATTAAAAATCTGGCACACTACATCATTATAAAGTATTATCGGCATAGGTACTGGATGTGGGTGGATATACACATATGCATTATATATACACAATATTCATATATTTTGTCCTACATCCATTTGAAGTATAGATCTAGTTAAGAAGAAAATAATGAATAAGTAAAGACTATAATTAAATAGAAATTTACCAGCATTGTCATCATAAGCTATTAAGAGGGAAGCCCCTGCTGTTTCCTCTATCCCCAGAATCCCAAACTCCATTCAAAGTCTTTACTGGTGTTGTAGAAACCAGAGAAAAGGACAACAGAAGCCAATCAGATCAAGCTTGGGCAGCCAGAATCTGGCACCATCTTCAGGAAAGTAAGAACTTTAGTTACTCAGTGGCATATGGTTGTAATGCCTTCTCTTCAGGAACTAACAAATCTCCCCAAAGTGACCAAATTATTGCATGTCCCTCATTGATAGAAATAGGTCTTCTTGTTACCACTATTTCTTCTTCACCTATTTTTGGTTACTTTCCATCTTTCCCTAGTCCATGAGGTTCAGACATTGTTATCTTCATTCCCAAAACAAGCGAAAAAGTGGCAAATTTGTTGACTTGACCCAACATTTTCCTTCTCATTCTAAATGAAAGCAGACTATTTTCTTATCTTAGGCCCAGAATAGATATACTTTGTTCCATTTTGTTGTGAAATAACTATATAAGAAGTACTTTATTCTGGAGCTTTATCCTAAGAAGAACTTGTCTAGGAAAAGATTAGAAAGGACAAGAAATAGTTCTATTAACCCATGAGAAAGTTGATGTCTTCATTCATATACCATGAAAAATATAGGCAAAAATTTTACAATACAACTTGTAGATTTCCAAACTTGTTATTTCCCAAGCCGTAGGTTTGGGAAAGAGAAATTTATTTCCTTCAGAAGGATTAGAAAAAAAGGAAACAGCACTAGAGCCTCTGGTAGTCCAGTACCTAACACTTCAGTGATAGTTAGTGAATGCAGAGAATCATTGTTACTGTTTTTCTAGAAGTACAAATTATCTAATCACATAGTCCATAATCATTTGGAAATGTACTTATATCAGACTATTTTGCCTCATCATCCCTTCAATTAAATTATTCATTTGTGCTTAAGAAATCATGAAGAAATTGATAGGAATAAACACCATTGCAAGAAATGTTATAATCTGCATGTCTACTCTGTGCCATGCTTTTGTTTTCTATCTACCTACAAAGACAGCATGACTTAGCAGATAGAGAGGCTATTCTGAAGCACCTAGGAAGACCTAGGTTTGAGTCCTTCCTCTAACACATAACTGACTATGAAATCCAGGGCACATTCCTTAACTTCTTCTGTTCTCTTGACAATGCAAAGATTATAATTGATAAAGAAGGTCTCAACCTACATCAGTAAAGGGATTTTCCTCATTAAGAAGTTTCCTGTACTTAGTGAAAGCATGGTGTAGGAATATAGTTAGGGATGGTCTAATTTTCTAGGGTTAGTTGAAAGAAGGGAATTTTAAGATAAGCCCTGGCAAAGGATTCTGGGTAAGAAAGGAAATGTGGGATTCTACAACCGAAAAATAACTGGTCTCCTGACTCCAAGTCTAGCATTCTATCTTCTCTTTCAGGCAGCATGGGTGAATATGTAGTATGGCTCCTTCACAGACATTATTCCACTCCCCTTCATTGCAGAGTGACTTAAAAGAACTTATTCAAATCACTAGGAAGCAGTACGCAAAGCAGAACCTAAATATAGGGGAGTGTCAACACCTTCTAAAGAACTAGGATCTCTCAAGGGGAAAAGATTATCTTGCCCATAACTTAAAAGATATACTTGAGGTGCCATTCAAAACCCAGAGATACCCTGACTAGCACTTAATAATTAGGTGATTTGGTTGTTCATGTTATTTGTCCTTGCACCATTTATAGCATAACTATCAAGAAAACATTCTATGGCTCAACTGGTCAGTCAACCCAATGCTATTTTAGTAGATAATTAATTCCTTGAGGAGAACAACTGATCATCTTTGTTTTTGAATCCTCAGTGCCTGCAGGATGGCATTGAACTTTAATTGCTTAAAGGGCTAGATTATAAAGAAAAGGGTCATACGAAGAAAGAGATGCACAGCTTAAGAAGAAAGAGGGTACAGCTAAACAGACAAAGCAAGACTCCCTTCATTGACAGGAAGAAAGTCATAATTCTCTATTTTAACAGACTAGCTGCTGTCCAGATCTGACTCAAATCTCTAAGATGGGGTTTACCCATGTATAGAACAATTCAAGGGTAAAAGAAAGGGTATCAGGAAAAAGGGTGAAGGTGATTTCTAAATTCTAGTATCGGTCTCTCCCCAGGTTGGGCGATAACAGAGATTTCTTCTATAACCTTCAATCTCAGTTAACTGACCCAGACCCCAGTAAAACTCCTATCCTAAATAAATTTAACTGGCTAAAGAGGGAATGTGATAACCAAGGTTCAAGCTAGGTTGGTTAGCCCTCAGGGGCCGGCTCCCTCCCACTGGAGTCCTGGCTCCTTGGCCAACACTGAGGAATTGCAATATATATCTTCGATGGTGTTCAATGAAGTTGAAAGATCAATTTGGCTATATGCAGTAGTTGAAAGTCTCAGGGAAAGCTCATATTTGGGGCTTTGAAGTGCTCCAGGACCCACAAGATCTCTCCTTCCACCTCCTTGTCCCTCCAAAGTTGAAAGAACAGTGAGAGTGTCCCTTGGAATCTTCTCATAATCCTCAGCCTTACAGTTAACTGTCACTCCTCCTAGGTTCTCAGCATTCCATTCAAAATGCAGGCTTGGTTAACCTTTTTCTAAATCTTACCTGGTCTGTTACACTATGATGGCTCCTAGAATGGAATTACACCTGAAAGGCAGAAGCTGTGGCATATTGGACAGAAGACTAGATAAAGCATCAGAAGATTTTCATTCAAGTTTTGGCTTTGCAACAACCTTACACATAGAAACACAACATCTCGAAGATGGAAAGTTATCTCAAGACTCATCTACTCCATTATATGTGTGACCAGGAATCTCCTTCAATATATATTGAAGAAATAAATGATCTTCCAGTCACCACTTGAAAAATCATCAGTAAGAAATGCAAATTAAACTAACTCTAAGACACCAACAGATTGGTTAATATGACAGAAAAGGGAAATGACAAATGCTAGAGGGGATATGGGAAAATAGGCACACTACTGAACCCTTGGTGGAGTTGTGTCATGATAGTTATTCTAGAGAACAATTTGGAACCATACACGAAGTGCTATAAAGCTGTGTATACTACTAAGTAATACTACTACTGGGTCTCTACCCCAAAAACACCAAAGAGAGAGGAGAGAAACCTATCTGTATAAAATATTTATAACAGCTCTTTTTGTAGAGGCCCCAAATGGGAAATTCAGGGGAAGCCAATCAATTGGGGAATGGTTGGTCAAGTTGTGGTATATGACTATCATGGAATACTACTATGCTATTAGAAATGATTATCCAGATGGTTTCAGAAAAACCTGGAAAAGACTTATATGAACTGATGAAAAGTGAAATGAGAAAAACCAAGAGAACATTGTAAACAGTTACAGCAATATTATAGAAATAATCAACTGCAAAAGACTTAGTTATCCTGATCTAGACAATGATAGGAAACAGTTCCAAAGGACCCACAATGAAAAATATTTTCTACCTCCATAGACAGAACTGATAAACTGAATGCAGACTGAAGTATACTTTTTTCAGTTTATCTTTCTTATTTATTTTGTTTTCTTTTGCAATGTGGCTAATATGAAAAAAAGTTTGCATAACTTCATATGTAGAATTTATATCAGATTGCTTGCCTTTTCAAGGGATGGAGTAAGAACAGGAGGGAAGGAAAGGCTTTGGAATAACGGATTTCTAAAAATGAATGTTGAAATTTCTATATGTAATTGGAAAATATTTAATGAAGTAATAAAAATATATTTAAAAAGATGTTTGGTAAAGTTCTATCTTTTCTTAGTGATATTCTTTTTCACATACCCTTCAAGTTTTTTTGGCGTACTTTAGCACTTCCTTTTTCCCCTATTACATTCTGAGTTTATCACCTTTGTATATCCATATTCATTTATTTTATATATATACATATATAATTTTAATATATTATTTATCATGTACATGATTTTTATAAATTAATATTTTATTATTTAATATATGATTTTATTTATGTTAGATTTTATAAAATATGTAAACTTCATTGTCAATTTGTAATATTACTATATTATTAGTGTTATGCAGATGATATAGTAGACAGAGCTCTGAGGGAGCCTAGACTTGAATTTGAATCCAGTCTCAGACATAATTAGTTCTGTGACCCTAGGCAAGTCACTTAACCCCTGTTTTCTTCAGTCTCCTCAAAGGTAAAATAGGGATAATAAATAGCATCTATTTCACAGGATTGCTGTAAAAATCAGATGAGATAATATTTGTAAAAATACTTAGCACAGTTCCTGGAACATAGTAGGTGCTATACAAATATTACCCTCCCTTCCTAAAATATCTTAAAAATTGGGATTGAATTTTTTTAATCTTTTATTTCTAGAGCCCAGAACTTGAGAGGCCCTTAGGTTAATATTTACTGAACTGAACTGGTTTTCATTTATTGCATACTTCCAGAATTTTTTTTATACTAGCCTAAAGAAATGCCTATCTATGGCATGTTAGTAGGCATTTCTAATACTCATTAATGACCAATGTAGACTTCTTCTCAGTATTTATACTGGTTATTTTCTCAATTACCTGACCTGATGAGTCTCTAGTGTTTTGATATCTTGTGATAATTCCATCCTGCCTTCAACCAAACTCTGATTTCAACAAATACCCAGTAGAGCTAAAGGAATAAAAAGAACAATCTTATGATGAGTTTGGGTAAAATTTTAAATGACCAATGTAAAATCACCTGTTATGGGGTAAATAGTTATATTTACAGCATATCTCTAATTTTTTTTGACATCAGTTTAAAGGAAAATAGCTACATGGCCATCCAGAAAAAATGGTGATGTGTGAAGGGGTATTGTTACTGCCAGAGAAATAATCCTAGGCAGAATAGACCTAAATTGCATATAGAGTATAGTAGACATCTGTGCCTATCATCTAACTTACAAATGAATAACAAATAAGCCATAGAGATGCTAAAATAGGATTTAGTTTTGCTAAGCATTCCTTGACTTTGTGTCTTGTACTAAAGTCACAAACACAGGGTACTCCATAGTCTTGAGACAGTGCAACACAACAAAATATCATCTATCAGTCATGTGGCTTTTGCAAATCACTTTTCTTACCTCTTTTACTTCCCTCATCTTTTAAATGATGATATTTGTACTTTCCACTTTGGAGATGTTATGAGGGAACTGCTTTATAAACCTTAAAGCATTATTTAATAATGATGATGATAACAATTATAATAGATAATGCTAAATAGCACTTTAAGGTTTCCAAATACTTTACATATATCATCTCATTTGCTCCATAAATGAATGTTTTCAAACTCCTATACCATGTTGATCATATAGTATTTATATAGCTATGTAAATATATTTTCCAAGGAAATCTCTTCCCTTAGCTTCTTTCTATATAATTCCACATCCTCTTTTTATCCTCAGACACTCTATTTTATAATTTTGCTCATGATATATACTACTGATCAAATGTCGAGTCTTTGCCAAAGTGTTGGGATACTAAAGAAATGCTCTTAATTTAGATGACCTGAAGAGCGAATAAAATAAGTCTCTCATATAGGTTCATAGATAAAGGGAAAGTTTTCTTCAACTGTGGCTTAATGTGTGTACTTAACATTGAACTATATTACTAATAAATTTGAAATTCCTGTCTGTAGGAATGTTTAAAATGACATTTAAGGGCAAAAAAAAACATCCTGTGACATTTTGCTTAAACTTTCTAAACACACTTTCATTTAGGCTCAAATAAAGCAGAAAAATCTCCAATTTAGAGGAATGTTTTGAGAAAGTTATAAACAACTAAATAGAGAAATTTGCAATGAAAATATCTCTTTAGCCTAAACAGCAGTAGTCACTACAGCAAACACTGTTTTATCATCAGAAGCTTTCTTCTTTATCCATCAGGGGGTCTGTAATTATGTCATAATTCATCTTTAATTGTTTCATCTGAAGACTATTATCTCATTTCTTCATGATTGTCTTCTTCTAGCTGTTTATAAATTTGTTCCATCCACAATGGCCCTAGTTTGCAGACTAAAACATTGGGCTTGGAAAATATTAGTTTTGTTTTAAATGAAATATATGTTTTCTTTAAATTTAATTTCTGTTTTAACCTATTGTAGGAAATTCAAAGGTAACCAAAATGTCATACAAATGTCTATAGAAGATTCAATTAGGACTAGTTTTAAATTTCAATTGTGTCATATTTTGTATAGTACTTTAGGTATAGAAATCATTTTCCTTACAAAAGTCCTGTGAGATAGGTAGTAATTATGATCATGCCCAGTGTACAGATGAAACAATGAAGCCCAGGAATAACTGAATAATTTAGTGCCCATAGTTACACAGCTAGGTAAGTGTCAGATATAGGAATTGGACCCATGTGTCTTTATTTCAAAGGCATTGCTCCCTTCCATTATACCATGTGGCCTCTCCTAATTTATAATTAAATTTTTCCTTCTATGAAATAATTTTTTAAATAGCTATTGAATACATATGGCACAGATGTAGAGATAATTATTGTTACATACATTTTCACTAAAAATGACAGATAAAAAGCCATGAATATCTTACCCAAAGCCCAGTATGTGTGTGTGTGTGTGTGTATATATATATATATATACATATATATATATATAATGCATACATCGACTTTGGTCTAACTAATAAATGAAAAAGTTTTTTCTTTAATTGGTCACTTCCAAATCATAATAACATTTTAAGTTAATTTTAGCATCCATAAAATACTGTTGATCTTTATTTAGTCCTACCAATGGAAAACAATGAATCTGTCCAAAAGGAGTGATAATAACCTTGATGTGTTAGGCAGAAGCATAAGATTCCATGATACAAGGGAGATTTTTCACAGTGGTTTCTTGGCCAAGTTGGTCCAAGTTCGGACAATAAGGCCACTCTCAAGGTTAGACCTCTGAGTGGACTAATTAATTTGCTCTTGTCCATAAGCACCATCAGTACCCCATAAAATCAGCTTACAAGTGCATGTGTGATCACAAGAGAGTGGGTAGGATTCAGATTATGATAACTCAAAGAAAATCCATTTGCTCTACTGGAAAAACAAGCAGAAAATTTGGCTTTAGCCATGGCTGATTGGCAACATTATTTTGTAACCCCAAGAATCCTGTGTTGTTATTAATGGTTGGAGTAATAGTAGTAGAATAAAAACAAGAATAGTTCGATGTGGTCTGAAATGAAGTGGAAAGAAGAGGAAATAAAAGTATTATGAGAAAAGATTTAATCTCAACTTCCAAGCACACAACATTTTTTTCGGAATATTAAGAAATGTTACTAGCCCAGTTTCATGTTCTTATGTTTCTATGTAAGTAGCTGGATGGAACAGTGGATAGAACACCAAAGGTGAATGAGCAAGCTGTGTGAAAAGGTTCCTACTTGGTGCTCCTTCAATGCATAGCATAATGATTTATAGATAATTGATTCTAAATACATATTAGGGGCAGCTAGCCACATGGCACAGGGGATAGACTGCTAGACTTGGAGTCAGAAAGACCTGAGTTCAAATTTGACCTCAGAAACTTACTAGCTAGATTTACCCTGGGCAAGTCACTTAAACCTGTTTGTCTCATTTTACTCATCTGCAAAATGAACCAGAGGAGGAAATGGTAAATCACTCCAATATCTTTGCTAAGAAAACACCAAATAGGATCCCAAAGAGTCAGACGCAACTGAAATGACTGAACAAAAAAATATTCCTCTGTGTTCATTTAACTTAATGGTACAAAATAGTTAAATCAGTGCATAAAGGTGTCACAAGTCTAAAAGGGATTAGATACTGCAAAAAGCAAATCTAATTTGAAAAACAAAACATATGTTTAAAAAACGAAAAAGGTCAAGAAGAAAAAAAGTGATTTGATAAGCTAATTCACAGAAAAATGCAAATGAATAATAGAGAAGGGCTGTTGTACTTCCCAGAATCTTTGGGCTGTGAAAAGCTTTACTCCAAAGGTATATTCCTCTAAAGAAGTCATTTCTGGTAGTGGTCTTGATCAATAAAAGGAGAAGAAAAAGGGGGGTGGGAAAGAGGTGTACAGTTTAGAGTTCCTGGTATGTCTTTTCCTAGGATCCTGTATATTCTGCCTACCTTAGCAATTATTCATTTCAACAAGCATTAATTACATAACAAACATATACAAAATGCTTTGCTAGTCTGATGATAGGAAAACAAAATACAAGCAAATACATAAAACCAAAAAACCAAATATTTCTGCTCTTAAGAAGCTGACATTCTGTCTATAAGACTGGCTCTACCCATATAAAATCATGTAATTGTAGCATTATTTTGGAGCTAAAAGCAACCTTAAAAATTCATCTAGTTCAACTTTCTGATTTTATAGATGAAAAATTAGTGGCCCAAGAATGAAACCAGTAAAGAGCAGGGACAGGCAGGGATCCAGGGATCTAGATATCCTGGTCTCTAATACAATATTCTCCACCCTGCTATGGGAATCTAATTCATTCTTGACATTCTTATCTTCCAATACAATGGATAATGGAGCATTAGTACAATTGGGAAGAGCCTTGAATGACTATTAAAAAAATGAAGTTCAAGGGCAGGGAGGTGGCTTGGTAGAGATCGATGCCTGGAGACAAGAATTTCTGGGTTCCTATGTAGCCTTAGACACTTCCTAGCTGAAGGATCCTGGACAAGTCACTTAACTTCAAATGTCTAGCTCTTCCTGCTCTTCTGCCTTGGAATAGCTACTTAATATCGAATGGAAGACAGAAAGTAAGGGTTTAAAAAATGAAACAACCAAAAAAGAAATTCACTTATTTTGCTCCAGAACCTTCTACCTAGTTGACCCCCCTGACCAGTTGTTTGTTTCAGTTTCCTTTTTTCCAAGACAAATATAAACTTGTCCTACTTATGAACATAAATTTAGAGGAAGAAGAGATTTTAGAGGCTATTTCATCCAATTTACAGATGAGGAATTTGAGTTCTAGAGAAAAAATAACTTGCCCAAGAGACACATAGATAGTAAGTGGCAGAGGGAGGATTTGAACCTAAGGTCTCTGACGCCAAATCCAGTGATCTTTCTAATTATCCCACTCCTTTATAGATTGATTTAAAAGGAGTTCTCTCTAAAGGCTCAAGAGCCATGTGAAATATCATTACTATTAATATTTTATTTTTCCCAACAGAGATTAAATAAGTCTTAGCACATGACTTAGAAAAGAAACCCAAGTAATCACAGGCTAGTAAGTTTTACATCTGAAAATAACGAAGCTAAAAATTAACGGTGAATTTAGCAATTTGGGAAAGCTTTAAAATTGCTGGAGTTCAACGAATGCTCTATTTGGGAAAAGCAATCCCAAGGAGGATGCTCTTCCAAAACAAACATACAAACAAACTAACAAACAAACAAAAGCCCACAAACTAAAGCCACCTCCTCTCTCCTCTCTCCTCTCTCTAAACTAATGATTAAGCGTAGAGAGTGAATGGACTCACAGGGAGCCACAGAGCCTCAACGACTTCCCAATACTCCATTGTGACATTTCCATTGTGAATTTGTGTCACTGCAGTATGTCATCACATATTAATGCAAACATCACAATGCAGTGTCAGAGCATTGTGACCAACCTTTCTTGCAGCTCTGGGTGACTCCATTGCCTCCCCTGCTGGCATGCTGGGAGGGACTATGGAGTCAGGGCTCTGCATATTGCAGTGAGTCAGGAAATTGAGCATTCTGAGGCTGCCTTGCTGGGTGACCTTGGTCAAGGCCAGTGAGCCCCCCTGCCTTAGTTTTCATTTTTACAAAATGGCGGCCATGGTATTTCCCCCCTTAGGAGTATACTCAAAAGCAATTAATGGAAAGAAGTCTGCTGGGAGGTGAACAAACTGGGTCTAAATTCTGCTTTGAAATTAATTAATACAATCAGGTCCTTTTAGGAAATAATCATGAAGAAATCATTAGAACCATTTTGAATTTGTGAACATTCTTACTTGAGTGGCAACTTGTTGGCATAGAAATAGCAGCAGGGCCAGTGAGCCTATTGATTGACACAAGAAATCCATATTTCTTCTTTCAGTTTCAGATATTATATTTGTTTTTGGTACTCAGCTAGAAAAAAGTCAGGAACCCAAAAGAAATGTGTACTACTAAGTTAGAACTTAATTGTGTAAGGAAAACAGAATTATCTTAGTGTGCAGCAATGGTCTGTTGTTATTACTGTTGAGTCATTTCAGTCATATCCAAGGATTTGTGACCCCATTTAGACTTTTTTTTTTTTTTGGTAAAGATACTAGAGTATGGAGCAGCTACGTGGCTAGAGAGCCAGAACTGGAGACAAGAAGTCCTGGGTTCAAATTTGACCTTACTCACTTCCTATTTGTGTGACCTTGGGCAAATCACTTAATTCCAATTGCTTGGCCCTTACAGCAATTCTGCCTTGGAATCAATACTTAGTATTGATTTTTAAGATACTGGATTGTTTTGCCATTCCCTTCTCCAGCTCATTTTATGATTAAAGAAACTGAGATAAACAGGGTTTTGTCCAGGGTCACAGAGCTAGTAAATGTTTGAGGCCAGATTTGAACTCAAGTCTTCCTGATTCTAGGCCTGGTACTCTATCAACCAGACCACCTAACTGTAGTCTAGTTCAGAACTTACATGCTTATGCCAAAAGATGAGCAAAATACTTTTCTCAAAAACAAGCAGATAGAATTTTTTTCTGAATCCCCCAGCAGTCTCTTTTCTCTACTACCATGAACTATTCTCTTAGAACAAAGTCATAATTTTTGATAGCCTACCAAAATGCCCATTTCACACTAACCGTCTGTAAAAATCAGAAAGTCAGTCACTGCAGTGAAGATAGAATACTAACTGATTTATATTTAATGAAAATGTTCTAGCAAACACATCAAGAGTAGAGAGCTGCTGGCCTGAAGGTTAAATTGCCCCTCTACTTAATTTAAGGTGGACCTCATTGAATAACTTGATTTTCCATTGACCTAGCTATAATAGTTACTGTACAGAAAATAACTCACTCCCAGGTGAGATGCTCTAACTATCCAGTTTGTAGTGGTACTTATAAAAATAAAGGGGAAAAAACACAATACAATTGACAAGCTATGATCAGTAGAATTTTTATGTTTTATTCCCATGAAGATCAAATTAGAAAACCCCAAATCAGTTTCATTTAAAAGAAAAAGGAAGCTCAGAATAATTTAGAGTAAAGTCATTTTCTAATATCATCTTCAAACCTCATCTCTTTCTTCTGATGCTTAATTTCTTATCATAGGCAATGTATATGGAAAGTCACTTGATTTTTTAAATAGATTTTTCTGTTCCTTATGCATAATTATAAAAACAGTTACATTTTTTTTACAAAATGACTAGTTTGGATGTAATTACAAAATGATACCTTTCTGTAGGTCCACTATAGAAACAAGACCCCACACACATACACATACCCAAGCTGTATGCTATACAAAAGATTGTTTTTCTTTTTATTAATGAAAGCTCACATTTAAGCACATAGGATAATTGATTTAAGAACTAAAGCTAACCTCATTGATCATTAAATTCAATCCCTTCATTTTTAGGATGGAAGAAACTGTGACCCAGACAGGTCAAATGATTTGTCTAAGGTCACATAGTTATAAAATGGCAAAGCAAGGATTCAAACCCAGGTCTAATGGAGCATTCTTTCTGTTGTAAAATGCATTCTGTCATTTGAACCTCCCAATAACTGTACTTGGTAGATAATACAATTATTATTATGTCCATTTTATAGGCAAGAAAACTGAGGATCAAAAACATTAAGTTATTTTATGAAAGTTTCATAGCTGATACATTACAAAACAGACCAAAATGAAATGTCTTTCAATTTCTAAATCCAGCATTCTTTTGAGTATACCACACTTCACCTAAATTCTTCTAAGTTCTAGGGTTCAGGGTCTTCTTCTGGCATACACTAATTATATTACCCTAAACAAACTATAATTTCTCAAAGATTAGAGGAATTTTTCTAAGATCAGAGGATAAAAATGAGTGATGAAATGGAAAAAAAATAGTGAATCAAATTGATATTACCAATGAGCTTCCTCCCGTTTCAGTCAGAAAAGTCTTTCATACATGTTTGTATTTATATTACCAGGGCATCAGGTCTGTCCCTAAAGAAAATATTCAAACATAAAATTGATTTTTAAAAATCTCTTGTTTTCTTTCCCGGAGAGTAGTTGTGTTGTTTTGCTAATAGATGACTGGGAAAGTCTATGTTTAATATAAAGATAAACATCATGTCAATAGGAGATCTGGTTTGTTTTCATGGTTCCTAGAGTTTTCCTTCCCAAAAGATGCACAAATGAGATGACTTAACTTAATGATGCTATTTCAGCATTGACTGTTTTGGTGGCAATCAGAAAGGTTTTCAGATATAAAACAGGTGTTGCCTCATGGTCCATTGGGCAGAATAAGGAACATCTCTTTCCCTGACGTCCTAGAACGTGCAGAATGATATAATTGCTACTTTCTAATGAAGAATGGGCTCACTTATGTAATAGGTAGAATTCCATCTGGCTTGTAGATTGTAGATGAGTTATAATGACAGGGGATTCTGTCATACTAGAGTTAAAAAATACAAGAGCTCTAGAATCTTACGTAAACACAAATACCTAGAAATACGAAGTTCTAGCCAGTTTTCAAGAAAAAGGACTATCAAATTACAATGATGCAAAAGTCATTAGATAAAAACAAAAATAAAAATAAATATTCCTGAATTGGAATTAACCCCAAAAATCTTTAGTAATTGCAGAATATCCCCACTTTTTTTGTTTTCTTCTCTTCAATTTTGTGTGTTCTAGCCAAGCCTCACATAGTCATGATTAAAGAGACCAGATTCATTTATCCATGGTTTTTAATACCCATACCATTTCCTTAGGAATTTAAATCCCAAGATTCTTTGTTTTGATGTTCCCAGTTACAGCTAACACATCTTTGAGCAACTGGTAATATTGATTCTGATATCTCATCATTTCCTACCATATGGAATTGCTGGAAGAATATGGATGCTAAAGAGATGGACATCTATAGCAGAGCATGAGATATGTGAGGTCATTGCACAATTTCTTACATATTGCCCAGTCTGCTCCATTCTTTCTAATCAATCCTGGGCCAAACTCCTTGTCTATTTACATGGAGAGCTTGTCCAGATTTTATTAACTTTGTAAAAAATTAATTTTTTGTCAATTAATTTTAAAATTATTCTCATTAACATAAAGTGCTTCAGTTTTTATAGTTAAATACATACTCTACTTGCGTAGATTTTGTTATTTACATACACAGACACATGCATTGGCCAATATCTATGCCGTTTACAAAGTCTAACACTTTTTTTATTTGCCCCCAGATAATCATTGATATAATGACCAAATCCAAATGAATGCTACCCAAATCAATACTGTAAGACTCTTAAAGGTAAGAATTTTGTTTCTGTTTTTATCTTTGCACTCTCAATACCTAATAAAATGCTTTGCACATAGTAAAAACTTAATAAAATATTTGCTGAATTGACCAAGCTCACTTTAATGTTATCCTTAATGAGACAAGTTAGTATAAAATATAAAGTGAACTATTTTCTCCCTCATCTTACAAATAAATCTAATTTAAAATGTAGAATAGAAAATACAAGTCTCACAATTGTTTTTGCATCACATGAGCACTTAAATCCCAATGCCAAGGGAAATCTGAGTAATTGTAACAAGCAGTCCTGATGAAGGTTAATGCCATTCCTGAATCTGCATACTGCCCTAGCACTAACCTTGTCATGTCTTTTAAAAAGAGGGCAGCTCCATCTTTTGTGCTCATTGTAACATTAAATATTGATCACAACCCATTTTCAGGCATCCAAGCAATAGCAAATGAGTAAATTGACTGCTCCATTATTGGACTTCTAGAAGCACTTAACAGGATTACCTTTAGGGAGTGACTCAGACAAACCTCTCACTCTATATCCTTTCCCCCTTTACTCCCTAGACTGAGGAACCATACCTCATTTATACTGTTCAAGTTTCTCCCCAGGAGTTAGTTATTTTCTCCTGCTCTATAATTCAAAGCCTCTTGATATCATCCCATATTTTCTCCATCTTTCCTTCAGCTCAAACCCAGAGGTGGTCCTCCTACCCAAAGCTAACTTTTCTATTCACATCACTGATTCCAACTTCTCAAAATCCTTGTAGGGATTGCCCCAAAATTGTCACACCTCTCCCTTCAAATGTATCCTTACCTACTGCCACATTCTGCCACAAAAAAATGTCCAGATATCCTTCATCCTAAAAAACTCTGGTAACTGACACTGCCATTCTCTAAAGCCATCATCTTATATATTTCCTTCATTTGACCATCAATCTTCTAGAAACTCTTACTTTTAGAATATAGCATCACACACACATGCACACACAATTCATTCTTCTTTGGGTTACTTGTATTATTGTAGTATATGTGTGCATATATGTAATATATATAAAATTCACTCTTCTTTGAGTTATTTATATATTTATACATATACATACATATCTATATACATAAGAGAGAGAGAGAGGTTTGAATATATACAATCATGGAAGAATCATATTTTTGGTGGGAGGCTACCTCACATCAAAGGGAAAATATACATATTGAATGTGTACACATATATCGTATGTATGTGTAGATGTACCTGATAGAGAGTGGGAGGAGTATGAATATCAATAAATTGGGGTCTGGGGGGAAGCTGGGTGGCTCAGTGGATTGAGAGCCAGGCCTAGAGACAGGAGATCCTAGGTTCAAATCTGGCCTCATACACTTTCTAGATGTGTGACCCTGGGCAAGTCACTTGACCCCTATTGCCTAGCCCTTACCACTCTTCTGCCTTGGAGCCAATACACAGTACTGACTCCAAGATGGAAGGTAAGCATTCCCCAAAAAAACAAATAAATAAATAAATAGATTGGGGTCTGAGGGGTAAATATGACTAATATTGAAGTTTTTCTGGAAATATGTTTTTCACACATATGTTAAAATCACATAAGATTCTCTATCTTATCAAATTCCTTTTCTATTTACATGAAGTCTATGTCTAGATTTTATTTACACACACACAATGCATGTTCAAGTTTAGTTATACCTATGTTATGTTTTATGTGTCCAATGAACCACTGAATATTAACATCAAATGGGATGGAAAATAGGCTCGGGCTGATGTATGATATTTGCCAAGCTTCCCATAAGATGCCCTCTGAAAGAGCCAAAGAAAAATAGGGTTCCCTATCAATGATGAGATTCTCCTTTCCTAGATAACACTGTACTAATGGTATCGAATCCTAAAACCCTTCAGAGCCACCTCATTGAAATACAGAATTAATGCCAAAGTAATTGGTCTAACCATCCACACACAAGAGTAAAGAATATGAACAATGGATATTGTACAGACTGTGACCAGTAGCTGGACATATAGTTCATTGAGTTAGTCTATACAGAGACATGTAATTTAAACAGGTGCTATCGCTGGACAATATATGGACTCAGAATTAAGCAGGAGGAGGAGATACAGTCGGACTAAAACTGAGAAATTATGTTATAATTCTATACTGTCAGTGTCCCTGAGGTCTGTGTCTTTAACCTCAGTATTTTACTACTGATGCTGCATGGTTAGGAGTAGTGAAACACTATGATCTTAGAAATATTAAAATTATAAAATCAGTGGTATTGTAAGTAGGACTAAAGGGATATAGAATCACAAAGCTTACAGCTTAGATATCATTGATCTGAAGCGCCACATTTCACAGATAAGATAACTTTGATCTAAGCAGCTGAGTTGACCTACCATAGGAAGCAAATAACAGAGTCATATTTAAATTCAGTGTTTCTGACATCAAAGACAATGCTGTACCATGTCAGGCGAATGCATATTGACACTGAAGGATGTGTGAGAAGTGACATAAAAGACATCATCAGGAATATTATGTGACTAGTAAAGGAGATGGTCCAATGATGCCACAAGACTGAGAGACAAGATCAGCAGCATGAATGCTACATTGGTACCCTTGGGATGTTAAGAGAAGTAGAAAGTCTCTATCATACTGTAGTGGAGGATGTATTAAAGGGCATGGTTAAGAATCAAAGAAGACAAAAAGCCACAAAGAATTGTTATATATGACAGAAGGAGGAGGAAATACTCCAATGAGGACAGTGGTCTAATTCTTTTTTAAAGCCAATATGGTAATATTTCAAAAAATTGAGGGCTAAAACTTGATAGCTATGGTTTGGTATCTGTCACTGGTACTTAGAAGAATTAAATTAGAAGTAGGATTCCCTGAATTTACCATGACACTTTAATAATCAAAACAAATGCCACCAGGGTGGAATAATAGAATTATTTTCAGTTATGTATTTAGATAGCAAATCTCTCCCTTTCCTCTCGGATGATTATGTCCATATATCAGCAGAAAATGAAACACTTTGCTCAATCTTGCAATTTGTCCAAAATAAAATACTATCTCTGATATCAAACTTTTATGATGGTGAGTAGGTTCGTTAGTGCCTTATACCTATCCAAGGATTAAAAATAATAAAATCAAGTTCCTTGAGGGCAGAGACTATTTCATTTTTGCCTTTGTATCCCCAGCACACTTGACTGGCACAAAGTAAATGTTTAATAAATGCCACTATAACCACCACGATCTCTGCCACCAAATCAGAAAGAAACAAAACAAAGAAATATTTGGAGATGCCAACCATCCTTTTTGAGAGAACTTAAACTGGGAGCTCTGGCTAATTTATTCTCTAGTCTACCAGATCACATCTGGCAACTTAATAGTTAAACCTCTCCAGCTGCCTCCTAAGTTTTGGGGTTTTTTTTTGAGTGTTTTTTCCTCCTTGTCTCCCAGTAGGTGACCTGCTCAAAAGGAACAACTTCCCACCTGGTGCACCAAAGATTCAGGAACTTGCTGATATGGACTAAGGGTAGGAAAATTGCTCTATTTCTTGAACTCCATGACAGCTGGTAATTGTGATAAAAAAAAAAAAGAAGAAGAAGAAGTAAAATCCTTTTAATGGTTGGTGCGCTTGTGTGGAGTTAAAAAGTAGTGGAGTTTAAAATCTCATTACTAGAGAGATGTGACAGAGCTGAGCAGAGGTTTGGCTGCCTTGCAATATCGGACATGTCCACTTCATTGAAATCACCAATTAATTACTGTGCTCTACTTGCTCTTGACAGGTCTCTGTTGAGCCAAAGGTTCTATTCCCAGATTCAATGAAAACACAATCTGAAAATGGAAAGAGTCTGGATACAGCCGTCTGATTGTGCTGCCCCAGGATGATTTATACTCTTGGGTTTTGTGAAGGGGCCACGGAGAGAGGTGGAGGATCTACTTTTAGGGCTCGGACATGGGTTTGTAGTGGAACATTTCTGTTCAGGTCAGGAACTTCCCTGGGATTAAATATCTATGATATCACCGTAAATGTAATGGACAGAAGAAATTGACGCAGCTCCAACTAGATTACAGTTTAAAAGACAAGGAAGGGCCCTAGGGACATCAAACAAAAGGAAACTATAGCTGACCAGAGCTCAGGTAAAATTGAATTGGAAATGTTCCCTGCCTGATTAACATAACAAAAGTTCCAGTGTTTAAAGAGGGGGGGAAAGTCATTCTGTTTAAATGAAAAAGGAGGAAAAAAATGTATCCTCCTACAAACATAGTTATCTTTAAAAATGCATGTTCAGAAAAGATCTAACATGGCTCTATAAACAACACTGTAGAAAATGAGCTTTTAAATTATCTCTTCTGAATCTGTATTTATTTCTCTTTTATTTGGACGTGGACTGACCACCTATTTAAAACTCTAACACCAAATTTCTATTATTTTCATGTAATGAAAGATTATAGAGCAAAGCTCAATAGAATATATTAATTTTTTCTTTTACATTTTGAATAAGTAGTTATGGGATGTAACCATGTTTTACTTCACAGAATACACCCATTTTAAAAGATTATCACCATCATCATTATTATTTTATCAAAATCACTATTATTCACATAAACATAATCCCCTGCCCTTAATTCAACAGATTTTTCAAAGATTAAGTTAATTTTCCAAGCACGTATGACCATATACTTACTTGATAAATATTTACTCAATAAATATATGCTACATACAATAAAATACATTATGTTAGGCATATGGAAAAATAATTAGGTCCTACTCCATATATAACTATATTGAAAAGATTTTTAAAACAAAATGATGTCATTATTAAAGAAGAGAGGCTGGACCCAATCAGAACTTTGGATTTAAGACAATTACATTCTCTCTGAAAAAAGGGAAAGTTCCTGTCTCTTAGGGAACTTAAATTGAAAATGTTCCACTACAAACCCATGTCTGAGCCCTAAACATTTTTTTTAATTTTTGTTTCTTTGCTTGTTTTTTTGGGGGGGTTCTGTTTTGTTTTACTTAAAGACATTTATTGAAGTCCGGTTGTTAGCCAAATCCCTCAAGTGTGAGTCAATAATGGGAACACATTCTGTTCCCAACTCTCATCCCAGAGCAACTGCTAGGTTTCCTTAAGGGTTTTTCTGAACTGGTTCAGTTTGTTATCAGCACAGGAAAATTCTGAGAAGAGCATCTTCAGCTGTCCTGGTGTTTGATAATAAAGATACTCAAAGGGAGTTGATTTCTGGGTTTCCCTGAGGAATACTTTATCAGTAATTCAAATAGATTGGACAACACAAGAGGAAATGTATTGGCTCACACAATTGATCCCTAGTTGAAGTCTGATTTACTTTATTCTCATCCCAGAGCTGTAAAAAGGGATCCTCCATCCACACAAATTCAGGAAGTGGGCAGAGAATTTTGGGAGTAGCCACCCAGAGGCAAGTTCTTGGGTACAATCCTATGAGATGTAATCCTGGAGAGGAGAGGGAAACCTTCCCCCAAACTCCATTGTCTGACCACAATCCTGAGTAGATTAAGCAGGAAAGGTAGCCCCCAGGGGTTCACTCAGGGATTTAAAGGTCCTGGTTGTTGAGTTGGAAGGAATTGCTGGATATTTTAAAATGCAAAGGGTCCTCAAATTAGACATTTGCTGCCATGAAACAGTGGATAGAGTGCTGGCCCTAGAGCCAGGAAGTTCTGAGTTCAAATAAGACTTCAAACACTGACTAATTAGGTAACCATTGGCAAGTCTGTTTCAATTTCCTTATCTGTAAAGTGGGGATAATCATAGTGCCTACCTCACAGATTTGTTGTAAGGGTCAAATGAGATAATATTTGTAAAATACTGCCACATAGTAAATGCTATATAAATACTTATTTGTTTGCCCCTTCCTTTTACCACCACCCCCCTTTTTTTTAACCTTTAACTTCTGTGTATTGGCTCCTAGGTGGAAGAGTGGTAAGTGGAAGGGTGGGCAATGGGGGTCAAGTGACTTGTCCAGGGTCCCACAGCTGGGAAGTGTCTGAGGCCGGATTTGAACCTAGGACCTCCCATCTCTAGGCTACCCAGCTGTCCCCATTTTACCCCTTTTTAAAAAGTTTCTAGTTTCCAGTCTAGAAGAGGGATGGGGCAGAAAAATAAGCAATCCTTAATAATATAAAGCTAATAATAAAAATAATACTATTGTTCCCACCAGAAAAAAAAATGTCTTGGGAAGTTTTCTCCATTCTCTGCCAAAATATATTTCTTTCCTTAGGCTGTATCATTGTGAAACTGTGTTGACCTTTCATTAATTATTAAGTTCAATTGATGAGAGCATACATTGCCCCTAGTATTCTGAGTTACTTACTGAATTATTATATTGCTATTTCTTCTTGAGCTCTTTCTCTTATTTCATTGAGAAGCAACAAGGAAGAGTACAAAATGTTGGAGCAAAAAAGTTTAAATTAAAACAACTCTAAATTTTCAGGTTATACAATGAAAATGTCGAAAGATCAGAAAAGTCTACTCTTGTCTTATAAGTAATATTAAAATAGGAGAGAGTTTAAAAAAAAAGAAGGGGGCAGCTAGATAGCACAGTGTATAGAGTACCAGACCTGGAATCAAGAAGACGGGTTTAAATCTGGCCCCCAGATATTTCCTAGCTGTATGATCCCAGGGAAGTCACTTAATCCTGATTGCCCACTCCTTGCCACTCTTTTTTTCTTAGAATTGATACTAAGAGATTAAGAGTAAAAAACAAAACAAAACAAACAAACAAAACTAAAAACTAAAACTAAACTAAAGCTACCGAAGTCATTGTGGAAGTATTAGGGGAAGATAATAGTACTGATGAACTTTTGGTTGAACTGTGAAGTGGTCCAACTGTCTTACAGTCTGATATTTTTTAAAAATAAAAGTAAACTTCCCATACTTTTTGACTCAGAAATTCACCCACTAATCATATTTTCTAATGAAGTCAAACAGAAACAAAATCAGTGAATAAAGCACAGGACCTAGAATCAGGAAGATGTGAATTTAAATGTGACCTGAGGTATTTACTAGCTTTGTGACCCTGAAAAAAGTCACTTAACCTCTGTTTGCCTCAGTTTCCTAATCCATAAAATGAGAATAATAATGGCACCCAAATCCCATTATTCATGTGAGAATCAAATGAAATAATACAATTGTAAAGTGCTTAGCCCAGTACCTGGCACATAGTAAATGCTATATAAATGTCAGTTTTTATTGTCATCATCACAATCATCGTTATCATCAAAAGATTCTTAGCAGTACTCTTTCTGGTGGAAAAAAAAGAACTAGAAAGAAAAGTGGTGCCCTAACAATTTGGGATTGGCTGAAAATACTCTATAGTATTGGAATAAAATGTAATATTATGGACTTTGTTATTCAGTTGTTTCAGACTCTTTCTAACCCTGTTTGGGATTGGCAAAGATACTGGTGTGGTTTGCCATTTCCTTCTCCAGTTCATTTTACAGATGAGAAAACTGAGGCAAACAGGGTTATGCAACCTGTCTAAGATTCCATGACTAATAAGTGTCTGTGCCAGATGTGAACTTAGAAAAATGAATTTTCATTATGAATGATCCAACTGAGTCACCCTATCCACTTTTCCACTTAGCTGCCCAACATTGCGTACTCAGTAATGACAGATAAGAGAACTACAGAGAAAATTGGGAAAGTTATTTTGAATTGATGAGCAAGAAACAAAGAGAACAATATCTACAAAGACTACAAAAATATAAATGAGAAGACTTTAAAAGAAGCTGAACTCTGAAGTAAAGGAAAAGCCCATAAAGATACTAGAGAATTTATAATGAAATATATCTTCATTATGGAGAATGGAGAAGGGGGACGAGCCTACTGAGATGGAAAATTATACAAGTTGTCAGATGTAGTCATCTAAAGATGTCCACTTTTCCTTACTTTTTTTTTATCACAGGAGATTCTTTGGTGTGGAACTGACAAGGGGTTAAATGGTTGATACACAGTGTGTAAATGGAATTAGCTTACCCTCATTTGTTCTTTAGACTTTAGCCACCAGAAATAATGTCACCCCACCCAACTTAGAATTAACTGGGGAGGGGAAGGTCTATGACCCACACATGATAGTAAGTGGAAAATCAAAAACAAGTGACTGCCCCTGGGCAGTCCAAAACAGAGTTGAGGCTGCCATTTGTCCACATGAAACTGGAGGTGGACGCAGGAAGTGATGAAAGATGCTATCTTTTAAATATGATGGTAATTTCCTTTGGGGAGCTTTTTGGTGCTTTAAACTTGGTGTGAAAGGATCTCTGGTGAGACCTCAGACTGCTTCCCTTTGAATTGTCATGCCAGTAAGTTAGGCTGACTCTCTTTCTCTTCCCTTGGCATTTCTGGAGGCTCTAGCCTCAAGGAAGCCTCTCTTCTTAGAGGAGGCTGTGTGTCTAGAAGCCTTGTTTAATTAACCTCTGTGCCCCTCTGCTGGGGCCTCTGAATCCCTACCTGGTTCCAGCCTCTGGTCTGGGCCAGAGTTTTTTCTCTCTCTCTCTCTCAGTTTCACTACCTTCAACCTTCCTCATTGTAAATAAACCACTATAAAAGCCATCCTGACTTGGGTCTATTTTATTTCTAAATAGAGTTAATCGATTTCTGGTGACCAAACCTTAAATATCTAGTCCAACCATAATAATTCCCATTTTCCCCTCTTACAACAGACAAGAGGCCATAATAAAAGTATCTTTTAAAACAAAACAAACAAAAATATAAATTGCTGGACCTGAAGTCACAAGGAAACTCATTTAGACCTTCTTTATAGTCATATAAACAAACTGGGGTATGATTTTGATAACATTATCTATATAATTATGTAGTCTAAGTCTGAAAGGATTTCCTTGGGTTTACTTTTGGCCTCCAATTAAAAAAAGAATTCTCTAATCTCTGAATTGAATAAAGGACTTTACAGGAGAAAATTATGCCTTAATTAATCAATTAGAGTTGTTTGAAGGAGCAAGTAGATGAAAAAGATATAGTGGATATAATTTATTCAGTTTTAATTTTTTTAAGTTCTGAACATATTAAAAGTTAAGTCATTATTTGTATAAGAAAGCTTTCTAAAACTATTTGCTTTCAGGTAAAGAATTAATCTTAGATCCAGGAAAAAAAATATAGCGATAAACACATCGTTTTTCTGAGTAGAAAAACAGACACAGCAGTATTACAGTAGATATTAAAATAATCAATCATATGCAACCTTTTTTATAAATGATTTGGAGGATGAAATATACGATGAAATCTTTAAGTTCACAAATGGCATTAGCATTTTCCAGGCAGTGAAAAGCCAACCTAATGGGCATAAACTACAGTAACATAAAGTGGGATTCCATGAGCAGGCAGGAAGAGCGGCCGACAAATCTCACTGTTATCAAGTGCAAAATATTACACAGAGAAAAATGATCGAAATTATATTTATAGAATGATGGGCTCCAAGCTATCAGTTATGATTTATGAAAGACCTGGGAGTCATTGCTGACTCTCCCCTGAAGACACTGGCCTACTGTGATGCTGTAGCCAAAGAGGTCAACAAATTGGTGAGCATTATGTTGAAGGAAGAAAAAAGACAGAAACAGAAAACACTATTCTACCCTATTGAGAAAAACATAGTGCATTTGTGCCTGAAATGCTGAGTCCAGTTCTAGTCCCTCCTCCTTAAGAGAGATAATAAAACTGGAAAAGATTTAGAAAAAGAGGAATAAGTAAGGACATGGTGGAGGTGGTGCCATATGAGGAGAGACTAGCATCTTGGGTACTCTTCAGTGTGAAAAAGAAAGACTGAACAGGGTATTTGATGGAAGACTAAAATGATGAACTTATACACCATATGAGATCATATGAATTGGTTTAGTATAGCTGGCATAGACAGAATAAGAGGCTCCCCTTGCAATTTGCTTGAAAAGTAAATTTTGGACAAACAAATGGTAATCTTCCATTCCACTCAGTAGCTAATGGGCTTAGAGATTAACTTAAACCTTTTTTAAAAATATTTTTAGCCTGAAACACATTTTGGTAGAAGACAAGTCCATGGATCTTATATGCATTACTGAGAGAAATTAATCTGAAACTGAAAAGGATAACAATATGTGGTCCCTCTTTGCCTGAGAAAATGGTGAAGTATAATATAGATAACTATAAATGGTGGCTAATAGAACAACACAAAAGAATTAGTCCAATGGTTTCCTAACAACTTGATTGAAAAGCAATTGAGGGTAGGGGGAAGGCATCTGGCAGCCCAATGGATTCAGAGCCAGCCCTTTAGAAGGGAGATCCTGGATTCAAATCTCACCTCAGACACTTCCTAGCTATATGACTGAGCAAGTCACTTACCCCCCATTGCCTACCCTTACCACTCTTCTACTTTGGAACCAATATACAGTATTGATTCTAATATAGAAGGTAAGGGTTTTAAAAAAATCAATGGGAAGGAGCAGCTAGGAGTCACAGTGGATAGAGCATCAGGCCTGGAGTTGGGAAGACCTGGATTCAAATCTAACCTATCCACAGACACTTCTTAGATGTGTTACTCTGGGCAAGTTGCTTAACACCATTTGCCTACCTCTTGCACTTCTATCTTGGAGTTGTTAGTAAAATGGAAAGTAAGGATTATTTTTAAAAAAGAAGAGAGAAAAAATAGAAGAGGAGAGGAGAGGGGAGAAGAAGAGATGAGAAGAGAGGAGAGGAGAGAAGAGGGGTGGAGAGGAGAGAAGAGGGGAGGAGAGGAGAGGAAAGCAAGTGGGGAAAGGGGAGGAGAGGGAAAGGATGGAAAATTACTTTAGATTCTTAAACAGGAGAGTAATATGACAAAGGGAAGTTGTAGAAAGATTAATTTAGCATGGTTACTTTAGTGGAGTAATAAATCTTTGCCATTTAAGCAAGGTGCTTCATACTCTCCTTCATCTCATCTGTGTTCCAGGTACCTCCCAATGATGCAGTCAGCCCTGCCCCTCTTCTACTTTATTTCCAAAGGTACAGAGAAGTCCCAAGATGATTTGCATAATCTGACCCAGAAGAAAAAAAAAGGGAGTGAAAATACCATTCTAAATTCTAGAAAGAACCAGTGGGAAATGATGAAAGAGTGGGAGGCATCCAACCTAGCAGGATAGGATTAATGAGTTATATAAGTTCATTACCTGCTATGAGGAGAGGTGGATTGCCATTTGTTTGTCTTAAACCTCCTGCTCAAGCCAGTGTCAAAAGGAAGTCTTTATTCTAACTCTATAAGATATATTCAACAAATCCATGTTGATTACATATGTAATATTCACCATTTTACAATCTTCAATCCTGCCTCCTCTTTTTAAAGTACTCATTATCCTAGTTGGTCCTCAAGTAGCACCACCTTCACCATGTCTTTGTCACCTTAATTCAAACATAAAGATAACTGGAGTTTTGGTTAAGTGAAGAGAGTCAAAAAATTCCCACAGCCACCTGAGGTGGCACTTTGTATAGAGAATGGGGTTATGGGACCTGGGCAAAAGTGACATTACCTTTAAAAAAAATAACCTACAATGTTTCAGATGTCTCAGACTAATTTTCGTTTTGGTTTTCCATTATGAAAGAGGAATAGCATATATTATACTCCCAGTGTAATGTCCTAATTGTTCAGCTATGTAAGAACTGCCACCATATTTGGGGAAGAACGCAAACAGCAAGAAGTATTAAAAATATAAAGAGATGTTGCGGAGAGTGACTTGGTCGATAGTGATGAGCATCTGTGGGAGGAAATCCGAAAAGCAATGTGTGTGTGTGCGCATGCACATGTATCATATTCATTTGACTTCTGATTTAGATTGTTTTCATTTGTTTTCATATGTACATTTATTTTTAACTTTGAATAGCCTGCATCTTCTCTCCTGGTCAGAATGCTAAAAAAAAATACAGTTCATTGCTTAAAACCTCTTCCAACCCCAATTTCTAATTTACCTATATTTGGGATTTACCCTTTACAACTAAAAGGAAGATTTGGTATTTAAGGCTTATCTTTGGTGTGCAGAGTGATTGAATGCGTGACCATGAAAATCAATTTGAGAACATGACTCTCTTAGAGCTGGTCAATTACATTTGTATTTAATGTCCTCTTTTTAATCAGAAGTAGGGAGGGAATGGGGTCCCATGGTCCACATATGGTTCATAGATTGGAGAACTCTTTCTAATCTTGGTTCTCCTGATGGCTGCCTACACAGCTCAGCTCAGCTCAACACAGGAAAAAAAAACCCACCTGAACACTTGGCATTTGATTATAAAAGTCATTTAAAAGGGGGAAATGGCACTGGCTCATGAAACAGGGGACCTGTAGTAATTAATTAGTATAATTTGGGGTTTCTAAGTGAAGGGATTTAAATTTGGCACCAAATTATTTTATTGTTGTTGTTCATTGTTTCAGTTGTGTCTGACTCTTTGTAACCCCATTTTGGGTTTTGGGTTTTGTTTTTGTTTTTGTTTTTTGCAGAGATATTGGAGTGGGCTTCCATTTTCATCTCCAGCTCATTTTACTCAGTTTACATGAGGAAACTGAGGCAAACAGGGTTAAGTGACTTGCTCAAGGACACTCAGAAAGGTCTGAGGATAGATTTAAACTCAGGAAATGAGTGCTTGACTCCAATACAAACACCCTTTCCACTGTACCACCTCACTGCCCATCTTATTATTTACGGAGACATAATTGGAAGCTTGATTCATCCATACTTTGGTAGTTCTTTTGGACTTCTAAAAAGTGGGGATGCAGGATAACAATAATAACAGCAGCTAGTATTTACATGGTACTTTAGGCTTGTCAAATCCTTTACAAATTTTATTTTGTTTTATCCTCACAACAATTGCGAGAGGTGAGTACTAATATTATCCCTTTTTTACAGATGAAGAAATTGAAGCAGCTAGAGATTAAGTGACTTGCCAAAGGTCACGTTGCTAATAAGTTTCTGAGACAGGGTATGAACTTGGGTCTTCCAGACTCCACATCTAGTAATCAATCCATTGAAAAACTTAGCAGCCCTGGCTTGGATCTTTGTCAATAACTTTCTTCTTTAGAAAAAAAATGTCAGAAGAAAGAACACTGGGATTGAATATAGAAGAAACAAAAGTTTTTTAGTTAGTGTGGTATTTTATTAAGCAAACCATCTAATCTCTGTACCTCAGTTTTCTCATACATAAAATGGGGGTGATAAGCCCAACATACCTCACAAAGCTGTTATAAGACTAAAATGTGATTAAGTGTATTTAAGATCCTTGAAACCATAAAGTACTCTATGAATAAGTACATAAATATATAATAATAATAAGTACATAAGCTATAACTTTAATATTGGCTTTTCTCTGTTTTTCCTTTATAAAGATGAAATTACTGGTCAACTATCAATAGAACATATACTTTGTTGTATTTTTGCTTAATAGTAGCAACATATTAACAAAGACCATTTTATACCCTCTTTTCCACTCCCATGAATAAAAACAAATTTACATGATAGCCAGCTTTGGGGTGGGGCGTATGGTTCTAGAAAGAATTCATAAAATTTTAGAGCCAGAAGCAAGCATCAAATTATTTTACCAATAAAAAATATTGAGACTGAATATGACTTGTTCAGGATCACACATTTATGAATTATGGCTGTCACTATAAAGTTATCTTTTGAAATTGTGCATATTAGAGTTAGCATTAATGCATGATGAACTGGCCACATTGTTCAAACACCCAAGATACATTGGCCTAAAAGACTATTTTGTGGAAAACTCATATATAGGTCAGAAGTGATACAAAGATATTCTGAAGTTCTCCTCTGAAGAACACTGTTGTTGATTGGGAGACACTGGTACAGGACCAACCAGCATGGCATGCCCACACCGAAGAAGGAGCTGTACTCTAGGAGTAAAGCAGAACCGCAGTACCTCAAAAGAAACATGAGAAGAACAAATTTAGAGAATCTCCATCCCAAATGTTCAGGAGCTATTTGTGCCCAACCTGAGCTTTCCAAGCTCATATTGGTTTGATTAGCCACAGCTGGACATGCTGTACATTGACCCCAACATAGTGATGTTATTTTGGTCCCCTTAGAAGTATGAAGGACAAAACCAGCCAATGCAGATGGTAGGCAAGTCAACAAACATTTATGAAGTGCCTACTATGTGCTAGACAATTTGCTAATCACTGGGAAAACAAAGTTGGTCCCAAGGTCACAGAGTAGGTGGGGAGAAGCACTTAGTAAATATGAGTTTGATGGTTATTCTGTGGGAAGTATAAACAATACTTGGTCCAATTCATTAGTTTGCCAGTAGAGAATTATTACTTATAGAAAGAGTCAAGAGTTGGCCTGAAAGCTACAAGAAGTCCAATCCTCCTTAAATTCTTTTTGGTTCCAGAGAATGGAGGGAAGAAGAGGGACAGGAAGTCACAATGAGGCAAATATGTCTAACGACTAAAGGAAAAGAAAAACAACTTCCTAATAATTCCAGCTGTACAAAAGTGTAATGTAGGTTCTTAAGAGGTAGTAGATTGGCTCTGACTAGAAATCATTAAGTTTTAAGCAAACTTTTTAAGGAGGGGGTCAAAGGAAAGGAACTGCTCATCTGTCAGTCGGTTTCTAAGGCAACTCTTTCGAAGTTTCATTGTATTGTATCCTACTCATTGTATTCGTCAGATGAGGAATAATGTCGCAGGGATAGAACATTTCAGGGGGCCACATCTGGCCCGCAGGCCATAGTTTGCCCATCACTGTTCTAGTGGGGACTCCTTTTTGATGTGGGTCATGGCTTCTAAAAACCCTTTGAACTACAAATTCTCTAAGTCTCTCAGATACTGGAATCTATCTGCTCTTTCCTATAAAAAATATATCTAACTATTTAGACACTGTGGGCAAGGAGTACAAAATACATCTGGAGCAAATAACATAAAATACTCAAATAAACTTTTTAATTCAAATAAAGTAGAAGAATTGAGAGAGGTGAGGAAGGCAGGAAGGAAGCACAGTATCTAATGGTTTCTTTAAGTTAACTAATAATTCTTTTTAAAATTTTTTTCTTTATTTTATTCCAGTAATAAATTTCTACATATATTTTCCAAGATTACATGATTCATGTTATCTCCTTTCCCTTTTCCCTCCCCCATCCCAGAGCTAACAAGCCATTCCACTGGGTTATACTTATATTATCACTCAAAACCTGCTTCCATATTATTCATTTTTGTAAGACAGTAAGTAATCTTATAAAACAAAAACCCCAAATCATATACCCAAATAAACAAATGATAAATCATGTTTTCTTCTGCATTTCTACTCCAACAGTTCTTTCTCTAGATGTGGATAGCATCCTTTTTCATAAGACCCTCAGAACTGTCCTAGATCAGTGATGGGCAAACTATTCCGCATGGGCCAGATCCAGGCCTACTTTGCCCAACACTGCCTTAAGCAATTCCCTAATCACTACATCTGGATGTGTGGGCATAGTGATTAGGAAATTGCTTAAGGCAGTGATAGGCAAACTACAGCCTGGATCTGGCCCTCAGGGAATAGCTTGTCCATCACTGTCCCAGATCATTGCATTGCTGTTAGTAGCAAAGTCTAATTACATTTGATCATCCCACAATGTTTCAGTTCCTGTGTATTATGGTCTCCTGGTTCTGCTTATTTCACACTGCATCAGTTCATGGAGGTCTTTCCATTAATTAATAATTTTTCTAAACTTGTCCTCTTCTTAACCTCTATATCACTTCAAGTAATGCATCCTCAAAGTTCCAATCCCCTAGACAAAGTACCAGAGGCTCTGGTCCAGTTATGGCTCTGACTCTTATAGGATTATGGCTTTTCTAACTTGTATAATAGTAATTTGCCTTTCCTTCCCATTTTCCCATTCCAATCCTCTCCCCTCCCCAAAACCCCTACATAGTATATTTATATACATATTGCATCTTTATGTGTACATTTTTATACATATAACTACTCAAGTAAATCTGCCAAGAAAACCTGAAATAGGGGCAAACAGAGTCAGATTGTTGAACTTCATGTTCAACTTGAGTCACATAATTGAACAAAAATGAAATATCTTATGCCACTGCTAAATTAAAAAATCCTTAAGAACTAAATCTATGTCTTTCTTTCTCTAGTTCTTTGCACAGAATAGGTATAAGTTTTATCAAGGGAGCTTCCAATCTGTTGCACTGTGGCATTTCCCATAGAGTTGGGCATGTGTGCTTTGTCTCTATGGAAAGGTGAATATAATCTGGTCCCTTCCTAAAGAATGAATGTGGGATGATGTAGAATTGTGTTGGTGAATCTATGGCACGCATAATAGAGCGTGCTGGAGGAGGCTGCTCCCCTCCCTTTCTCTAGGGGAGCCTGAGAACATTTCTCACATGACCCACCCCTCTGCCCAGCAGTCTAATGAGAGTGTTTCCTCCCTCCTTTGTGTGGGGTAAGGTGAGGGGTTCACATGCCACATAAGGGTTGCATTTGGACACTCGGTCTCTAAAGGGCTCACCATCGCTAACCTAAAAGATGCCAGGCCTGCCTCAAGGTATATATTCCTTTCTGTAGAGTCAAAATACGTGCCCAGTTCTATAGGATGTGTCATAGACTAGCAGATCTTTGCTCACAAAACATTTGTTGTTCATGTTATTAGGCCAGAAGTCTGAATAAATCACTTGAGTGGACTTGAACAGAAGATATCCCATCTTAAGAATATGGAAAGGTATTGATAGCTACAGATACATATATGTGTGTTTATATAGAGATATACAATTGTCCCTTGCTATATTGTGGCTCATTTATTGCAACTTCACTGTATCATGGTTTGTGGGTTTGTTTTTTTTTAATCTAATTCTATATCACAGAGTTTTTGCTATATCACAGGATTTTGTTAAAATTACTTGGGTTTAAGAGTATAGAAACTGTTTAAGAGCATATGAAGTGTTTATAAGTGTGTGGGAAAGGTTAATAAGAGTGTGGAAAAGGTTTATAGGAGAGTAGGAAATGTTTATAAAACCTTAAAACATATATAAATAATAAAATAAATGTAATGCTTCTACTTTGCGGATTTTCACCTATCGCAGGGGTCCCTGGAATGTAATTCCTGCAATAGGTGAGGAATCACTATATATGTACGGGTATGTGTATATATATGCATATGGATATAATTGTATGTATAGCCCATTTACATTTTCTCATTTTGAGGTTTAACATATTCTAAGTATATATCATGCCTACCCATGTACTTTCCCTGTATACTACAGTATCTTGCTGTTTGTTATTCATTTCGTAGCCACAGGCTTCATTTTGGAATTCTTGCCATAAAATGAAAGTTGAGGTATTTTTAGAGCATAGTTATATAATCATTTGTGTGAGTTATGAGGAGGATATTGTTAGAAAAGAGAGCAAAGAGAGGGAATACTCAGGGGAACTATTAGGTCTTTGCTCCAGGACACAAGACAGGGACACGAACTTCCTAGCTACAGCAATCCAGACTGGCTCCAAGCCCTTTTAGTTAAGGCCGAAGAAATTGCTAATGCACAATTCCATTGAACCAACAATCAAATATCATTTCTCTTATGTCATGCTGGGAAATTTAGAAAGCCTTAAAAGCATAAATAAAAATCTAATTCTGCCCCAGAAACATTAATTAAGCCCCCACTTAATGTTAACCACTACTCTAGGTGCTAGATATAATAAGCAAAAAGTGAAATGGTTGCTACCTTCAATAACCTTCTATTTTACTATAGAGAGACTATATATAAATATACATATATATAAATATATATATATTATCAAATACAAAGTCATTTCAAGAGGTTTGAAAGTACTAATAAATAGGAAGAGGAAATCAGGAAAGGTCTCATGGAGGAGATGATACCCAAGATATATTTTCTACTAACTACTTCCTCTCTTTAGGTTACTCCACTGAAGAAAATGGCAAATATTAATGCCCTTTTGTCCAGAGAAAAAGTACTAGTCACATTCCTAAGATAGAGTCATGTAAGATTTAAATTAAGGTCCAATACTTGAAGTACATTTTATAAAGTTTATTATCTGACAAAATAGAACCACGTGATTACATTTTTCTGTCTGCTAAAGAATATCCCCATTCCACCAAAGCCTCAACAGGAAGGAAAAGGGACTAGGCATGGAATTCCACTCAATTTATCTCCTGTCTATGTCAGCATGTAACAACAGGAAGTGAGCGGTCTCCTGGGAATCGTAGTTTTGGGTAACAGATTCCAATTTGACAGTCACTAATAGGTCTAGAAACAAAGAGAACATTGTTCTCTTCTGAGCTCATTATAGATGAAGTACTTTGTTTTTGGTAAACCAGATGCTTTTTAATGAAATATCCTAAAATTTCCCTAAGGATAACAGCTATAGTTGGATACACTATACATCAACCTCAATATATTGATATCATTTTGGTCTTCTTCAAGAATGAAGGACAATAACCAACCAATGCACCAGGTAAGCATGGCAAAGTCAACAAGCATTTATCAAGGGCTCTCGACACGCTAGTCTCTGGAGAAACAAAGCCCAAAACAGTCCCTAGTTCAAGGAACTTGCAGTCTAAAAGGGAAGAAGCACTTTGGTAAATATGGGCTCAGTGAGTACTGTGAAGAAATTATATACTTGGGGGGTAGCTGGGTGCCTCAGTGGATTGAGAACCAGAGCTAAAGATGAGAAGTCCTGGGTTAAAATCTGGCCTCACACACTTCCTAGATGTGTGATCCTGGGTAAATTACATTGCCTAGCCCTTACTGCTCTTCTGCCTTGGAACCATATGCAACATTGATTGTAAGAGGAAAGGAAGGAAGGAAGGAAGGAAGGAAGGAAGGAAGGAAGGATATATTTGCTCCAATTTGCTAATTTGCCAACAGAGAGAATCAGTACCTGTAGAAAGAGGCAAGAATTGGCCTAAAAGCTACAAGAAGCCCAATCTTCTCTAAATTCTATTTTGGTCCAAGAGGTCAGAAAGGGGGCAGGATGTCACAATGAGACCAATATATGCTAAATGACAGCGTATTAGTCTGGCTGGTTCATAGCAACCTTGCTTGCTAAATGCATTTAAAATATAATTTGATCTGTTGCTGGTTTACCCAACTTTTCATAAAGTGAGGTAACCCCATACCACATTCTGTTGGGAGGTTAAAAAGGGTATTTCTGTGTAGTTCATCCGAACCATGCAAACACTTCTACTGAAACAACCTACAGACGTGTTTGAATAGGGGTGGGGGTGGGAAGCAGTTTGGAGGGGGTGGGGGGAAGCCTGAGTGAGAGAAGGGGTAAAGAAATTGTATTGTTTCAATCACCCAATTTTGCAGTGGGCAAATCATGGCCTATCACTGCAGTAATTAATCCCATATTTTTGTAGTTGAAGTAACAATACTCATTTCAGGATAGAGTTAGAGTAAGGAGAGCCTATCTATATCTGTAAATGAATGATATCATTATTTTGGGAAATGAAAGTTTAAGCTCTGTAAAACATACAATCCCATGGAGATCTCAGCAGAGGAACTTGTACGTGCAGGTGTTCACTGTGATAAGGTACGTTACCATTTATCTGTGTACTTGCAGACAAATATTAACATAGTCATGAATTAAGCTTTTAATCCCTTTTATTATAAATTGAATATCTTTATTTTAACAAACATCAACAATGCACATGATTGTGCTCCACACTATTCATTCCTATTCCCCACAGTGTACCATTACATGATACGCCATAATACACGTGTTAATATAATGGCAAGCATCTGCTTGAGTATTCCATAGTATATTTAATTCTTTTTTCTCCCTCAAAACAAAGAGCCCATTTCACAAAGGCACTTTTTTATATAGGAAAGGCTACTATGGCTGGGTTTCATGCTGGAGAAGTGAAAGAACATGCTACATGGGCATTCAGTATCTTTTAAGAACCAAGGTTTTATTCATTTGAAACATTGAAGGAAACACAGACTATGCACCAGGATCATAAAGGGAAAAGTCAAGTAGACATCTTAGAAAGAGTGATGCCCAGCTATGGCATCAATATTGGAATTGTCCAACTTTGGAAAAATGTCCACAGAAGTCCTATCATAAGACATGTCACCATTATCCAAAGTATCCTAAAGATAGGGACGGAGTGTGGAAGGAAGGAAACATGGCCAAAAAATTAATGGAGGAGATCATTTTAGAGCATAAGCATAGTTGTAGAACTTGAGAAGAGAAGGAGAATTTAGAGAAAATCTAGTACAAACTCATTTTTAAGTGGGGAAAATGAGGACTAAAATGGTAAAGTAACTTCTTTAAGGACACACAGCTGGATGACATCACTGGAACTAGAATAGAGAAATCCTCATGTCCAGTGTCTGATGTTCTTGTTACTAAATTATCTACCTCATAACTAATTCTTAGATCTCTTTTTTCTTTAAGAATATATTACAGGCTCATAAGAAATACATAGTTCTCCTTTCAACATTCCTACATACAGAAATTATGGAGAAAATTAAGCAGGAGGGAATAGCATATTATTTTGTCTTATAACACATGACAGCTGCCCATCACTTCCCACAACAGCTGAAAATAACAAGAATGGCTTAAGGCTAGTAGGTGACCTAATAAATAGGACAGATTGTTTAAAGAAACTACATGGTACACACAAGTGGAAACACTGAACATGTAAAGGGAGGCTACTACAAAAAAGCTATATGGGGTCCTTGCCGGGTAAGCTGCATAGCAAGAGGAGGGAAGTAGATGGTTAATTAAAATAGGAAGTTTCTCTGCCAGATCACTGGTTGAGACCTAAGTTGGGCTTGAGTTTGCCAAAGATCAGTGCTCCTTTCCTAGACCCACAGGACTAATGCCTGGAAATCAAGAGCCAACCAAACCTCAAACATGGAAGACATGAGCTCTACCACTGAGTCCATCCCATATTAAAGCAATCGTAGTGATTTAAGGAAGGATTGCCTTGTATTTCAAGAGATGCAACATCAACAGCAGAGCAGGGAAACCAGAAACAAACATCCATAATCTCAATCCTAGTCCAACTATTTGACCTAAGTGCTTGAAGACTTAGAGTTATGTGAACCAAGACAAAAGTAGAAGAAAAGTGATGAATGACTAAATAAATCACTACAGAAAAGCTCCTCTTTGCTATTTCTGGCATTATAACTATTAAAAACACTTTTTTTCCCTCACATTGAAATGTTATTCCTACAGTTAAGATCATTAAATCAATATTTTCATGCAAAAATTGAAAGACTACCATTCCAACTATATTACCTAGAGAAACAGCCACAGCCATCAAAAAGTGATGCTGAAAATATACTCTAGCTAAGCAGGAAGAAATGAAGATGGCTTGTAGCTTATGGTTTGTTTTAAAAGCTGTATATCCAGTTTAAACAATTCAGAGTAATCTTCATTATCCCCAAAAAGCCTTTTGATTGTTTTACTCTTTCAAATGCTACCTATTTAAATAATTTTTCTAGCTTTACATATAGCATCTACGTTATTAGCTCCAAAAAGTGTTTGGATGAAGTCTCAAATGCAATCCTCAAGGCACTGCAATTTACAGAAAGGCTAACATTGTCATAACAACTTCTTTATCCTACAACACATCAGTGCTCACAGAATATCATGCGGGAAAACAAATCCCATGAAAGCAAACACAGCCACAGGCAACACAAATGGAGAACACTTTGCCACTTCTTAAGCAGCATTCTTAGAGAGATTTTCTGACTTTCCACAGTGTAAAGATCAGTAAATAAATCTTTTCTTATTAATCAAAAGAACAGAAAATTAGGTAGTTCAAGACTAATTATTTCTATGAGTCTTTCTTTTAGGTCATAAACTGCAAACCAGTTCAGATCCCCCTGGCACTTACAAATTGTATCTCCAGCAAAAGGTTTTTGGCAAAGCCTTAAGAAGCTTCATCTATCAGTCATAATATTTAAATAGAACCTACTATGTGCAAGACACTACAATTGTCATAAGGGAAAACAAAGAAATGGAATAGACCCTGCCCTTTGGAAGTTTACTATCTGGCTAGTGAAAGGTCATAATGTCACTGATATCTCTTGTTTGGGCTTTACAAGATTAGCACTCAAGAGGACAGTTATTTCCTTTTGGGAATTTTGTTTGAAGTAAGGTAATTCTGCCACCAATTGAGCCATGGTACCGTGGACCTGGTGTCGGTTGATGTAAATAGTCAAGTTTTAGTCATGGGAATCACTGAGAAAGAAATGAGCATGCTTTCCTACTCACCTTGAAAATCAAAATTAAAATAGAACTTGTTTAAAAATTAAAGCTTGGTAGAGTTTTTGTACAGATGGTTGAACAAAACAATGTAACCATATAATAATATTTTTATTTTTAAAATGGAAGGTGCATTTAAGTACCTAAATCACTCATCATTAACTCTTATCATTGACTGATCTAACTGTTTATTTTTAGGGTTGAGTATTAGAACATTTATTTTTAATCTATCCTAGATTTTTTAACTTGGAGCCAGATCCCTTCTGGAATGAATAGGAACTTTTAAAATGCCTGTTGAATTGAATTGAATTAAATTATATTCAGCAACAAGAAGTTAGCTATCAAAAGCTCTTATAGAAGCCTGTAGTCAATTTTCTGGCTGTTTGATGTAGCTATTTCAGCTTAAAGCATCAGTTCTATTATTACAACTGCTAAAGTAATCCCTCAAAAGTTCTTTAAGAACCATTTTACCCACTTTCATGGGCAGAAGTGAGAAGAAAATAAAAAATTACAGTTGTATGATATTCTTGGGGGATATGAAACACAATATTTGTGTTCATTCTCTATTGTGATCTATAGATCACTATAGATATCAATGGATGTAGATTTTTACATTTACAGATCTATACTGATATCTATAGATATAAAATTATTTGACCCTAACTTCAAACTTTCCCCTCTCTTCTGTAATTAATTATATTAAAGAGAAGTGACCTAATATTAATGGAGAACTCAGACTCAGTATAGTTTTCTTAGCAAGAAGAAAATTTGACAAAAGAGGTGGTTTCAAAAACCAGATGCTAGAAAGTCTTTTCTAAAAGTGCTTATGTCACCTCCAGAATAAAATGTAAAAATTAAGAATGTTCTTAAAAATAAAAATCTGAAGTGGGGTCCATTTCAAAGATACACATGAGATCTTACCATCTTTTCATTATTCCAAATTCGTTACTCTCCAGTTAAAATTCTTCACAATAGACTACATTGCTTACCATCCTTCCTTGTTTTGACCTCTAGTACTATCTTCTCCTGGTATATCATCTCATTTTTCTCCCTTCCAATTGGTACATCCCTTCCCCTTTTATATTTATGCACAAAACTTTTCCCATGAGAACTTTCCCTAAGCACTTACGAGTTGTGGAAGAAATATAATAGTTTGCATCATATATTTCACCTCTGATATTTTATATATAATCTTCCTAAGGTAGCTGGTGGTGCATTAGACAGAGTACAAGCCTGAAGTCAGGAAGACCTGAGCTCAAATCTCATCTCAGTCACTTATTAGCTAATATTATCGCTCTGGGCAAGTCATTTAACCCTGTGTTTACCTCAGTTTCCTCATCTGTCAAATGAGTTGTAAAACAAAATGACAAATCACTCCACTGTCTTTGCTGGAAAACCCCAAATGGGGTGACAAAGACTTGGACACAATTGAAACAATTCAACAAAAACAACATTGGCTCTCCATAAGCCTTTTATTCCAATGCCTTCTTTATTTATCCCCAATAACTGTTACCATGTTCCCTGCTAAGGTACCTGGTCCACTGCTCAGCATAAAACACATTCTGTGGTCTCAAAACACCGACTACTTCAACATGCCAAGTATCAAATATACTTAGCATTTATAATAATGGGGGTTTGTGGGTATTTGGTCAGTATAAATTAATGGTGACTGAATGAAGATTTCAGTTAAGAGTAAAATTCTAAAATAAGGATTTGAATAAGATTATTCATTGAAATATTCTTTTATGGCCTATATAATTATTTTTACATTTATTATAAATTTTAAGTTGCATCACTAATAAAGGGAAATACAGTAGAGTGATAATCCAAAACCACAAAATAATAATTTACTTTTGAAGCTTTAAAGGATTATATGACTTGGCAGAAATGTAAATAAATAGAAAAGAAGATAGTTAATATTTAAAATTATGTCCAACGAAACTAACTTGTATTCATTGACAACATACAAGCTAGAAGTGAGTTCTGCATTCAAGGTAACGTTGGGCATCAGGGAAAATGTAAAATGAACTCAATTTTCCCCATAAATAATTTATAATGTGAATAATTCATATATAGATCATTGAAAATTTACTTTATAAAGGTCTAACTTACCTTGGTTCCTGCAAATAGAGTAAAAAACATTATAATTAACGGCATTTTGACCATGTTAAATTGTAGGCCAACATATATTTTCAAAAGGAAATTGTCATGCCAAATGACAATTACTCACCTAGAAAGAGAATCTCTTTTTCCTTTTATGGGTTTCCTAATCTTATTTTTGTTTTGACAAGATAAGAATCAATAGTTAAAATCTCTCTCTCTCTCTCTCTCTCTCTCTCTCTCTCTCTCTCTCTCTCTCTCTCTCTCTCTCTCTGTTTCTGTCTCTATCTCACTCATTTCCATACATACACACTTTCAGAACCACCAGCTTTAGAGATTTCTGTTAATAATAATAATAACTGACAATTAGAATTCACTTTAAAGTTTGTAAAGCTCTTGACAATGTGTTGTCATATATGAGACTCATAACTCTCTCAGAACAAAGTACTATTGCCGGGCCTAGAGGCAGGAGATCCTAGGTTCAAATCTGGCCTCAGACACTTCCCAGCCATGTGACCCTGGGCAAGTCACTTGACCTCCATTGCCTAGCCCTTACCACTCTTCTGCCTTGGAGTCAATACATAGTATTGACTCCAAGACAGAAGGTAAGGGTTTTAATTTAAAAATTTAAAAATTAAAAAAAAAGAAAACAAAGTACTATCATCACCCTTTATGGATTAGGAAACTATAAGAGAGGTTAAATATGATTGATTTATCATAGACACACAGCTATCAAGTGTCAGAAGCCAGATTCTAATTCAGGTCTTACTGAATTCGAGTACAATACTGGTCCAGGTTGCCTCAAAAACACAGCACCATGCCAAACTGCCTTGAATTCAACATTATAAATGACAATATGATTCTCCCCTAATTCATTCAGAATTTGTGTTCATCTATACTCAATCAAATGAATATTTAATTAATTACCTACTATTAAGGTGCTCTATCAAGCAATAGTGGTATAAGGGCAGGGGTAATCTACCCTCAATTACTTTATTTATTTGATATCTGCAATTTTAGGGATGAAAATGAAGACATCCAGTATCATGCAACCATGCCACGTTCCTCAATACACAGATTGAAATACAGCTCAATAAAACTATGTTTCCATGAATCATTCCATAAATAAAGTCTAGATGTGATAGATTTATGGCTATGGCAAAGCATCTATGGTATAATGGAAAGAATTGTGAATTAGGAATATGGAGATGAGTTCTAGTCTTGCCTCTTCTACTTAGTGGTCTTGGTCTCCCTAACTGATAGAAATAGCTTTCTCTAGGTTTCAAGAAAACATCTATCTTTTAAATTCCTTCAATATTTTGTTTTATCTTACCCTTTCCATATCATATAACATTCTTCTTCACTCTATATTTCAGTCCAACTGGCCTACTCATCATTCCTCATAGGCAACACTAGCTCCAGTCTCTGTGCCTTGGCATCAGCTCTATCTGAATACACTACTTTTTCAACATTGTTTCTTAGAATCCCTGGCTTCCTTCAAAGCTTAGCTCATATACCAATTCCTGTATTAGTTCTTTCTGATCTCCTCTCCTCTCCTCCAGCTGCTAATTGGTGGTTATACCTCCCAAATTTCTCCCCAATCCCTGCCAAATCACTATAAATATAGCTGGCCATTTCCCTCAATTCCTACAAATTTACACATTCCACCCACCAAAAATATCTCCTCCACATTATCTAAAGTTCCACCATAGAGAGGATCAAAACAAAAATGAAACAATCCCTATTTTCAAGGAGCATATATTCTAATAGAAATACATGTAGTGCATAGATAAGTATGTTTAGATGGTCAAATATGGAAGACAACCAAGGTCATCTTCTGCATTTCAGGCCACTGGACTTCAATGGCTTTACAAGAATGAGTAAGGCTGACAACTTTTGCCTCACTTAAATCCAATTCATGAACAAGTCAAAACATAACCCCATCATGTTATTAGTTCTCTTGGAGAAAAAAAACAAAGGATAAGCCACAACAAAATAAATATAAGCAACTTAGAAGGTATTAACCATAGTGGGTGATCAAGAAAACCATGATATGAACAGCTTATGTTGTGTTATGAATAAAATGAGGAATTCTATGAGGCAGAAGTAAGAAGAGAGTGCATTGCAGTCATGAGGAACAGTGAATACAAAAACAAAAAGGCAGAAGATGAAGTGTTATGTGTGAAGAAAAGAGAAAATGACAGTTTAACAGGCCTATCAGGTTCTAGAAAGGGAGTCATCTATAATGAAGCTCACAGATGCCCATCCTCGAAAGATAAACTATGTAGACAAGATACAATTAGCCAATTGTGAGCAAATATAAATTCTTTTTCTTTGTAAAAAGTTTTAAGTAGCAAGCCTTTGTAATACACTGTGTCACCACAAGCCAGCAAAGAGTACACACAATGGATGAAAGGATACAGTGTAGGTCAAAAAGAAGCCCAGAAAAAAAAATCATAAGGTTACAGCAAGAATGACTTGGTTGGAGCTTAGGTACTATTTTGGGAGTGATAAAGAATGATGTTTAAGCCAATGCCAAAGGAATGAATGAATTAATCAAATGCTAGATAAAGGAGTTCTGAGAGGATATGAAAGGGAATCATTTTAGTTTTCCAAATGAACTCAAAAGTCATGTGGTGAAAAAAAAATTAAGAGAGATTATCTTGACAGAAAAATGAAAGATGGGATGGAATGAGGAAAAGTCTAGAGGAAGAAAGAAAGTTAAAATGGTAGTCTGTGCGTGATGTGATATGGGCTTGGAAAAGGGTAATGGTTCTCGAAATGGTCAAGACCAAAAAACACTACAAAGGAGAATTTAACAAGATTGTTGAGTACTAGATTATGGGGGACGGTGGGGCATAAGATTAAAATTATTCTAAAGTTGCAAAACCAGAATAGCAGGTAGATAGTAGAGTTGTTGATAACCATGATGAAGTTGAGAGCTAAAGGATAAGTTGGGACAAATGGTTAAGAGGTCCATTTTTAATATGTTGAATTTGATGCATTCATAGGTTGCAAAAGGTTCCTTTCTTTCTGTGTAACAGTAAGACATCTCAGTCAAGGTTCATTAATTAACTACTTGACCTTAGAAAAATCACACAATCCCAGAATCATAAATTTGGAAGAGATCTTAGAGGTTATTTTGTCTAACTTATACACAAAGCAGACGCATACAATATGCTGCCTGTCAAATATTTTATAACTCAAGCAATTTTTTAAATTTTAAATTTTAATTTTTAAAGGAAAAAACCTTGGGGCAGCTGGGTAGCTCAGTGGATTGAGAATCAGGCCTAGAGATGGGAGGTCTTGGGTTCAAATCCAGCCTCAGACACTTCCCAGCTGTGTGACTCTGGGCAAGTCACTTGACTCCCATTGCCCACCCTTACCACTCTTCCACCTATGAGCCAATACACAGAAGTTAAGGGTTTAAAAAAAATTTTAATGAAAAAAAAAAAAGGAAAAAACCTTACCTTCTGTCTTAGAATTGACTCTGAGTATTGGTTCTCAGTCAGAAGAGAAGTAAAGGCTTAGGCAATTGGAGTTAAGTGATTTGCCCAGGATCATACAGCTAAATATTATCTGAGGTCACATTTTGAACCCAGAACTTTATGTCTCCAGGCCTAGTTCTCTATCCACTAAGCCATATAGATACCCCAGCAATATGCTTTTTCCCTAACTAGTTTGTTAATGCATGGTAGATATCTAATTCATTCTCTTTTAAGAAATTATAAATTTTGCTGAAGAAGTTTTATAGTAGTTCCAAGGGCTCAAGCCATTAGTATGATGCCATCTGGGTCTACAAACATTTGAAGACCATCAATAAAGAATCATTTTTATATGTAGATTCTATATAAAACATTCACTGTGATATTGGTAAAAGTTTTAGGTGTGCATAAAGTCTTCCTGTTTTATGGTTTACCTAATAATTATTAGGTCATTGAATACTGTTATCTCTGTAGTTTTACCTGTTAGAGAATCTTGTACAGATTTGATATATCTGTTAAGTAAATCTAATTAGAGAAATCTTTAAATTCACTCCCAACTCATTTTTAAAATAACTGAAAAAACAAGGTATGCCTGAATTTTATATTTTCTGAGCCTTTGTTGTATAGCTATAATGATGTGACATAATATAGAATTCTACCTGTAAAAGATTATCTGTTTTCTATTCATATTTTTATTTATGATGAAGTTAACGATTGTATCTTCAAGAATTGTATAGATGGGGGGAAAGTAAGCATGTGGTCAATAGCTGCTAATATATTTAAAAATGTCTTTTTTTATGTTTTCAAAAAGTCCCATCTGTGATCTTTCATATTGTGGGGAAGTGGAATTTTCTCTCATTAGACATTTTGAAAATTGATACAGGGTGTCTTTAAATTTTTTACTGAATTCAGAATGGCTTTTTTCTGGATATATTTGGTCGGTATATTTATCATCTCATTTATAATATTCTTATAAAACTAATCACTCCTTATGACACTGTTTGTCTAGTTGTCTTATTATGGCAATAATAAGCAAAATAATTGGAAAAGTTTTAAGTGCTAACTAAATGTAGATATTATTATTGCATTACTATATTCATGTGTGCAATAAAGTAGGACCTAGAACATATCTCTGAAGACTCCCCACCTAAAACACTCCAAAATCCCTTAGCAAAAATGGTGAAGAGAGGGGGCAACTTGGGCAGGCAGGCAGAATGAGCCCACCTAATCAATTAATAAATATCAACACATATATCATATTTCATCCATAGGTAAGGATTATTTAGAGTTCATAATTCCAATTTTTTTTATTTTATTCAGTATACCCACTGATTTCTCTGAGTGCCTTAGAGATTAATTTAGAGAACTCACTGTAATTTCTCTATAGTCAAAACTACTTCTCAGTTTTAAAAAGTCTTGTAATTAGTAGCATTCACAAATCTTTAAAAGAATAAACCAACGGGCATTTCATACATGGTTGGAATGAGTCACAAAAAGAAAATAAATGCATTTTTTCTACAGGTAACAATATGTGTAGCTCACCAACAGCCACTAATCTCTGCAGTAGCATTCAAAAAGCCTTTGAAGAGCGAATGGCATAATGCTTATATTGAATCATATTTCTCATTTTAATAAACCATAAGCTGCTTGAGGTGAGGAGTTATTCATTTGACGTCTTTGTATTCCCATTGCAGGTACTCAGAAAGGCAATGGCAGGGGAGCGTTGAATGAATAAGGCATATCAGATAATATTTTATAACTATATAATCTTGAGAGACAAAATAATATAGTTCAGAGATTTTAAACTAGGAGTCTATGGGACTCCTAAAAGATCCATAGTTATACACACATATATGTATACACACATATATATACACACATATATACATATCTATCTCATTATATGTATATATTATGTATGTATAATATAGTATATTTATATTATATATAAATATTTGTTTTATAATTTTATGTTTATATTTTATATATAAATATTTATATATTTTATAATTTTATATTTATATTTTACATATATATAATGAGACAGAAAAATGGAAAAATATGTCTTTCTCTTTATTTTCACTAACGTCTAACTGAAATGAAATGTTCCTTTCACTGTTGAAGATAAGTCACAAAGATTGTTCTTCAAAAAGGTACAAGACTTTATCAAACTGCTAGAATTCATGACCCAAACATTTGAAAACCCCTAGTAGAATGGGAAAGCGCCAAATTTCAGAGTCAGAAGACCTAAGTATGTGTCACAGATTCACAAAGACATTATTAGGCAAGTCACAGTCTTCTTGTGCCTCCGTTTCCCCATCTGTTTTTTGTTACTTGATCTTCCCAGTCCTGTCTGACTCTTCACTTAGGGCTTTCTTGGCAAGGATACCAGAGTGTTCTGCCTTTTCCTTTTCCACCTCATTTGAAAGATGAGGAAACTAAGGCAAACGGGGCTGATTTACTAGCCCTGTTCACTTACTAGTATCACACAAATGAGGTGAGATTTGAACTCAAGAAGATGAGTTTTCCCGACTCCAAGCAGAGCAATCTACTGTGCCACCTAGCTTGCCTTCCCCATCTGTATGATGGTATTTTTTACCATCTGTCAGATACTGTAGCTGTAAATAAACTACTTTGTAAGCCTTGGATATGCGTGTATCTGTCTGCTCATATGCATAAATGTGAACTAGTAAGAGGGACAGATATTTCTCTCTAGAGGGTCAATGGAACCTGTAATCCACACACATCCAATCAACATCCGCACTCCTGGACCTACCACCAGTTCTACCCATGCTCTAGTGTCGGGATTGGTCCATTGGCAGACAATCTCAGTGTAAAGGCTGCTAGATGAGCTGAGCTTGCTGGCTTGATTGTTCTCTCTGACTCTCCATGCAACTCAGCTCTAGTGGATGGAGCAGCATCACCTTAAAGCCTACCTGCATCGGTCTCCTCAGAACTCAAAGCCACAGTCTCAACTTCAAGCACTGAAATAGCCCCCCCAAAGGCAGGGACTATAGTTGGCTGGCCTTTAAAAAATAAAATAAGGCCTTTGGGCTATGCTCACATTAAACCTACAACTGTGCCCTCAGCAAATTAAAATCAATTGAAATCAATTTAGCTGGGATAAAAAGTCTCCCTCCCGGCTGCAGCTCATCTGGTGTGCTAACAGCTCCCAGTGATGAAACAGGTGCTTGTAAATTAATTAGCCTACTGAAACACACCTTAAAATGAATTTCCCAGAACACCCTGGCAGTGAGCCATCCTGGTCCCAGGAGCTGATCAGCGTTCTGTAAATATTGAGATTTGATAAAGTAAACGCTCCTCTGGCAGCAGATGGTTTGGAATGCTCTGTTGACACTGCCTGCGATTACTTGGATATGAAGACTTTGCTTCTCATCGGCCTCCTCTGGGAGCCACTGGAGGACTTGATCCCCTCTCCAGCTATTTGCCTTCTAATTGAAAATCCTTATTCCCAGATGGAGCCTAATGCTGCTGCTTGAGGCATCTCGCTTGGCGCTGCTTGACTGTTGATACATGGGTAATTGCTTTCAGTAATGCAGGTTAAATGTGACATTTAGTGCTTAATAAAAATTATCAAGGCCAAAGCCGTTTATCATTCTTACACTTTGGGCTGTCAGTTCTAAGGGAATTCTCAATTCATTTGAATTCTTGGGAAAGAGACAGGCAACTCCCTTGCAAAGACTACTGGCAGGGAAACTGGTGGCTGGGGTGGTGGTTTTTTTAGGTACTTTTAAAAGATTTGTTTGTTAACAAGAAACATTTCAAATTAACCTATCGAACATTGGCGCTTTCCTCCTTTGTATTTAGCATGTCGCGGAATAATATATAATCAGCTGCTGTTGTGTACACAGAGCACTTAAAAACAGATGCAGAGAGCTGCACCTTGTGTGTGTGGCTGGAAGTTGAAAGTTACTCCCCTTGGGGAGAAGAAAGAAAGAAACTTGAAGGGAAAAAGACCGTGTGTTTGCATCAGTTAAGCTCAGCCTCAAACTGTTTTAAATTAAGAGGGGGAGAAAGTGTTGTTTAGCATGAAAGGTTGAGGTTCCTCACTATAATTGTTTTCTTCAACAATGGAAGTAATTCAAGACCTGGCACCTAGGAGAATCCCCTCCCCTGCAAATACAGTACCCCAAAATAGAGCCCTTGTATGCCTTCTTAGAATTATGAAATGAATGGTACTGTGCAGTTCCTAACTACTCCTCACTAGTTCCAGAGAGGGAGAGAGAAGGAAGGTGAGACTGTGAGCTTTGGGTCTTATATCTTAAAAAGGAAGAAACTTCTAGGATGATTCCCTTGTTTCTCAAATTATGTTATTTTTATGATCTATTTTTTTCCATTTTTTTATGGTCATGTGAAGGACGCTTCGATATTGGTCATTGCTGTAAGAGCACGCTCAAACAAAACCAAAAACCCCAAATAAAACCAAATATACACTGATAAGAAAGACAACTCCAACAATTCTTTGGAGGTATAGCATTCCCCATCATGATGGATATTCTTAATCATATTTTGTCTGGCAATACATACCCTGCTTACACACACACACACACACACACACACACACATACACATACATATTACTCCTCCAGACATAAGTTTAGCTATAAATATTGCTGTTATTTTTCAGTGAATTAGATTTTGTTTCTCTTGGAGAGTTTTGTAAACCAGTTGAGGTCAATGTAAGCACTGTGATAAAAAAACAAGCTGAAGACAATGGGAGAGAGCAGAGTTAGACAATCTGTGACACTAGTGCCACTGAACGGTATCTAGGGCAATTGTTGGTAGGCACCAAAGACCTTGCCATATAATCTACTCCATCCCTTTCTCTCTCCCTTTCATGCTTTCCCTACTCCTATTCTCTCTCACCTTTGTCCATTTAATTTTTCCCACTGTCCTTTCCCCTCCTTAATTATTACACCCATTTTTCCAACTTTGTTATATCACACTACCATCAGTAGGGAGGGTGCATAAACATAACATGGTGGATAACAAAATCTTCAAATGGATGACACCACTCTACAGAAAAATAGATTTGTCAATGACGGTTTCTTGGTTGCTTCTGCAGAGCCAGGAATGGCTCTGAAGACTCTGTACTGCTATCTTTGAAATGAAGTAGTTACAAAATAGGTCCTTACTACACTGTTCATTCAAGATGAACCAGAAACATTTGGCAGATGCAAAAAATAAAATGGATTCCTCAAGTAGGGTTACTGTTTGTCATTCAGAATCCCAATTGGGTTGTTAAAATGCTACCAGTTCCTTCACAGGAAATGGTGATACCTCATAAAGTCACATATAGTGGTCCTGATTCAAAAGAGACATCCTATTGTTACTCTGATCCAAATTTTTCTCATTACCTAGGGAACATTTTTCTTAGACCCAAGGTACACAATGACTTAAAGATGGCTTTGAGCAAAAGGCTTAAGAGATTGATATAAATCTAAAGTTAATTCCCATAAAAAATCAGTTTCTTACTCAAGAGAAAATTGTTTATTGACAACCACTTCAAGGCTCTATTGCCATGTTACTCATTTCTTCCCTGATTTTCCTGATAAGTGATGCCCCCCAGCTAAATCATTTGACCTCTCCTGTGCAGTGAAACGTTTTCTAATTTGAATCAGAATAATTTTATACATCACAATCTACCTTATATTATAAACTACTCTACTTGGAAAGCAATGGCAGTGTCATATAGTAAATGTTTAGGAAAGCATTTGTTGAATTTAAGATTGAAAACCAATGTCGGTTTCGAGAAAGACTCAGGAAGACTAATTAAATATTACCTGCATTTTATTGTGAAGCTGAAAAGATCAAGATATAAATATGGCAGTATATTCTTTTTGCTCTTCTTCTACCACCTTCACCCCTTGCTAAGCCATTTTCCTTTAATTCCAGCCTTGAATCACTGCATAAAATACCAAATGAGCCACTGTGTAAAATATAGAGAAATCACTATAAATGTCCATAGTCCATATATTGATATCAATATATCAATCAGAACCAAATCTAGTAGTAGACCATTGCTTAAGTGATACCTAAGAATCATCTATCATTTCTCCAGTGGCCAGTACATAGGTTTGGTAGATCTTTGAACTCTTATTATGAAGGAAGAATGAAAGTCTCTCTCACTGTGTATATACAAGTATTTACAAAATTATGACTCATCGGAAGCAGAAAGGAAGACCATTACCCACGATTTTATACCTAATTCCAGTTTCAAATATGAGACAAACACAGAAACAGAGTTGTAGCCCTGCAAAAAAAAATAGCAAAAGTCAGTATAATACTGCAACTATAAATACAGAGCAACCTAAACTTTTAAGGCCTAAAAACAGGAGCAGCAATAGGATGCCTCTTCTAGAATATGATAGCCTAAAATCATGGGAATTGTCTGCTTCTGCAAAGTATTAGATCCCTGTTGGTGAGTCTTATGGGAGGAAGAGGAAAAAGGAGAAAAAAGAACAAAACACTTTTCCTATGCTATAAACTATATTTAATATATTTCTATATTCTATAGAACTATATTTTATATAGAACTATATTTAAACTATAATTTCTCCAGGCCTTGATGATTAGATAACCAAAAGTCAGTGCTCTATGCCACCAGCTTTACATTTGCCAAAAATGGAGACACTAACTAGGTACTAGGGTCATATCAGTCTTCGGAATTCTTCCTGATTGATTTCAAGGACATGATTTAAAGCTTTATTATCATAAAGGAGAATCATAAGTGTTTTGTTTCATCAGGTGTCTTTTTTTTTCCAAGTTCACATCATCCTTCAAGTCCCGCACATCCCCCAGCTGCCCACACTACATGAAAATAGTATGACCACTCTTATGCATATGTGAACAGATAGAAGAAATCTTCCATGATTTAGCTTAGATAAATCAGAGCATTCCTTTACTCTAAAACCCCTTACTCTAAGGATTCTCAATCTGAGAACTATGGACTAAGAAAAAATTATTAACTATGTTTCAGTTTGGTTTTCATTGTAGTCCTATGTGTTCTATTTAATGCACTTAATATCATTATTCTAAGAAGTTCTCATAGCTATCATCAGATGGTCAAAAGAGATCCAGAACCCTTGCCTTTGTCCTTAGGTACTCAGCCCATACTATATTATTATATATTAACTATCCCATTGCGTTATGAAGGTTCCTAAGTCACTTCGTGTTTGGAGCAAGTATTTCCCTTAAATAGTCGGGCAAAAATTTTCTCTTCAATGTCTTGTGTGCCCCCCTCCCCCTGCCACAATATGCTTCGTTAAAGCAGGGCTTTTTTCTTCTGAAACTCAGACTACTGCAGTTTCTGTACCTGAAAATGAAATACTGGGATATGGATAGAAACTGTCATTATGCCACACCAAACACAGCCCTAAGTTTACACTGGCATCTTCCGGTTTTCTTTTTGACTTCTTGTCTCAAACTTGATGTCTGCATTTTCCTTAAATTACAAAGCAAATGTGATGAGAGATTGCTTGCTGGATACTTTCCTTTCAGCAATCTCTTTCCCTCCTCCCTTTTTTCCACCCATTTTTGCAAGAATACTGTGTATCAGCAACCCCTCTGGGGAAAATAACTTTTAAAAAAACGGCATAGTGGATGTTAAATGACTTAATGGATAATAAAGTGTCTTGTGCTTCTGGGACTGCTATTTAAAGACCAACCTGACATTTTATGTAAAATGAACACCCGTTTTGTATAATCTTGGGGCCTCACCCAGCCTTTCTGCCAAATTCGCTATTTATGGGAGATACACGTCTTCAGAACAGGTCACATACACACTTCTGGGATTCATGAAGGCAGCCCTTCAGGATAAATTAACTCTTTTGCCTTCCCCAAAGGAGTTATTCTAGAAAGAGAGAGGGTTTCTTGTATCCCAGAGAGGTAATCTAAAGTTTAAGAGAAGAATGCCAGGGAAAATCCCAGTTAGTTTCCATGATATTTGGTCTTCAAGTTAGGATTCTATGTCTGTTTCTTGGTGGGACAAAATAATGCCACTTCCAAGGTCAGAGAAATGAAAGAAAATCTACAAGGAATTTATGAAAGGCACAACTCCTAAACTGGGGAATTGTGGAAGTGGAAGAGAAGGAAAGAAAAATAAAAGGAAGTCTTCTTGAATCTAAGACATGTTCACCATCAAAAAAGTCTACAGCCTTCCCTATGGTCTTTAAGTAGAAGTTAGGAACATCTTATCTCCACACCCCTTGAACATAATAGTATGATACTACTCTGCTCACATCATGAATGAGACATAGGGAGTTTTTGAAATATCTGAGTTTGACCATTATCAAATTGCTTACCATCTCAGGGAGAGGGGAGGAGCAAAATATTAGAAAATGAATGCCAAAAATTGTTTTCACAGGTAACTAGGAAAAAATAAAGCATTACTGGAGAACAACAACAAAAAGAAATATATAAGTTTGAAAAAATTTAAAGTAGTAGCATCAAAAAAGTTCTCTACCTTGCTAAAAGGAAAAATCTTAAGAAGAAGGTAAGAGTCTAAAAGTTCCTCAGATAATAGAAAATAAGGATCTTGAAATGCTGGAGTGGAATAGAGGGGACCAGTTATAATTCCATGGCTATCCTGAGCCACAACAGACTGTCACCTGAGAGTATCTGAAGGCTACTCTGCTGGTAAATTTGTACACATAGTTCAAGAAATGTCCATATTCATTAGTCTTTTGGGTATAGGAATTTGAAGACCCCTGTTAGAAAATCTAATGTTCTTTTTGAAAGTTAACATCTTAATACATGAACATTTTACATAGATTAGTTGGAAAGGTTGGGTAGTTAGACAACTAATTTTGAGGAAGAAGCACAAGGGGACTGATGAGCTTGGATGGCAGAAAGCAAGAACAGTTCCAAGAAGTGAGGCATTGCCATGGAGCAGTAATCTTGGTAAAGGTCCCACAGTAATGAACCCTATGGATCCAGAGCACAATATCATAAGGACACTGGGCACTTGTATTGTGATGGGGAGTTCTGAAATGATGGGAGATGGAAGATGTCAAAAAGAAAAGGAAAGAACTCCAGCAGAGAACTTTACCAGTTTTACAATGTTCCCTTAGGTTGTCCCAAAATAGGTGTGCTCAGTGTGAGAAAATTATCATTCAGCTTTAAACACTAAACATTAGCAATAACAGCATTTACTGAACACCTACTTTATAGCCAGCCTTGTGCATTATAAACATTATAAAGGTCTAAGGTGTGCCCATGTAAACTTCTTTCAAGAAGCTTACAGTCTATATGAAGGAGGTCAAATAGAAGCAAAACAACTGAAAAAAAAGGTAAGAGCTAAACCATATGGTACCAAATATCAGGGCTAGGGGAGTGAAAAGTTCTACAGTGACATGGATAAAGAACTAGCCTCAGAACCAGAACATGTTACAGTTTCTTGGAGCTACAGGTAAGAGTTGAGTGAGAGATGGACACAAAAGTTAGACAAGCACCCCTAAAAATGTGTGAATTTGAATCAAATTCAGCTTTTGAGTCTTATTTGCTATGTGTATACCCTAGTGCTTAAATCAGCCCTTTAAGTCTATAATTTGCAGAGAAGTCTGTACTGAGTCACGTGGGTAAAGGAGTCTTCTCATACAAGAGGTCAACGTATTGGAGAAATCGCAAGTCTAGTCTCTATTCGTTTTTCCTTTAGGATTTCAAAAGATCAAAGTTTTATATGCAGAAGAAACCTTATAAACAATTTAGTTCAGTACTTTCATTTCATAGATGAGAAAATTGAATAGTCATAAAGTAGAAGAATCAATATTTGAACCCAAGATCTCCTACTCCAAAGCCATTAGATGGGTTCAAAAAAGTTTCATGAAAAATGTTTTACATTACTGCATATGTGAAATCTATGTTAGATTATGTGCTGTCTTAGAGATGACAGCAGGGGTGGGGGGAGAATTTGATTCAAAATTTTTTAAAAGGCTAAAAAATTGTTTTATAGTTAATTAAAGTAAAATAAAATATTTAAAAAGACATATTTTTTAAAATAGTTTCATGAAGGTGGGGAAACTTGACATAGACAGGACTTGAAAGATATATACGATTTAGATAGCTCATTGTTGATGTTTGTTCTTCATTTCTGAAGAGGACCAATGACATCACAGGGTGATGTCTTGCTTGAACTTGAATTGGATTTAAATGAGCCAGAGTTGCACAAAATCTTCAGCGTCATTCTCTTTCAATCATTGAAGTTCAGTAGCAAGATGAAAGTCAAGATGACTATTCATGATCCAAGACACACTGGATGACCTTAGCATCTTCCAATATCTTACCAAGCTTGTGTTCTACATCACTTGCTTTAGCCACTTCCATGGCCATTGGAACAAATTGTTCTCATCTGCCCATTCCACTGAAGAAAGTCTTCACAAGGCTGGAGTAGAGATCCATCTAACTTATGACCCATCAGTTACCCTTGCTTACTTTACTCCATCTACCAAGACAGTTTTGCCAGGATGTTGGCTCCTGAACATGTTACAGTTTCTTGGAGCTACAGGTAAGAGTTGAGTGAGAGATGGACACAAAAGTTAGACAAGCACCCCTAAAAATGTGTGAGGGCTTGCTGAGATACCTGATTATCAACTTTTAAATAGCTGGACAGAAGGCTTGGGGATGAGAGTGGGATGATAGGATAAAGGGAAACAGGTAAGCAAGTAAACAGAGGCAGAAGAGAATACTGTAAAGAGTGCTTGGTTTGGTGTTAGAGGCCTTGGATTCAAACTCTGATGAGACCACTTAAAACATGTGTGAATTTGTACAATTACTTAATATGACTAAGTTTCAATCTGCTGCTAAGTAGGCAACTAAACCAGACCATGAAGGTCTCATCTACCTCTAAATTTATGATTCTACATGGAAACAATAAGAAGAACAACAGTGAGAGGAAGGTTGTAGTTCCTGGTCCATAAGATAATGAGGCACTAACAATTTTCAGGCAAAATCACTTAATTTCCATGGGATGCAATTTCCCTAACTGTGAAATGAGAGGGTTAGACTACATGACCAAGAGCACATGAGAAAGGTTCCTTCCAGTTCCTAATCTGTGATCCTTTAATAAGAAATCAGAAGAGAAGACATATTTAGCTACAACATTTGATGTTAAGCAGGCTGATAGGATGTTTGCTGTAATCCTGAAAGTTATATCTAAGTCCTAAGTAAGTGGCAGCTAGGTTGTGCAGCAGATAGAACTCAGAGCTTAGAGTTAGGAAATCACATCATCCTGAGTTCAACTCTAGCCTTAGACACATACTAGTTCTGTGACCCTGGACAAGTCACTTAACCTTGTTCACCTTAGTTTATCATTTATAAAATGAGCTGGAGAAAGAAATGACAAAATACTTTATCAAGTTCCAAATAATAACCCTTGAAAAATATGAGGACAATTATATGTCCTGCTAGGTCTTCTCTTCATGTGACCTACCTTCACATGTCATGTTAGAAAGTCCCTTCCCCATCTTGGTTGTCTTTTTCTGGATACTCTTAGTTTCTTAATATACTTTGCAAAATGTGATGTAAAACATAAAGTATCACCTGTGGTCTGATTATGGCTGAGTTTTCATCAGATTGTGTCAGCTTTTTTGATTGCCATATCATACTACTGACTTATATGAGGTTTACTAAACTCTCAGGTCTTTTCTCATTAAACTATTGGTCTTTCTGGACAGCTAAATGGCACAGAGTGCCAAGCCTAGAGTCAGGGAGACTTATCTTTCTGATTTCAAATCTGGCCTCAGACAACTGAAATGACTGAATAACAACATTGATCTTTCTAAGATTTATGAAATTGACTTCTTTGTACCTAAATGTATAACTCTATTTGTCCATTTCAAAATAAAAGCATCATATGAAATAAAGTATAGTAGTAAGGTATCTATAAATTTTACCTGAAGTGAAATGCAAAATTAAACTTTTGTAGAAAAGAACTATATATATACCCGTGAGTAAAAAAAAAAAAGAGTCCTACATTTGGAGTCAGAGTATCTGGTTTTGAATTTAAGATCAACCCCTTAATGGCTCTATGATCTTAGGCAATTCAGCCCATCTGGAAGTCAGATTCCCTTTCTAAAATGAGGCTAGACTACAAGATCAGCTCAAAATCCCTTGGCCAGTGACAGACTGGCCAATAGACAGCTCAGCAAAAAGAGATGATGAAAAAAGGCAAGGAAAAACCCATAGTATTACAACCAGGCTAAATTGTCCAATGTTTAGTACCTAAAAGATATCAGGATCAACATAAATGAGACATTAAATTTGGCACTTCCTGTTTCCTGTGCTTTTAGGTTTTCCTTAGAATTGAACATTTTGAGGAATCTCTGAATAAGTACATCTGTGAAATACTTTCATCTTTTCTTACAGAAGAATGTAGCCCAAAGCTAGTATTAGTAAATAGGAGATGGGGGTAGTCACTTCTTTTCCCAATATTTCAATATGTTCTATAATGCAAATTTTTTTAAATATATAGGATGGAATAATTGAAGGGACATTGAGAGGTGTTTAATTTTTTTCTTTTAAGAAAAAATTTTTTCTATGGTTTCTGAGTACTTGGGACAAAGCATTTTTTGAATTTCAGACAGGGAAATTGATGAACCAGTGAGGTCAAGTGACTTTCCTATGATCACAGAAGCATGACAAAGTTGGTAATTGTATTCAAGATTCTTCACTCCTTTCATGCGAGAGTAGAGAGCAGCCACACAGGCTGGAAATTTCAGTCATCTTTGACTTTTACCTTACACACTCAATGCTCACATACACACAGGTATACACACACATTCCTATCCATTCCTTTCCATTTCATCTCTCCAATCTCTCTTATAGCCATCTGTTTGCTCTTTTTCACATCCAACGCCACCCTAGTTTAAGACTCTCATTACTCCCCTTAGACTGCAATGCAACAGCCTCCTAAATGGCCTCCTCCTTGCTTTCAATTTCCATCTCTACCAAACCATTCTCCATACAGCTGCCAAAATAATCTTCCTAATACACACTTTGGACTATGCCACTATGCTACTCAAAAACATTCAAAACCTCCCCATTGCCTGTAAAATAAATTTAAAACTCCTTCCTCTGGCCTTCTGCAATTTAGTTCCCACTTACCCTTCCAAACTTTTTTTTATGTAACCAAATTTTCCAACTAAACCTAGAGTACTTTACAAGCTGCTGCTTAGGCATGAGTCCATTGTAGGGGGAATGCTGATGCAAGGCTACCTGCCTACTTGAGGAATGGAGTTGGCAGAGCATTCTGGAGAGGAAAGACATTTGTTCTTCAAGAAAGACACATGTAATAGTTATAGCCTTTTGAGAGCTGCAAAGAAAAAAGCTTTTGACAAAATACAGTACTCATTCTTTAAAAAAAAAACTGGAAAACATAAGCAGAAATAGATTTTTTCTTTAGATGATAAGAAGTATCAACCAAAATCATTAGCAAGTACTATTTGTAAAGAGGATAAGTTAGAAGATATCCCATTAAGATCAGGAGTGAAACAAGGATGGCCATTATCAACAATATAATTTAATATTGCATTAGGAAATGAAGATAGCTAGGTGGCTCAGTGGATTGAGAGCCAGCCTTAAAGGCTGGAGATCTTGGGTTCAGATCTGGCCTCATACATTTCCTATGTGACCCTAGGCAAGTCACTTAAATCAAATTGCCTAGGTCTTACTACTCTCCTGCCTTGGAACAAACATACAGTATTGAGTCTTAAGATGTAAGGTAAGTGGATAGATGGATAGATAGATAGATAGATAGATAGATAGATAGATAGATAGATAGATAGNGATAGATGGATAGATAGATAGATAGATAGATAGATAGATAGATAGATAGATAGATAGATAGAATTAGAAAAGCTAGCAAAAGCAATAATAGAATAAAAAGAAATTGAATGAAACAAAATGGGCAAAGAGTTAATAAAACTGTCTTCATTTGCCAACTATATGATAGTATACATGGAAAATCCTAGAGATTCAGCTAAAAAGTTAGTTAAAGCTATCAATTATTTTAGCAAAGTAGCAGTATATAAAAAATCCATATGAATCATTGAAATTTATACATATCACTAACAAAATACCTACAATAAGAGATAGAAAGAGATACTACATTTACTAAATATAGAAAGAATAAGACATCTTGGAGTATACCTTCCAAAACAAACCTAAGACATACATGAATGTAATTGTAAAGGACTTTTCCACCAAATAAAGTCAGATTTAAATAATTGGAGAAATATTCATTGTTCATGGGTGGGCAGTGCCAATATAATTAAAATAACAATCCTACCTAAATTTATTCTACTTATTCAATGCCAAACCAATTAAATTACCAAAAAATTCTTTTATTGATCCAGAAAAAAATAATCACAAAATTCATTTGGAAGAACAAAAGATCAAGAATATCAAAGGAATTCATGAAAAAAAATGTATGAGAAGGATGTCTAGCAGTACCAGATTTTAAATTGTATTATAAAACAATAGTTTCAAAACTATTTGATACTGGCTACAGAATAGAAAAGTAGATCATTGGAACAGAACAAACAGTCTGTAGTAACCTTGTATTTGACAAAAGTAAAGATCAAAATTATTTGAACAAGAATTCATTATTTGTTAAAAATTGTTGGAAAATTTGGAAAGCAGTTTGGCAGAAATTAGGTATAGACCAAGATAAGATAAAAATGGGTACATTACCTAGACAAAAAGGGAGATATCAAAAGTAAATTAGAATAACAGGGAATATGTTACCTATCAGATTTATGCATAGGAGAAAAATGTATGAATAAATAAGAGAGAGTGCTTTGTGAGGTTGTACAAATAAAACTAATATAACCAAGACTAAAATGAAAGAAGAAAATGGTGGGGGGAGTAGAATTTATAGACAGTTTCTCAGATAAGGGTCTCATAAAATAGATGGAGAACTTAGTTGAATTTGTACAAATATTAGCCATTCCTCAACTGATAGATGGTTCAAAGATATGAATAGATAGTGTTCGGATAAAGAAATCAAAGCCATATATAATTAAATATAAAAATGCTCTAAATCATTTGTTATTAGAAAAGTACAAATTAAAACAACTCTCAGATATCATCTCACACCTATCAGATTGGTTAAAAGGATAAAAAAAATGGGGCAGCTGGGTAGCTCAGTGGAGTGAGAGTCAGGCCTAGAGACAGGAGGTCCTAGGTTCAAACCCAGCCTCAGCCACTTCCCAGCTGTGTGACCCTGGGCAAAGTCACTTGACCCCCATTGCCCACCCTTACCAATCTTCCACCTATGAGACAATACACCGAAGTACAAGGGTTTAAAAAAAAGGATAAAAAAGGCAAAATAACAAATGTTGGAGAAGATAGGAAAAAATGGGTAGAATACTAATACACTATTGCTGGAACTATGAACTTGCCCAACCATTTTGAAGAGTGGTCTGGAATTATGCCCAAGAATTATAAAACCGTGTATACCCTTAGACCTAGCAATATCACTGGCAGGCTTGTGCCACAAGATGATCAGGGGAAAGGAAAAGAATGTTTATGTTATTTTTTAAAATTAAAACCCTTACATTCTGTCTTGGAATCAGTACTATGTATTGTTTCCAAAGCAGAAGAGTGATAAGGGCTAGCCAATGGGGGTTAGTTAAGTGACTTGTCTAGGATCACACAGTTAGAAAGGGAACTTCCTCACCTAGTACTTTCTTATACCAGTAAAGTCACTAATCAAGGCCCTAATCATAAGCTATTTCTATATATGCAAGATATCTGGTTCTGGTGCTACCTTCCTCCACAAAGTCTATTGATTTCCCCACCCCCGCCAAAGGTGATCTCTCCCATCTTAAGTTTTCTCTCAGTACTTTCTTTGAATCTTCCCTTTGTTCATTATTTTTATTTTTAAAATAGGTTTTATCAATTTTGTTTTCACTGGTTTTGTATTTACAGCAGCAAGAATTCCCACTATATTGCTTCTTCCTCCCAGAAAGCATCCTTTATTATGAATGAGTTAGACGGGGTTTTAAAGTTCAATAAAACTGAACGTAAAGAAAAAAGTCTAAAGTTTAGCTTTTTAGAAAAAAAAAAAAGTTTGTTTCCCACCTCTGCCAAGGGGCCAAGCTCAGTCATTATCATTTTTTGGTATTCAATTCTGATTGTTTTATCAATTTTCTCTCCATTTACTTACTTGTAAATATTGAGTATATTATTTTCCTGGTTCCACTTATTTCACTTTGTATCAGTCTTTCCATGTTTCACTGAATTGATCTCTTAGTCATTTCCTACAGCACGGGAAAATTCCATTACATTTATGTACCTCACTTTGTTTAGCCATTCCCAAATCTAAGGGCACTTTGTTTCTACTTCTTTGCTAGCACACACAGACACACCAATACAGTTATAAATACAGGAGCTTTATTTTTGTCATTGACATCCTTTTGGCAAATATCTGGCAATAGAATTTCTGGGTTAAATGATACAGTCATTCTCTTCCCATAATTTCAAATTGCTTTCCAGAATCACTAAGTCGATTACCAACACCACCAACAATGCCTGTGTAACCTTGTCTTTCTATAGAACATCCAACATTAACTATTCTCATGTGTTGTCTGTCACCTTTGCTAATTTGATGCTTCTTTTTGTTCATATCACATTCTACCTTGTATCTTACAATTCTCTGTGTGTTTGATTTTAGGGACTTTGTTATTTTTCACCATTACATCCACCAGAATCTAACAAAGTATCTTGCATGTAATAGGAATTTAATGTTTGTTAAGCTTAAGCAATTTTGATAATATAGAGTCAATAACAAATTAAAGATGTAGGTTTAATGCAAAATAAACCATGGTTCTGTCAAGCAAGTAAATAAGTATGACAATGGTAGACTGGTTTCTTTGACCTAAGAAGTAATACAAAAAAAAAAAACATACCAAATACTGCATTTTATATTAAAGGAAACTTCAGCCTAAAGAGATGACAGTGATTTGTCAAGGTCACAAAGACACAAGTAGTGAAAATTAGTATTTAAGCCAAAATCCAACTTATTTCAGCATGTTATTATTGAAATTTTGAGAGGCAATAATTGTGGGCATTAATTTAATAATTGACTGGTCAATGCAAATTAATCTGGTCTAATGATTTACTTCCTACTTCTATCCTGAATCAAAATATGCCACTGCTTTAGACTTTATTTCCATACCTGCCTCTGACCCTTTCAGTTTCATTATGTGTTTGTCCAGTTTCAGATCTTGGCCTTTTTCAATTAAGATTTGTAGTATAAAGAATTTGTTTCCCTTCTGTGTTATACTCCTGACTTCAGTACTATTATACCCTGAATCTCCTTTAATCCCAGCCTACCTGTAACTGAGATTACCCACTTAGCAAGTCTCCAACATCCTCCTTTCAATTTCCCTTATCCCAAACACCTTTCCTAAAATTATCCACATAACATTCTGGCAAGAGTACACCTAGGTACGGAATGCAAGCTATATGAATATATCAAATTGCTCAAGCAACGATTAAATCAACTTCACAAATTAGGCTTGATACATCAAAGAGTACCTTTTGATTTTGATCTACACAACTTCCAACCCGGAGATTATGTTTACACCAGAAACTTCGCTAGGAAGACTGTGTTAGAACCCAAATGCCTTGGACCTTTGCAAATAATATTAACAACTCCAAGTGCAATCAAAATTGAAGGAAAAGATCCGTGGTTCCATGTCACCCATGTCAAGCCAGCTAAAGACATGTCCCTACAACGACGACCACAAGATCCAGAAACTATGCAAAACAAAGATCAATTAGCACCAACTGAACAATCAAGCAAGTCCTCAGTAAATCCAAAATCTATTCATAAGACCATAGAAACAGAGCAACAAACAGAACAACAATCAGAGCATGAATCAGAAGCAGAAGTAGACCAAGTACCAGTAAACAATCAGATTTTACACCCAAATGATTATCCCAATCTCAATCACTTAGAAGAATCATCTGTAAATAATTATGATAATGAAAAAGAATCAATGAAGGAAGAAGACATAACATTTGATTTGCAATCAATACCAGATCTAGAAACTGATGACGACGAATGAATGAAAGCACAAAGACTTAATCACGAACTTTTATTTTTTGGTTACCTATAATAATCATCTTTCTTAAAATCATAAAAGAAAAGAAGAAGAGAAAATAATCATATATGATAGACATTTAAAAATTTGTTCCTGACACAAGTCAGAAGGTGACAAGCACTGGTGCATCAAGCAACACAAATCAGAAGTTGACAAGCGAGAGTACATCGAACATCTCACTTGTTGCTGACTACACAGATCTTCACGAGGACAGCAAACCTGAGAACTACAAAGACATCTGTGACCAAATACATCTATCGTAAAGAGGACATCCATACTGTGAAGAGGAACATCAAATCAGCGTGGGACACATGTATTTGGAAAAGAGATAACTTACACCCAACAGAATTCTCACTGCACACAACACTAGATTCCATCCAAGCAGTACATGCTAATTGCAAAAGAATTCCGGTGGAGTAAGTATGTAACACGTCATTACACGGATAAGTCAATAGACAACACATAAAACATTTTCCTGACTTCACATTTACATGTGAAACATAAACTTTCACTTAAGAGAGAAGGGTATATCTGCCGTAGTAAAAGAAAGTCTTTTACTATGGTACAGACACCGTTCTACTCAAATCACCTGACATGTCATGTACATATGTAATTTTGATTACTAACCATTAGCAATAAGTTTACTAACACACAGGGACAGTTTAGTTAGTTTAGTAAGTTAGAACAGGGACAGATTTTTCTAAATTTTCTTTGTAAATATTGTACATAACAAAGGTCTATGGTTTAACCAATAGACTTACAAAAGATATAGGCTTTCTTATTATTACTAACATTTCTAACATAGGCATAAGTGTACTAACCTATTCATACACTAATTTTAGCAAGAAAACTAGAATTTAGAAGCATATTTGGAAAAAAATTGCAAAACTTTTCTTAGTTAATATTATCTGAGTAGTTCATAAAATTAGGTAATGCATAGATAGGATTCATTACTTTGTTCTAGTTAGCAAAAATTAGCCTTAAAAATGTGTGAATGTTTAAAATGTAATTTGTTTTCCTTTCTGTTCAAAATTTTTTTGAAAGAATGAAATCCCCATTCCTCTCCTATACTTTTACCTTATCCCATCTTAGTTTTAGCTTATTTAGTTGTAGCATAGTTTAGGAGATAGCAACCTTTTATTATTTTGCAAACTTAGTTAGGGATAAGAGCTTAGTAAGAATTTAGCTTAGTATAAGAGTAGTAGTCCCTTAGACTTTAGTAACTATTAAAATGGTGCTAGTTGCACATTTTGAAAAGAAAAGGGGCATTTGTAGTATACAGAATTGGGGTGATATAGTTTTTTCTAGCTTTGGCTGAGTTCCAAAAGTTGTTAGAGGTTTGGAATCTTGAGGAAAGGCAGTTGGCTGGATCTTCCGTGGAGGGAGGTTGTAAATGAGCCAAGCTGCTTTGATTACCTAGCTTTAATATTGAAATTTAGCCTAGCTTCGATATATTTACTTAAGAAATTATTATTTAACCCTTTATATCTTCCTTTCCTAATACCATCCCTGCCTTCCCTCCCTTACCTTATATGTCTGTGGAGTTAATAAGGAGAGTAATTATAGAGGAGTTAAATCTGTGAAGAGTTACCTAATTGACAGCATTAGTTATAGTTCATCAGTCATCATTTATTCCCTTTAGATAGCAATAGCACTTAGTAAAGCTGAGTTTAAAGGCAGGTCCTTACTCAGACTCCATCTTTGTTTCCCTTCCCCCACCTGAGGTTCCTGAGACAACTGATAGGGCTTTCCTTTGATCCACCTTCCTATCAAACATCCTTCAAACAAAATAAACCCTTTTGTGTTTCAACAGCCCTATTAGTGTAATTTGTCTGTTAGTTATCAAGAGGGAAGAAGAGGGAAAGAGACAACATACTCTGGGCTTAGAGGGAAGCTGGGGTATCCATCTTGAAGGAAGGTGTTACTTCAAAACAGGTCCCTTCCTGTGAAATTAACTAAAGCCTGTTTGTTAATTTCAGTCTAGTCTATTTCCCTCAGCTTGTGTTTGAGTCTAAGTCCCAGTCTGTAAGCCTGCTGTGTTTGTCTGTTTAGTTTAATTTCTCTTCTCCCTAAAAGATCTCTGTTTCCCTTCTGTGTTATACTCCTGACTTCAGTCCTATTATACCCTGAATCTCCTTTAATCCCAGCCTACCTGTAACCTAGATTACCCACTTAGCAAGTCTCCAACATCCTCCTTTCAATTTCCCTTATCCCAAACACCTTTCCTAAAATTATCCACATAACAGATTCTGGCCACTGGGAGAAAAACTCTTTCACCCAATATTTCTGACAAGAGTCTGAAAGTCAAGGTGCCTATAAAATTGGAAAAAGAAACAAAACAGAAACATTTTCAAAGGATAATTAGCAAAAAAGATATAAAGTTGTCAAAAGAATTGCAAACTATTAACAACTATGTGAAAGATTACTACAAATCGCTAAAAATAAGAGAAACACAAAATTAAAACAATGCCACTTTATATTCCTCTTTATAGCAATAGTAATAAAGTAAGGCAAATATTTTCAGTGTTGGACACACATCACAAAAAATTGGAATTCTAATACAATGCTGAGGGAAGATGTGGATTGGCACAGTTATTTTATAAAATAATTTTTGGAGCAGCTAAATGGTCCAGTGGATAGAGAGCCAGATCTGAAGATGGAAGGTTCTGGGTTCAAATTTAGTCTCAGACACTTCCTAGTTGTGTGACTGGGCAAGTCACTTAACCCCAATTGCCTAGCCCTTAATACTTTTCTACCTGAGAACCAATACTCATTATCAATTCTATGACAGAAGGTAAGGGTTTTAAAAAGACCAATTTTTTATGATGCAAGAGAAAAGCCTACTAGTGGGCACATACCTAAAAGAGTTCTATTTCAGAAAGACTAATATATATATATAAACCAAAAAATTCCTAGCGCTGATTTTTGTGCAAAAAAAAAATGAATCAAAGTGGGTGTCCATCAATCAGAGAATGGTTAAACAAAAGATAGGATATAACTATAATGGAGTATTGCTAGTATTATTCATTAAAAATTTTTCATAGAGAAAGATGCAACAACTTGTTTGGACTAATGCTGAACCAAATAAACAGCAAAAGAGTAATATATGTCATGGTAACAACAACAAAAATGGACACTACACTAAAAGTCAGGGGACCATGGATTAGTTATAATGATAATGTATAATGATGATGTCATCCCAGAGAATTCATGATGAAACACAGAATCATAGATATAAAGTTGAAAGAAATCTCAGGAGTCATCTATTCCAATCAACTCCAATTAACTTTATAGATAAAGAAACTGAGGTGTAGGGAGGTTAAATGTTTTACTCAAGGCTATACAATATAGAAAATGTCAGAGGCCAGATTTGAACTCATGTCCTATAATTCCAGAGCCAGTGCTTGTTTCATTAACTCTTGTTGCCTTATGACAGAATTTCATAATAATTTCCTTTCCTGAATAGATTACTACACAGTAATGCAGATTAAAAGTATACAATTAATCTAGTTTACATAGATTTAAGCAAAAAAAAAAAAAAAGAAATTGAAAACAACTCCATGCTTGATTTTTTAACAGAGATGTGGACTGGTCAATAGTAATGTTAGGAGAATTGAAAAGTGTTATATAAACTGACTCATAGATTAATCTTTGATGGAAACATACCTACTGATATCAGTAGAAATGGAGCATCATGGATATAAAATATAGTATATGTTGCCTATTACAATGATTTATCTGTTGGTGTTTTTTCTGTTTTATAAGAGAGTTTACAATGTCTTGGTCAAGAGGAAATTACTAAGGTATAAAGACAAAAGACAGCAATAAAAAAAAGTTGTAGATTCTGACAACTACTTATATAAAAACTTCTAAGGTGTGACTTTCTATGATTGGGAAAGAGTATAATGAGTACAGCACCATGGCACCTACTCAGTTTCAGTTCTTGATGAAGATCTCACTTACAGACCTGAACAATATCCAGTGCCTAATGCAATAGTAGAAATTTAAGAAATTCTTATTGATTAATTTATTGATTTGGAGTCAATTATAAATTATTTTAGGATCTTACTATTTCATGATCCTCAGTTATACAGTATCACTAGGGGAATACTGGGATGAAAAGAAAGCTTTTGCACCACAGAGGTCACTGACATTCAGAATTCATTTCCCAAATCTGTTCTTTGGTTTTCCATTCATTTCTGTGTCCCTGTCATGGCCCATTTGTAGCAACTGTCCAAGGTGCGTGCGTGCGTGTGTGTGTGTGTGTGTGTGTGTGTGTGTGTGTGTGTGTGTGTAATCTTTGTCGTGCTGGAATCTAGTTACAAGTAATATTCTAGGTAAAATGTGATTTTCATCATCTTTTACCCAAGAGAAATGGTTAAGCTAATCTTTTTCACACTGCTATAGTATGCCTTGTATTTTATGTAATTAATGTACTAGCGCCAATTGAATAAAAGCATTTGGAGAATGTTACAATCAATGGGTATCTTCTTGTTTGTAATTTACCAGGATCATGGAAGATGTCCTATATCAGATCCTTGAAGGTGGGGGCCTTTTTCTGTTTTTGTCCTTTTATTCCCAGCACCTAGGACAATGCCTTCTAACTAGTGGTATATTAATAGTATTTGAGTAGTGAAATCAAGTGAGGCCCAAAACAGGATGATATCTAATGTGTCTAACACTGAATCTGTCATTTTCCCTACTAAAACCTACCCCACCCAATTTTTACTCTATTTAGAAAATTCTTCAAGTCAAATAAATATAAAGCTTAATATTTGTCAATCTTCCTGTCTTCCCACTTCACACATTATTATCAATCAACTGACCTGTCAATTCTACTTATAAAGTATCTTTTAAACCCATCCCTTCATAATATTTTTTATAATCTTAGTTTTTTAATCTTAGATTTTTATAACCTTAGTTCAAATTTACCTAGAATTTTATAATATCCTCTGAAATGCTTTCCATACCTCTAGTCTTTCCCTGTGTATTTTCATAATAATCTTCTTAATGTAAAACCTGAGTATATCACTCCTCTGATTAAAAAAAGAAAGACAGGAAGGAAGGAAGAAAGGAAGGAAAGAAAGAAGGAAGGAAGGATAAAGCCATTTTCAAATGAACTACTTAGCACAGTACCCCAAGCCCTCTATATTTTTTCAATTTACTTTCCCATTCTTATTTGATATTGCTTCACTTTATTTATCTACATTTTAGCCAGACTGGAATGATTCACTATTTCCCATGTTCATCTACTTCCTCTTCCTCCAAACCTTTGTGCTTAATGTAACCTATGTCTGAAATGGTTTCCCCCATCATTTCTACCTCTGAGAATTTTTACCATCCTTCAAGGCCCACCTTACATACCATATGCCATTTATTCTACAAACCTTCCCTGATACCACTACTCCTCCTTCCAATAAATAATTAATCCTTCACTTCTTGGATTCCCTCATAATCCTCTGAACCTCATATGGTTCCTCACTTTACTCTAGTATATTAATTTACCATATTATATTATAATTTGTTATGTATCTCTTCTCATTTCTTCCTACTATATTGTAAACTAATTGAGGAAATGGACTCTATCTTTTTTAATTTTTATATTCCTATTGCCTACCACTTTGAGCATAATAAATATATTTGCTTGAATAGAATTACCTAGAACAATGAACACTAAAGGTAAAATCTAGATACAAAACAAAAAGGTCAGTGGGTCCCTTTGTAAAGCACAACTTGCTATGATTACAATCCTCATTAGATAGATAATTCAATTCTTCCTGTGGCGTACTTTGTTTATTGGATTAAAGAAGTGGATGCTATTGCTTTATTTGTCTAATTCTTCATCAGAGCATAGATCCTGATCTGTTTATAAAATGCTTTTGAGTTTCTGGTGTATACGCAAGTTCACATCTCTAAAGGAAGAACATGTTAAGAGAGTATCTTCATCTGTCCTTGAATTATGTAATTCTGTAAAACAAGGCATTAGACAGGTCAAGAACAGTCACTCTGCCCACAGTCACTGTAAACACAAGTAGTGTTCACTGTTTCAAAATCCTCCAAAGAGTCCTTGTATTAAATGGACATAACTACATCTGGGGGAAAAAAAAAAAACAACTTTATTATCAAAAAGGGAGGTTCTGTTCTATAATAGAAAGATCTGGACTCTGGTCCAATATCTAATTAGCCATGTTACCTTGCCTCTTTGAGCTTCTGTTTCATTATATATAAAACCAAGGAAAAGTATTGGTTGGTTTCTAAGGTTCCTTTCAACTTGAAATTTCTATGATCCTAAAAATGGAAATATATGAAACCTATTCAGCAAACTAAGTAAAAGTTCCCAGTCTAAGTCCTTAAAGTCTTAAAAGTAGAAATATTATAAGTTAGGTTTTCTACATCCAGAATGAATCTTTTGCAAGTTTAAAAAAGAACATGTTTTTTTTAAGATTTTTAATTATGAGACACATGGACTAAGTAGCTGTATCTTACTCCTTCTGAATAAGTTCTAGAATAAACTAAATTAGAATATTCCAGGAACAAAATTCTAACACATTAGCTCCACTCTACAGAATCTGAAGACAATAGATCATAGCAAGTCTACATCTCTCTCCAAAGCCCCAATAGCAAATTGGACGTTATATGCTGAGGGCTGTCCTTTTAAGTAACTTAAATATGTTGTAGAAACACATTAGTATCATAGGATTTCACCATTAGCATAGAAAATTGGGGAGGAAGGTGGAGAGGGCAGAGGTCTAGTTGAACCACAAACCTTTGGACCTGGTTATTTCAATTCCAATATAAAGTTCTTTAAGGGAAATGGAGAGACATTTTCAAGAACCAATAGTTACAAATGATGGTAGTATTCTGCCAACTTAATTTTCTCCCCAGAAATCTCAGTGCACGCTAATTTCTATATGCTAGATGGTAGTTTTAAGAAGGGCCATTTTTTTCTATTATTTTACTTTAGGTAGGCAATGAGACGTTCATTGCTCTGACTGACTTCTGGCCCTGGAATATTTGGTTGGGCTACAGAATCAGGTGGTAGATAAGGTTGGAGTAAACAGGAAAGTTAATAGTCACCTTTTAGTTTTCCTGAACCTGTAGTACCTGTAAGAGCATTAAAAAAACAACAACAACAGAAAAAGTATCAACCTAATTATTATCAATTCAACAAAAAACAATTTATTAACGAATGGCTAGGCAAATTTTGGTACATGAATGTAATGAAATATTGTTATACCATAAGAAATAATGAAAATAAAGGAGTCAGAGAAGCATAGGAAGAATTATGTAATTTAGGGCAGAATGAAGTAAACAGAATCAAGAGAAAACAATTTACCAAATTATTGTGACAAGGTGAAATGAAAGAAAAATTGATACTTTTGTAATTATTGTGAATAATTCTTGATCCTCCCCCCACCCCAAAATAAAAGAGCTGAAAAAAGCAAATCTCCTTCAACGGGTATAAAACATTTCATAACCTATCAGACTCAATTAGTTTACTGATTAGATTTGCTGAATTAGTTTTTTTCTTCTCTTTCCTTTTTCATTACAAGGAATATGTCATTGAACAGTGGGAGGAGAAGGTGTATATTCATAAATGAAGCAATATATCAACAAATATAAAAATAAGAGGAAAAGTCAATGTGGACATTAGGAAAATGAAAAATGAATGAGAGTGACTAAACCATTAACATTCACCATAAGTGTTATGTGAACATTATTTTAAATAGTTGAACCACCTGATTTTTATCAATGGTCAGTACTGAAAGACAATAGCCAATCTTTCTAATTTGAGCTGTTAGTAGTCATACCAACCAAACTGAGATGTTAAAATTCTGAATCTTCTCTCTGAGAAGAAGCATGTGACACTAAGAATAGGACATGATTTTCAAAATTCATTTGAAAGATTGGTCTCATCATTTTCTCTTCCTAAAAATAAATATGCATCAACATACTTTGCTTTTATATCACCCACATTTCCCTATAATCCCCTATGCAGAAAGGCATTTCTCACAACAATGAACAAAAAAGTGAGGAAAAATATTTCGGTAAGACAAACACATTGAAAAAGGTTGACATTATATGCAGTATTTCATACCCATACTCTCCCACTTCTGCAAAGAAACTGAAAGAGGTGACTTCTCATATCTCTTCTTTGCAGCTAAGTTTGGTCATTATAAATTCATAGCATTCAGCCTTGGTTCTTTTGTTATTTGCTCTTTCCATTCATATAGCTGTAGATATTGAGCATATTTTTCTGCTGATTAATTCATTTGGTATCAAAACATTTAAGTTTTACACAGTCTCTGCTTTCATCATCATACTTACTGTTTTTTAAAGTACAGAAATAGTGTATTCCATTATATTCATGTATCATAATCTGTTTAGCTCCTCCCCAACTGATAGGCATCTTACTTTGTTTCAAGTTCTTCGCTTTCACAAGACATACTGCTATAAATATTTTGACCTCAGATTTTTCAGTGAACTCAGTTCTTCCCTTCATTCCTGGAATGATTTGAGGTTCAGACCTCCATTGCTAGAGGGAATTGCCTCATCTATTAGTTCCCTGTATCAATGAAATCAGGGGTCCATTGGTATATGTGTGCATTCATATATATGAATATATGTGTCTGTATATATATGTATATGCATACATATAAAACATATATGAAAAGTACTAAAAAGAAGCAATCTACATGTGAGGTACACATTATATGTATATGCATATGTCTTACATCATACATTTTACACACACATTTGTATGTGTGGGTATATGGATACCAAAAAGAGTACTAAGAAGTAACCAATATTCTATATATGTGTACTATAAATGATCAATCTGGCTTTTTTTCAACTTCAACAAAAACACCAGAACATATACATTGACATAACTCTTGCTCCTTCAAAGTAGCCACCTTAGGAAAGTTTATTATTATTCCAGTTATTTTGCCATTTCTCAAAACGATTTTGTAACTTTTTGGAGCTGTCTTCATAGCCAGATTTTAAACCATAGGCACAGTATGTTTTGGATTCAAAAGATGATCAAAATTTGATCCTCCAAGCTGTGTCAGTCCAAATCACTTCTGCCTAGAAAGAAAATTCAAACCCAGTCACAAAAGACAAAGATTTGCTACTGTTAGGGATTTTCAAAAGCATGTGCCATAGTAGTCCATATTTAGAGGAAGAACTGCAGGAGTGGAAACACAGAAGAAAAACAATCGCTTGAACCCATGGGTTGATGTGGACATGGGTGGGCATGTAGACTCAAAACAACCACACCAGTTCAACTATCAATAATATGTAAATAAGTCTTGATTGATCACACATGTTAAAACCAGTGGAAATGTGCATTGGATATGGGAGAGGGTGAAGGGGGGTGAAGGGAGAAGTAAAAACAAAAATCATGTAACCATGGAAAATTTTTTCTAAAAAAAATAAAATAAAATAAAAATAAAAATCTAATTCCAAAAATAAAATAAAATAAAATAAAAGCAATGGTAGTGTTTTCAAGGGGGGAAAACCACTTGTTTGAATTTTTTTATTTTTATATTTGGGAGTTTTCTTTAAGTCATATTACTGTATAGACAGAATCTCAATAGCACTTAACTCCAATTCAACTGCTGTCCTTTAGGGTCCAAGTCACATAAAAGCCTTTGAAAAGATTCATGGAGTTGAACTGGCATAGAAACTATTGTAGGACAAGACAGAGAATCAGACAGTTATGTGTTAATGGAATTTTGGATCAAGTTCCTGGAATGTGCTAGAGATGATTCTTTGACCCTAACCACACTTCCTTGAAAAGGTAACCTCCAATCAATTCCTCCACTTTCTTTCCTTCACTCTTTTAAAATAAAATATATTGTCTGGCTTTCAAACTCATCATTTACCTGAAGTTATATTTACACAATATAATATTTTAATTGGCAAACAAAATAGCATTTTCTCACTCCTCTTTCTTCTTGATCTCTCTGTAGGCTTTGGCACCTTCTTGTCCATGATACTCTTGTCTCTCTGGATTTTCATGACCCTATTCTATCCTGGTTTTTCCATCAACCACTCTTTCAGTTTCTTCTGTTGGGGCTTCATCTAAGTCAAATCCAGTAATGTTGGGTTTATTCTAGAACTCTAAAATGAATTCTATTTTTTCCTCTACACTATTTTATTTGGTGATCTCATCACTCTCATCAATTCAATGATAATCTCTATGTTGATGATTCTTATATCTACTTAACCAGGCTTAACTTCTCTATTGACATCCTGGCTCACATTTCCCACTGGTTCCCTATGACCTCTAGAATCAAATACATTATCTTCTGTTTGGCTTTCCAAATCTGTCTTCCCACCTTCCAGTATCCTTACATCTTGCTTGCCCCCATATATTTCTTGATCCACCAACATTGGCCTTCTTGATTTTACTCACATAAGACATTATATCTCTCAACTTAGGACACTTTTCTTCTGCATATATTTTAGAAGTTTTTATTAAACCAAAGGTCCTTTTTAACTTCTTTAAGGTATCAAAACGCCTATCTACAACATTGGCAAAATCTTTTATCCTTTGACAGTTCATTTAACCTCATTTTCTTCATCTGTAAAGTGATGATAATACATATCCTACCTACTGAGGAAAGCCTCTTGCACACTTTGAAAGACTCTATAAAGGTGATCTCTTATTACTTCTACAGTAGAGATCCCACCTATAAAATAATACTACATTTGGAATCTGTAATACTATGTTCTACTTCTATGTGTCCTTATGGAAATTACATACTCTCTCTGAGTCTTAGCTTCATTTGTAAAATGAAGAGTTTAGACTATATAATCTCCAAGACCCCTTGAATTCAATGAGCCTACAATTAACCCAATGATCTAACTCTAACAAAGGATCATGGGATCATCATGCAGGAAACCAAGTGTGAAATTTGAAAAGTCTGTTGATGTCTACTTTAAGTAGTCAAGTGAGGTAGCTATATTTTATCACAGAATGTATGACTGACAGAAAATTGACCAGGGCATTCTCTTCAAATCATTATATGAATACAGACATATAAAGTGTAAACTGTCTACTTAATGCCACAGGAACACAATGGACTGAAATTCAAAGGCCTATATGACTCATTACCCATAGTATCTTTCCAATCTCAACTTTTCCTTCTCAACAATACAATTTCTTTGTTCTGGTCTATTTATTTGTTCTATGCCCCCCCCCAAATCACATCTTATCATCCCAATACTTTTCCTTCCCTTGAACTCCTCCCTTCACCTAGAATGGCCTTCTCTCTCCTCTTGGCCAAATGACTTCCCTCATTTCCTTGAAAAAATATCATCTGAAGATAGAAGCTCCATCAGTAAGCCTTCCTTCATTACCTCATCCCATACTGATGGTGGATACCTTTACTTTGTGTTCCTTCACTGTTGCTGTTGAGTTGTTTCATCATGTCTAACAATTTGTGCTTCCATTTGGGGTTTTCTTGGGGAAGATACTGCAATTATTTGTCATTTCCTTCTCCAACTCATTTTACAGATGAGGAAACAAGATAAACAGGGTTAAATGACTTACCCAGGGTCACATAGCTAATAACTGCCTGAAGATGGATTTGAACTCAGGAAAATGGTCTTCCTGAGTTCAGGCTGCTCTCTCTCCACTGAGCCTTCTAGCTTCCCTAATTCTTCCAGTATTTCTACATAATTTGTACCTTAATGCCACCATTCATGGACTTATTTTCTCTAAGTTGTACATCTTCAACAATTTTGCCATTATCATTATTATAGCTGATACTGATGCTAGTTATTAACCATTTTATAGGTGAATTTTAGAGGAATGAGTCAAACATGTAGTAAGTATCTGAGACAGGATTCAACCCCAGGTCTTCTTGACTTAAAGATCTTTGGATTCTTCAATACTGCCTCCTAACCCAGGAGATTTAAACTCTTCTCTGCGTGGAGACGTGGGCGTCCCCACACCCAGAGAACCAGAAACGGAAACCCGTTGGACCACAGGAAATGTAGTTTGACAATTTCCACGTGTCCATAGAAAATATATATACTTTTAGATAGCATCTCCCAAATTTCACTTTTACAGTGTTATGCAGAGATATACATATAACAAGTTTATAAAAAATGCTTATAAAACATCCTCATAGTCAGTTTCCTGTTCCCTCAATGTGTGGCTTAATATCGGGACTCTTTGCTAGGCAAGTGCATCTTTACTTTGAGATAGGATGTGGGGAATGAGAGAAAAGGGACTGTGTCATTAAGAGAAGGAGCCTAAATAATTAGCTCTCAATGCAGGATATATTTTAAAGCTTCTTTTCAGACTGTTTATGATTGCCCCAGTTGATGCAGCTTGTAAAACTGTGCTTTTAAGATTATCTTCTGATGTTACGTTATCAGAAAGGCACTTTTACGTGCCATGATATTGATCTGACTATAGAGCATTTGACCACTAGTTATTTTTCTTTTTCATGGAAAATGTTATCAACAAGAAGACAGGGTTAATATGGGACCTCCCCACCACCACCTTTAACCTGATTAAAGATAACAGCATTGTAGATAATGTGGCTGTACCAGGACACTTTTACAATCATGATTTCTGCCCTTTATAATTGAGCTATTCTAACATTTAGTTCCAAAATTTTGCATGCTACATTCTAAGTATTGAATTTCAAATTAAAATGTATGTCCATTGTATGAATCCATTTCCATTTCTTCCAATAAATTTTATAAACTATGTCACCCTTTCTCTAGGGAGGAAAACAATTTCCTTACTTGCCTAAATGCATTGTGGAGAAAAGTTGAAAGCCTTCCAGGTAACTCGGAATATTCATGTTTTGAAAACCATGAATCATCTATCTGTTTATGCTTAATCTATTCCCTTACCAGACAAAGGCACTAAGAATTATGAACCATCAACACAAAAGTGTTAATCAGTAACTGAGTTCCCCATATCCACTATTGGAGAGAAATGGTATTATTTACTATGAAGCATTAGCTCCTTGAGCACTATACCCATGTCTGTCTTCTCACTCTCTTGTCTCTATTATTGCTTAGTATAATGCAGTGGATGCAATTGGTGCTTATTTCTTATTATATGGACCCAAGGCAATTGATTCAGTTCCAGAATCACAAACCCAAAGCTTCTCAATCTTGCTCTATACTGCTAAATATAGTAATACTTCACATAAATGAAGGTAAATAAGACATTATTTGCTTTCAAATATGATGCAATGAATTTGGATCTCAATACCAAATGTCAAGTTTATTCTTTGTTTCATATGATTAGGATATGTATGGTACATGACTCAATATAATCAGTCTACAACCCATTTGTCAGTTCTGGCTTCCCATTTGTTATAATACGCCCTTTGAAAAGTTCATTTTTCTGGGTTTCAGTTTGTCTTAAAGGAGCTTACTCCTTGGAAGGAAAGTTATTGCAAATCTGAACACCATCTAAAAACCAAAGATATTGTCTTGCCAACAAAGGACCAGATAGTTAAAGGTATGGTTTTTCCAATAGCAATATATGGCTTTCTAATGATGAACTCTGGTGAACTCTATGCTGGGGCAATGGCACGCATGCCCACAGAGAGGACTCTGAGTGTCCCCTCTGGCAACCACCATGGGACTAGACTATAAGGAAAGCCGAAATACACAGAATCAACATTTTCAAATTATGCTAGAGGAGACTTTGGAGAGTCCCTTCAACAGCAAGGAGATTAAATCAGTCAATACCTAAAGAAATTAATTTAGACTATTCACTAAAAGGTCAAATATGAAAGTTTAAATACTTTGGTCACATAATGAGAACATAGGACTCACTGGAAAAGACTCTGATATTGGGAAAGATTGAAGGCAAAGGAAAAAGGGATAGCAAAGGATAAAATAGATAGATAGTGTTACAGGAGCAGTAAACATGAGCTTGGGTAGACTTCAGGAAACAATGAAGAATGGAAGGGTCTGGCAGGCTATGGTCCATGAGGTCAGGAAGAGTCTGATACAACTGAATGATCAAATAACAACAAAAGGAGCAAAGAGATGCTATAGGATTATAAAGATGAGTTAGGCTATCTAAATGGATATTTTCAGCATAGAATTTTCCTTCTAAATAATAGCAAAATATTCATAAATATCATATTTGTCCATAATTTCAATGCTATTTTCCTTTTCCTTGAAAGTCTGGAAGCCTCTCAAAGAATGTTTTTCAATTCTAATACTATTAAGAAGGTGCACACAGGATATTAATGAAGAATACCATGGCCTGGTAAATTTGAAATTCAAACTCAACTTGTAAATTTTCCTCAATACATTTTCCAAGGTTAGGCAAATTACTTAATTAAAAACCACTTGGTCATTTAAAAATATCTCATTGAAGAATCTGCCATTACCTGTTTTGCAGACATGTGCTCCTCCCCTTAATCAAGACCACCCTTCAGATTAAATTACTTTAGGAATTCTTCCTGGATGTTTATTCTTTAGGACATACACAAGGGCTTGACTGAGTGCCATGGCATGCTCAGAGGCTTCTGCATCTTGCTGTCATTTCTCCTTTCTCTAAAAGAAATTCTCATTCCCTGAGCTTATATGCCTTCTCTGTCTTGCTAATTTAGATCATAAGCTAACTGGGAAAGAACCATGTCTTACTGCGTTCTGTATCACACGGCTCCAACTGTGTACTAATTGATGGTTAAGGAATCAGTTAGCCTCTTCCTGTACTCTATAAGAAATGTTATCAACTTTGCCCTTCAAAATGAGTGCACACCACAAAGAAGTATTTACAAGGCTGGAGCAAAGGAAGTATGTTCGATTGAAAGACTTGGAAAAAAGAAGTCTGTTCCTAGCTTTGACATAGCCTTGCTGTACGACCTCATGTGGACCACTTAACCCTATGGGCCTCTGTTTTTCTCCATCAGCTAAAACGAAGATAATAACACTTGACACCAGCCTGTCTCCCAGAGATGGTGCAAGGATTTTTTGAAATAATCTTGTCAAAGCTCTTAGGGTTACTTGGAAGAATGACTCAGATAATTATAAAGTATAGTCATGGTGCCTCTGCCATGTCGTACAAGCCAACCTTTGTGATTCTTCCTCTGCTATCAATCCTTTCTTCCTTCCATATATATACATAGACAAACAATACACAATTCATTTCTTTCCATTTGTATCTATCAGTGCCTTCATAGGGAGATTATAATCATGTCACATTTGATCTCCCTTATACACATAGGAGTGATATGAAAAAATACATCAAGCATTCCTCATATAAAACCATTTATACTTTCAGTGCTAACTTCAAAATGGACAGAAGGAGATGGATAATTTTATACTATTATTAGCATCTTATGTCCAGGGAGGAATCAAACCAAGGAACTGATGAAACTGAAGGGGTTTTAATGCAAGAAAATTCCATGCCTCTAGAACAAGAAGTGACCCCAAAGGATATAATACATGATCCATTTCAAAAGGATATTAGGCAAGCGCAGTTCTGATGACACTGAGCAAATTTTTATTTTGGATGATCAATTAAGGGAGTATTAGGATGACAAAATCTTTCCTCCTCAAAAGGCTAGATGTTAAATGCTATGTAAATTTTATTTTTTTTAAACCCTTACCTCCCATCTTGGAGTCAATACTTTATATTGGCTCCAAGGCAGAAGAGTGGTAAGGGTAGGCAACGGGGGTCAAGTGACTTGCCCAGGGTCACACAGCTGGGAAGTATCTGAGACCAGATTTGAACCTAGGACCTCCCGTCTCTAGGCCTGGCTCTCAATCCACTGAGCTACCCAGCTGCCCCCTTCTATGTACATTTTAAAAGAATGATGAGGACTATTTTTGAAGTTATAGAGGGAAAAAACATATACATAATAATTCTTTTTAATCCTTTCTCCATTTGGGAGGAAGAAGATGAAAGGGAGAGATTTTGTTAATTAAATGATTATAAAATACGATGAATAGAGCCCTCCCAAAACCTTCCAGGTATCAGTAGACTTCCTGATTAGCTAATTAAACTAGAATCACAGAACAGGTCAATCAATTTATTGTGTACAGACAAGTGAATATCAAAATTGGCTTGGTGGTTTGGGGAGTAGGATGCTGTTAAGTTGACATACAATGCGCTTTTAATAAATGTGTGTTGATTGATTAATTCTTCCCTGAGATACATGAGGAATCCAAGGAAACTAACTAAAGAGAATAATAACAGCCCAACCTAGATCTAGAAACTGTGCTTTAATAGAGTAATTAGGATCAGAGATTTGGACAAGGAAATGACTTTGAAGGTCCAACTCCCTCAGAATCACAAAATCTCTTCTGAAATCTAGTGAGTTTAAATGACTTCCCTAAGGTTGCATATCAAATAAGAAGTAGGTCCTAAATTTGAAGCCAGACTCCAAGTCTAGTGTTCCTTCTGCCATACTATGACATATGGTGTTGTTTCCATTTGTTTCTATCTAGAAAAGGAAATACGTGATTTCAGTTTGGGGGAATTATTTAGGAAGGTAGGTGAGTAAGTAAGCATAAAACTGAGTATACTTGGAAGGTTGCCTGCCTACAGCAAGTGATAGAGAATGGAGGAAGTCATGGTTATATTAGGCTACAGTTTAGACAGATCTTTCATCATGATAGTGAAAATATGTGTGAGCAAATGTGGCACTTGGGAGCCAATGTCAACATATTTCAGAAACAGGTCTGAGAATGGAATGGAGTCCAGGAGACCTCTATGGCTTGCTGCTGAACTCCTTCTACTATGTGGTTATTATTTTGGAGGGGGTAATAGGGTATACATGGGATGACACTTGTAGCATGATTCCTAGTTAATCTTGCCACTTGCATATGCCATTATAGAACATACAATGATGAATTCCATAATATTATATTTCATTTACTATAGCATATCTAGGTCAGCTGGACAATTGGGCTTACATCTGGATTTTTTTCTGTAAAAGAAATTACAGGGGTAAGGGATGACGCCAGATAATTTAATTCTCACATTAATAAAATGATACTATAAATTAGCATTTTCGATGATATTATCAGTCAATAAACACTTAATTAAGCATCTGTTACATACTAGACCCTGCCCTAAGCATTAAATACAAAAGAAGGCAAAAATATAGTCCCTGCCCTCAAAGAGCTCACATTCTAATAGGGAGGACAATATGAAAATAACTATTTAAGTAAAAGTTGTGTATATGTGCAGGAGAAATTTTGTTAACCTGCTGCCCTTCAATTGACCATCCAAAATGTGTGTACATACAAAATGAACTTGGAAAGAAAGTACTAGCATTATGTATGAGTTAGGAAGGAAGAACTGGGAAAGGCTTCTTGAAGAAGGTGGGAAAAAAGATATCCTGAAGAAAACCAGAGAGTCTAGCAAGTAGAGGAAGAGTATTCTAGGAATGGGGAAAATGCAGAGTCAGGAAATATATCATATAAAGAACAGCAACTAAGCCAATGTAACTGATTCATAAGTTTAGGTTGTGAGGAACTTTAGGTACCAAAATTAGGACTTCATATATGATCTTGGAGGTAATAGAGAACCATATGAATGGGTGGATGGAGAGGTAAGACCTGCTATATGGAAGGAAAATCATTTTGCCAACTGAATGAAGACAAAATGAAATAGAGAGAAATTCAAAGAAAGAAGAACAATTAAAGTCTACTGCAATAGTCTAATCCCTTACTAGAATGAGACCTGTGCAACTAGAGAGAAGGGGACATATACAAGAGATGTTGGGTAGAAATGACAAGATTTGAAAATGGATTAGATACCTGGAGTGAGTGTGATGACAATGAATGTGAGAGCCTTCATGACCAAGAAAAAGACAGTTGCATGAAAAGTTTTAGTGAATTGATACAATCTTTAAAGTTATTCTTGTGGAAAAGCTAATGCTGACCAGACAGGTGTATAGAGATGTAAATTTAAAATTTGTTGAATGTCTGAACCCAAAGAATAATCATTAGTCATTAAATGGACATAGATAGATAAAAGGGATGCTGACTTGACCTTATACTACTTAAATTTTTAATGGAGGGCTTAGATAAAGTCATATATAATATTTTATCAAATTTACATGACACAAATTAGGAAAATTGCTAGCATATGGGATGACAATCAGGATCCAAAAAACTCTTGAGTAAAAGGTTTGCCACAAAGAAATCATTTAATCTCTCAGTTTCCTCTTCTATAAAATCAGGAGGTTGGAAAGATGACTTCTAAGGATCTCCCATCTCTAAATTGATGACCGTATAAAATAATAGGAATAAATGTAAAGTTTTTGAGTTGGATTAAAAAGAACAACTTTACAAGTACAAGATAAAGAAATTTGGCGAGGTATCTGAGAAATATATGGGGATTTTGTGAATTACAAGCTTTTAATAATCCGGCAGTATGGTATTGAAATAAATTAAATAATACATTCTTAAGTTGTTCTAAGGGAGTCATAATATCCAAAATGTAATAATATCTCATTTATTAGTCTATATTTTATATACTGCATTTGGGGAGCCTCGTTTTTAAAAGAACATTAATAATCTAGACTGTGGACAACCAAAATGTTTAGGGGTTCAGAAATCACATCACATAGGCATCAGAAGAATGAATTAGAGATAGTCAACATGAAGAAAAACTTATCAGTAGAAATAATAGTTGTCTTGAAATGTTTTCTGGGATATTAAGAGAGAAGCATGTGGTATAATGAATAGAGAGAAGCCTTGAAACCAAGAAGGTCTGGATTCAAGCCTTGCCAATGGGGGCATATTGGCTAAGTGACTCTAAAGCATTTTACCTGTTGGCTCTCTTGGTAGCTGTCTAAGACTACAAGTTGTACAGAACAAGTCAACCTGCATGGGAAGAAAAAAGCTCCCTATACCATGAATTCGCAGATTCAATTCCTTTCCCTATTCCTGTCAAGTGGAAAGGTAGATTGACCTTAGAAGATATACAAGAGCAATGTATAGAAGTTGTAGACATATTTGGGCATGGCAAAGGGAAATTTTCTTAAAATTTTGATATCCAAAAGGTGAAAGAACTGCCTTTAGTGCCTCATCAGAAATATTCAAACAAAATCTGAATAACCATTTAATAATATTGTTGAGGTGATTAATTTTTCCACCTTCTTGGTTAAATGACCTCTCTTTAACATGAGGATTTAATGATTCCAAGTTGTTGATCATAATTGAGTAGGAGAATGGTAGTATCATTAACACAAATAAAGAAGTTTTAGGAGAATGAACAGATTTTGAGGGAGGAAGTAATGAGTTCAGGTTTGGACATGCTAAATTTGAAAAGGGTATTACAGGATTATGTTCCATATTAACAGGACAATAAATATGCTAGCTTCAGAGAGAGGTTGGATGTAGAGATGCAGGGAGCCTTGATAATGGAAGCTATGACAATAGATGAAGATTACTAAATGTGAAAGTATAACAAAAGAGAGAACAGAGATATGGGAGCCATCAAGCAGTAGGTATGCTAGTAAATGTTTAACATGTGGCTTTCCAGCAGAAAAAAATGTATGTAGATAAACAGTTAAGTTTAACCTGTTTAAAATTTTCTCCATCCTTTTCTTAAGTCTAAGCAATAAAAATAAATATCAATTCTTGGTTTCTACTATTTGACTATTTCCAAAGTGCAAATGGCCTCACCAGAAATTTAACAATTGATTCTCAGAAGCTGATTAGAGCTGGTCTAGCATACCACTATAGTCTTCTCTACCTAAAGCGGTGATGGCAAACCTGTGACACACGTGTCAGCATTGACACGCTTAGCCATTTTCAATGACATGCAGCTGCATACAGAGAAGTTTGGGGCCACATGCCGATGATGAAACATTTGCTGTAGTGTAGTGTAGACACTCTGTGTACTATAGATGACAATTCTACCTATATTAATTTACCTATTTTGGTTTATTAAATACAGTTATATATTACAATTATACATTTTTGTTATTTAAGCTATAACTATCATGAAAATGTGTTGTTTTTTCTTAAAGTGACACACCCCCTGAGTTATGCTCGGGTTTTTCGCAAATTTTGACACACCAAATTCAAAAGGTTGCCCATCACTGATCTAAAGGATACTAAAAGAATAATAACAAGTAAAGGAAATGAGAGGTTGCCAAAAAACAGCATAAGGGGACTATATCATTGTGAATGAAAAAGGGAAAAGTATCCCAAAGAAGGAGGTAGTCAACAGTGCCACATACTACTAAATGATCAAAAAGGATGAGAACTGAGAAAAGAGTAATGGATTCAAGATGGCAAAGAAGGCACACAAATCTACACAATTTCTACCAAATTGTCCGCTAAAAAACTATGTTGTAATACTTCAAAATTAATTCTAGAGCTATATAATCCACAAAAATGAAGTGAAATTATTTTTCAGCCCAAACAAACTTAGAAGCCCAGCCCAAAAGATCTAATGCACTGGAGTGGAAGTGTAATGGGAAACATCATGCCCCACTGGGCAACAGGCCTTGGACACAACTGAATCAGCAGCAAAGGCTTCCTGAGCTTTCAACCACAGAAATTAATACCTTAAAAAAGAATAAGCTAATTGGTAAAAGAAGTCCAAAATCCAATGAAGAGAACTCTTTAAAAAGCAGAATTGACCAAGTAGAAAAAAGACATATAAAAATGCACTTAAATATAAAAACTTCTTAAAAGGCAGGATCGGTTGTATGGGAAAAGAACTCTTTAAAAAATAGAATTGGTCAAATTGAAAGAAGATACAAAAGCTCACTCAAGAAAATCATGTCTTAAAAATTTGAATTGGGCAAATGGAAGCTAATAACTCCATGAGACACCAAGAAGCAATGAAAGAGAGTTAAAAGAATGGGGGTGGGGAACAGGAGAAAATGTGAAATATTTCATTGGAAGAACAACTGAACTGGAAAATTAATCCAAGAGAAATAATTTGAGAATTATTGGATTATCTGAAAGACCTGCTCAAAAAAGGGTGTTAAACATTGTCTTTTAAGAAATGATCAAGGAAAAATGCCCTGATATTCTAGAATCAGAGGGCAAAATAGAAATGAAAAGAATTGACCAGTCCCCTCCTGAAAGAGATCCCAAAAGGATAACTTGAGGGAAAATTACAGACAAATTCTAGAACTCAGGGAGAGAATTTTGCAAGCAGCCAAAAAGAAACAATTCAAATATTGTAACACCACAGCCAGGATAACATAAGGCTTAACAGCTTCTACATTAAAGGTTTGGAAGGCAGGGAATATGACATTCCAGAGACCAAAGGAATTAGTATTTTATCCAAGAATCAATTACCTGGCAAAATTGAGCATAATCCTTCAGGAGGAAAAATGGGCATTCAATGAAAAAGAGAACTATCAAACATTCCTGAAGAAAAGGCCAGAGGTAAGTGGAAAATTTGATTCACAAACACAAGACTCAAGAGAAGCATAAAAAGGTAAACAGGAAAGAGAAATCAAAAAGACTTTCAATAAGGTTAAACTATTGATATACCTAATTGGGAAGAAGATGCTTGTAACTCCTAGAAACTTTATTATTTGGGCACTTAGAAGCAGTGTACATAGATAGAGGGCAAGGGTTTGAGTTGAATATGATGGGATGATATTTTTTAAAAATAAAATTAGGACATGAGAAAGAGGAATGCTTTAGGAGGAGAGGGAAGAAAAAATAAAATGTGGTAAATCATCACATAAAAGAGGAATGGAAGAGCTTTTACAGTGAAGGGGAAGATGGAGAGGTAGGCATGGGAGCACATGAGCCTTACTTACATCAGAATTGGCTTAATGAGGGAAGAACATAGACAATCAATTGGGAAGAGAAATCTATCTCATCCTACCTACCTTATTCTCTCCCTAGAAAAGAAGAGGAAGGGGATAAGAGAAGGGAGTGAGGTTAGTAGAAAAGAGGGCAAAATGGGGGATGTGGTGGTCAGAAACTAAATGGGGAAATAAAATGGGGAGTAATACAAAGTAATCATAATGGAGCAGAAAAAATTTTACAAGTCTCACTAATAAAGGCCTCATTTTTCAAAAACATAGAGAAATAAGTCAAATATATGAGTACAGGTCATTCCCCAATTGATAAATGGTCAAGATATGAACAGGTAGTTCTCAGATACAGTAATTAAAGCTCTCTATAGTCTTGCAACAAGAATGCTCTAAATCACTATTAATTAGAATAATGAATACCACTATTAAGTAGAGAAATGCAAATTAAAGCAACTCTGAAATACCACCCTACACATATCAAAATGTCTATTATGACTGAAAAGTGAAATGACAAAACTTAGAGGGGATGTGGGAAAACTGAGACACTAATGCACTGCTGTAGGGCTTGTGAACTGATTCAATCTGAAGAGCAATTTGGACCAATACCTAAATGGCTATCAAACAGTACATACTTTTGACCCAGAAATACCATTACTTGGTTTGTGTACCAAAGAGACTATAAATAAATAAATATATATATATATAGTTGGGGAATGGCTAAATTGTAGTATATGATTGTAATTGAACACTATTTTGCTGTAAGAAATGATGAGCAGGAGGAGCTCAAAAAAATCTTGAAAGACTTAAGCAAACTGTAGCAGAGAGAAAGAAGAACAAGAAGAATATCGTACACAATGACAGGAATAGAATACTTTACAATGGACTATTCTAAGCAATATAATGATCCAAAACTATCCCAAAGGACTCATGATTCTGAATCCAGGCCAAAGCAAACTTTTTTCACTTTCTTTCTTAATTTTTTGATGGGTTTCCTTTCCACAAAAGGATTAATATGAAAAAATGTTTACATGATTGCACATGTAGAATCTATGAGATTGCATTAGGAGGGAGGGGGTTTGAAGTGGGAAGGGAAGGAGGGAGAGAATTTGAGACTCAATTTTGTTTGGAAAAGGTTAGAAACTGGTTTTACCTGTGATTGAGGGGAAAAAATTTAATTTAAAACTGAAAAAAAGAACAATGGATTTAGAATGCAGTATTTAACTGGTAATGTATGAGAGATGGTCATTTCAACTTACCAATCTATAACTACCAGAAACTCTATGCTTTATTTTTTTCTAAATATTTTTCCTTTCTATTTTATCAGACTCCCCATTTCATTTATTGGCAACAATCTTCTTTAAAGTATTTATTAAGTGCAAATGAAAAGGACTGAATTTAGAGGCTCATAGCATGATGTCATGAAAGTACAACCTGGCAAGGAATCAGGAGAAGGGTTTCCATTCTTGACTGACACTAAGGTGTAGTATTTTACTGAACATATCACTTAAGTTTTCCATGCTTCCACTGTTTTGTCTATAAACATTAAGCATTAAAATAAATGTATTCTGGGGTACTTTCTTTGTGAACATCACTAATGATAGAAAACTCATTACTAAAAAAATGGATTAAGTGAGGCAGCCCTGAATTCAAGTTCTAACTCAGGTACTTTCTAGCTAGAAATGCTGGGAAAGTCATTTAACCTCTCTCAGTCTTGGTTTCTTCATCTGTAAAACAAGGGTGATAACAGAACCCTCTTCATAAGATTATTGTAAGGCTCAAATAAAGTGTTGTATATAAAATGCTTTTCAGGCTTCAATATATTACATAAATGTCAACTTTTACTATTACCCAAGACAGTTTCACTTCTGGACAGACTTAAGTGGTTAGGAATTTCTGCCTTATAATGAACCAAAACCTGCTTCCCTATAAAGTCTACCTCTTATTCCTTGTTCTTCCCAAAAGGCTTTTTTCATTTTTCTAACTACCTTCATTTCTATAGATAAATGACCTCTTCTTTTACTTTTAGCACCAATCCATTTTTTATCTGAACTCTAGGTACTTCAAGTATTTATTAAGCACAAATGAAAAGGATTGAATTTAGAGGCTCATAAAAAATAAAGCATAGAGTTCAGAGTACCTGAAATATTTCATCTTTAGACTTACTTCTTTGTTATAACTTTTAATCTCTTAGGTGTATTATGACTTAGTTTCTCAAGATACCAGCCTTGGAGTGACTAGTCAACCAAAGGGAATGTGTCAGCTATCCAAGGTGCTAATGAGACCTTGGGATAACCAAGAGGAATCTTCCAAAGCCTATGATCTCTGCCAAAGTGTGGTCCTTTTCCCTGAATTCTCAAAATTGATGAATATATATATATATATATGTATGTATACATATATATAGAAGTCTTGTGAATGTGTGTGCTTTTCTTTTAAAATTATGACATATTAATAAAGCAAAAGATTCACCTCCTTTTTAGCCAGAGAAATTAAATGTAATTGAACAAAAATTCATTATGCATCTACTGAATGAAAGACAATATGCTAGGAGTTGGAGGGGGGAGTAGGGATACAAATCTTAGAGAAGAGAAATAGTGCAATATTGTAAGAAATCTAAGGAAATACATAAACTCACTTATGACTGGTCAGTTTAACACAATGCCTATTACTTTTAGAGTGTGGTGGTAGCCATGAGAGCTATTTTGTATTGTGTTTATTTCACTTCTTGCCCACCACTTCTCTGCTTCCCTCACCAAAAAAGTCAAGATATTTATCATTTGTGGGGTAAAGGGGTGACAGAAACAAGGAGAAAGTAACAATTCCTCTAATAAAAACATCCGGTTTAGCATTTAAGTCTCAGCTCTGCCTCCCACCTATAACTGCAAACATAGTATTCTTAGTGCCATATATTTATTAAGGTGTATGTTGTATCCATGTTTACAGGTGATAGAACATGTAAATAAAGAACAAGATTCTACTGAAGCAGACATTTTGGGGGAGATGGCTAGAGAAAGGGAGCTTTAGGTCCTGTGTCTTAGAAGTAAAACTGATCTTTAATAGTTTCAGATTCCAACTACTGTTCTGCACTTTGCTATAGGGATTTTTGACAATCCACTCAACTTCCTCATGTTTTATGGGATCTTGGATCTCAGAGACAGAGGCAAACCTGGAGGCAGCAAGAGGAAAAAGAGATAACTTTTGGTGACAGGTGTAGCTCCTGCAGGAGCAATTGCCAGCCTACATCTTCTCAAGAGTTCCTTCCCAGGCCCAAGGCCTCAGATTCTCTCAATCTTTGTGAAAGAAATTGCAAAAGCAGGTAAGAACTTTATCAATTCTTATACTATTGCTCAGAAATCTGAACTGAAGGCCATTAATGAAAGAGAATTGGTTTTGTCTATTTAAAATTGTCATAAATGAATGAATGAATCAACGAATGAAGCATTTCTTAAGTGCTTACTTTATCCAAAAGTCTGTGTGAAGAGCTGGGAATAAAATTAGGAAAGACAGATGTGGCTCTCAAGAAGCATACTTTCTAATGGGGATAACAACACATATTTAGTTTTAGGCTGCAATTCATACAAGAGGTCCCAAGATCTTTAGGGTACATTTGCAAAGAAGATGATAATTCTTTTTGTTTAATGTAATTTCCATAGAAGAAATCATATTAGCTTCTGATTTTGGATGATTTAACAGTGCCAAGGATTTGATGATAACTTTCTTAGGCTTCAATAAAAATGGTTATAGTTCCTACAGGAGCAGTTGCCAGCCTTCATCTCAGGGACAGTTTTTACACCATAACTGTGGGTCCTGGACTGGAAACGTTGCTGTTACAAAGGCTCTTGGGTTCAATATCCTCGGCTGTTTCCACCCCAGTCCAAAGGGAGATAGTGGTCAAGGTGGCCGTTAGCATTCAACTTGCCTGGCATATGCTGCCTCCTGTCTCTCCCTCAGGGTGCCTTGTTGCTTCAGCTAGACTGGTTTGCCTGCCCTGTGAGTAGCAGCTGGTTGACAGTTGGTGGGAATAACTAGCCCTTTCTCCACAGGATTTGCTTCCCTAGATGATGGCTGTAAGAGCTGGACTGGAAGCAGGACAGGTGTTCTGAGAAGTGCTGCCACTGGGCCTCTTGTGTTCAGGATTTTAATCTAATTCTTCTGTGTTTTTAACCCAGTCTTTTCTTTCATTCCTAAGAATATTATAGCTGAGCTCTTCTGACTTTCTCCCCAATTAAGCCTTATTTAGTAACTGATTTCAATAATCATTTGTTAATCGCCTGCTGTGTGCAAAACATTCTGTGGGAGTTCTGGAAATAAAAAGTTACAGTTATAGTATTTGGAGAGGAAAGTAAGCTTGAAGATTATCTAAACGAAAGCCCTTTGTCTTAGTTCAGAGATGCTAAGTGACTTAGCCATGGTCACACAGCTAGTAAATAGCATTAAAGGATTTGAACCCAATACGCCCAGCCACAAATGCACCACTCACTGTATGCTACACAAAATAGCTTGCAATCTAATGGAAGAATTGACATTAACTGTTTAGTCATCAACCTTGTCAAACTCATCAGATGACATTTTTCAAATTCTAACTCGAACACCAAAGATGCTTACTTTTCTAAAGAGGGATACAATGTGTAACAAGGGCTGTATCAAAATCCAATAGAGGAGATAACAAACCTGTCTCTAAGCTATTTATTATTGAATATGTAAGAACTCTCCTTAAGAACATTAACATTAATCAGAATATTCCCTGGGTTGGTTCTTAAGATCAAAATATTTCCTTACCTTAAATGTATGCTAAAAGCAATGGTTCTGATATATCTCATCAGAAAAGGATTTTTAATAATTTCTCCATCAAGCTCTCTTCCATCCTGTGTCAAAAATAACATTATGTCGAATAACAAAAAGCCCACCCACCTCCAGATTTCATATTGGGAATACAAATTGTGATTAAACTTAAGAAAAAAAATCACATTTCACAATTTATTCATCGTCAGCAACTCTTCTTTCCTTCTGATTGTTGGGCTCGGCAAAATAGATGCAGTTTCCCTTTAAAGGTAGAAAAATCCAAAAGCATCTATAATACTAAACTATGCAAATATGGCCAAGCGATAATTGCTGTGGGAACCATAACACTGAATTTTATGACTTTTGTGCATTTAAATTTTCTACCATAATGTTGCATTAACGAAGGGTGTCTTTTTTTTTTGCATTGAATTTATATCTAATGTGATTCCATTTTTCACTCTTTACAGATGCAGATTAGGCTGCTATAATGTTCCTGATGCAAAACTGTTTTTGGTAAATCATATCAAAATGTTTCATGGATCTCACCAAAAAGTGTTGATATATGGAAATTGCTCTTTTTTAAAAACTGTCCTGAAAATCCAAATGGTAGGTTTTGAATTTCTTTTCCCCGACACCACACCCTCCCTCATATTTATGGGGAATTAAAGCAAATAAATAATACATTAACAGCATTTTTCAGAAGTATCATAACTATAACTAGAGAAATGCTTATTACAAATACAGTCTAAACAAAAGATAGTTAGCTGAAATGCTCCTGTAAGGCAGCAGGTGAAATAGCAAGAGTTTCCGTATGTAAGGTCAAATATATTTCATTACCTCACTTGATTGCTGCCCCAATTTTTTTTCCAACTAGCTGGATAAAATCTCTCTCAATTAATTATGCAAGATTTGTATTTCTGAGAAATAAAGGCAAGCCTAGGTACTCTGGCCTCTTGCCTATTAAAAAGAAGATCTAAACAAAATTCAGGACTAATCATTTGTAAATTAACACATGATTATAAAGTAGGATAGTATGGGAAGTCCATAATAGCTAACATCTAAAGGATTAGCCTGGCAAAGCTAAGAGCTTGGAATATTTTTTTAACTTTCTGATGATTAAAGTGATGATGCTGATGATAGCTAGCATCTGTATAATGTTTTAAGGTTTGCAAAGCACTTTACTTATGTTACCTCATCTGACAACATAATACTTTTCTTTACTCCCTTGGCAGACCTCAAATTACAGCTAAATCTTCAGTGAGGTTCAAATATACTAAGCATTGCAAATATATGTAAAAGAAAGGACTTTTTTCAATTACTGAAAATAAAATAATTAGGAGGTAAATACAGGAGCCAGGTATCAAAGACCTAAGTCTCAGAGACTCCATGAAAATCAAGGTGGAACACTGATCAACAGCATTTAAAAGACTGAATGATCTTTAGCATTTCATAGGAAAGAATGAAGGAAAGGAGGGGAAAGCATGACCAGAAAATTGTAAAGATGAGAAAAAAAGCAGAGAACAAAAGTAATTATTTCTACAAGTTAACACAATTCAATAAGGAAATACTTATAAACTGGCCCTAATACACACTAATTTTTCTTCACAAAATATCCATTAAGAGAATGTAGAAATAAAGACGCATAAGAAAAGCCCTGAGGCCTGAATGATGCATACACATTTCTCTAAAACAACTCATTATCGATAGCTATGTACATTTAGCTAGAATGGCTTCACCATGTTACAGTATTTACAGATAACAGTGTTGATGTAATTCATTGTAGAATGTAAGCCTGCTTTGTTTCCTCAACTAAATATGACTTACTGTGTTCAACTGGATATTCTGAGGAACGTCCATATATAATGTGATGAGAAGGACATGGTCTCTGTTATACTGAAGACTGCAAATGCAAGTAGTTGGCTGTGGTGTACTTTTAACGTAGAGCTTTGTGATCAATTTAAAATAGGGGGATATGGTTAAGATCAATCTACAATTGGCTCTCTTACTTATGTTTGCCCTCTCTAGCGCATGTTTCACAAATGAGAATGTTGTGAAACTTGGGAAGAGTGCTTTTCTTACCCTGATGAGTATTGCAATAAGGTTTCCTCTTTTTTGGGATTATATCATTGGTGTGTTTGAAAGTGAGAGGGGAAGGCTGAAGAGAACCTACCTTGGAAGCTCTATTTAATAATACTGCTTAAAATCTGAGTCCCAGTTATATAATTTTACTAGAATAGAATAATAAACTGAGCTAGGTCGTGAGCATTTTGTTGCACACATATGTATAGTCGTTTATTCCATAAATGCAAATTGTGCTTTGAATATCTCTTTACAGTGATTTTGCCATCCTTAACCTCCCTCAATGCCCATGGGCAACTTGCCATATTCGCGCGAGGTAGAAAGTTTACACAAAAGCTTGCTCTGATTTATACACCTCTTCCCGGGACAGAAGCAAAGCCTACAGAATCATTAGGGTTTTTCTCCGGTTTCTGCTGTGTGTCTGGCAGCCACTACTGTAACATTTATTATTGTTCCTCGTTTATTGGATTGGCTCTTTCATTAATAATTTAAAGAGGTTAAAAAAAAAAAGCTCTCATTGCAGTACATTGAAAGCAAAAAACTAAATCCATTCAATGCTAAACAAACTATTTTTTTGTGCTAGTTAAATGTCCTCGTAATTTGAAATTCCAGTTCTCTCTCAGGCCGGCTTAATTAAAGCCACTGGATTTAGAGAACAAAAAGTTTTACTGGTGAGCCAGCCCCTCCAAAGTCCTCTTACTGGGAGAGGAACTAAAATTATGACTGAGTATAACCATATCCTGTTATGAACCCAATAACGTTTTCCATTAATCAGGAACTGATGTGATGATTTACATTTTTAAAATGTTTGACAACTGTCTCATGCTACTAAATACACATACAGCCTCTCCGTCACACCCAAAGCAAACTGATCAAAATGATAAGGCAGCTTTTCCAAAGTCAGAACTTCAGAGCTTCAAAGCAAAACAAAACAAAACGAACAAAGTCTTCCATACTAACAATTCAGTTCCGACTTGGCTATCAACCCTTTGATTTTATGAATGGAATTATTCTGGATATTATCATAGAGAAAGAAATAATTTTCCCTCTGGCAATGAAAAAATGGGAATCTGGGAGTAAAATTATATTTAATCATAGTTGAAGCCCAAAAACAAGTGACAAGGACCACAATGAGTATACAGGTAAAAGCCCATCATTACCACATGGCTTCTGGTCCCATCTTTAAAGAGTACATTTACATGTGCTCAGGAAAGCACTCCATTGAGAAGCCAGCTTCACTGGAAAGGAAGGAGGGGTCAAAAAGATCTCACACAATCTTGGGTCATAAATATTGTGGAATTGAATCACTTCCACTTTAACCTTCTCCAGGCTCACCAATATTTGATTCCTGTGCTTTTTCTACATGTCCCTTCACATGGTAAGGTGAAATATCTGTCCCCATTTGTACCCAGTCATCTGACCTTTGATCTACTTTGCTCACTCAAAATTCAGTTCCGAATGACTAGTGTTCTCTCAGGCAAAATCTACATAATGTGCTGTCAAAGACTGTCAAACAAATGGTTGACTTCATACACCCCATTTCAGTAAAATGATCAAAACACCAGAAGGGGGGAAAAAAACCCTTTTCTATGCTGAAAAAAATATGGTACAAAGATGAAAAATGTACTATAAGTGAGGGGCTCTTTGAAGAGGCAAAAATCAAATTATTCCTGAGAGAATGTGGATGCAAAAGGCTGAATGTGATCTCCGTAAAATTTATGGGAAGGAATTATATTCAATTGTACCATTTTGCATTTCTTTCCTGCCCTCCTCCCTATCCCGTACCATGATATACCAAGCTTCTGTTCTAACTGTTGATCTAAGGCAGAGTGAAAAAGTTTGCTTAGAATCGTAAGGAAGGGTGATTCTAACAGAATGCAGAACTGCCAAAGCCAAGGGGAGGAGAAGAGTATCAGAAATTCCTTTAAGAGCCAACTTCTTTGTTTATGGTAGGGCTTCTGTTTAGCTTTTTAATCCAAGTGGTTACATTTATAAGCACTATGCTAAAAATCGCATATTATAACTTCAATAATGGGTGACATGCATCTTTTTTTAAATCCATTTTTACGAATTGTGAATTTGAACCAAATTATAACCTAGCGGCAACATCTTTCTGAATTTATTAATTAATAGTATAAAGTTCCTTTTTTTTTTTAAAGCTAACAACAAAGATCTTCCCTTTTAACCAAGACTGTAAATTTTAAGTGGAAGCCCAAGGTTCTTCTGGCAACTGAGTTTGCCTCTCATATTCGTGCTTCTCAAGTGATGTGGGCAACCTTTCTCTCTAGATACTAGTTCCTCATATTGAATGTTTTAAAAACTTATATGTGCAACTAGAATTCAAATATCAATTCCCTCTCTTAAAGGTAATGTGCTATTTTGCCTCATTATAATAAACACCAATGTTTTTACAATTGCAACAGTTCTCCACCAGCATTAGCATATTTTGGCTGAGGTATTGTTTTTCCGTGACCTGTATAATACGTGTCACATTAGCAACACAACAAATCAAACGTTTGTTAATTTCCCTCGCTTTCCCACACAGCTGCTAGTGTTATCGTGTCACCAGATTTTAATTAATATGATAAGTAACACTTGCAAGACAACAGGCTGATTTTTTCCCCCTCTGTGTGTGTGGGTCTATGTGTGTGCATGTGCACCCGCGTGTGGATTAGGGAAGAAGAGGGGAAAGGAAGATGTACAGAAGCTCTCTTTGCCAGCATTTCTTAGTTATTAAAAAACATATGCACATATAATGGCGCTTTTTCAAAAATAACTTTCTCTTTGGCATTCCTTTTGGTTTTTTGGGATCAAATATACCCCTGTCCCAAAGTCTATTTTAAAAATCACCGACATCCTAGAACATTTATTTTTCTGACTGAAGAGCTTGGACACGTTAGCTTTTAGCACTTATGAGAGATTCAGCAAAATACCATCCTCGAATTTTAGCTTTCTTTTAATTTTTATGCCTCCATGCCAGTAGTAACAAATATATTTCTGACTTTTTTGCAGAGCCCATTAGAAGTATTTTCTAGGTATTAGAGATCATACTATCAATACCATTCTAGTGCAAGTCAAAAGTGCCATCTATTTGCAAAAGCAAGAAATGCACCAATGGCCAGGATGAGAAATAGCTCTCAGTGCTTGTATCCTTCACAAACTCTTACTTAGCTAGTAATCCACATCTCTAAATTTGGGACTGAAAGAAGAAAAGTTAGGACAGATACAAAAATGTCATAAATATATATAAAGCAGATATAAAACTCAAAATGTATTTACCTTTTTCATTCTAGGGGTTTGGATTTTTAAGGTTAAGAATATTTTAATAAAGTACTTTTTTCCTGCAAGGACAGTATAAACATCCTTTTTCCCAATTAACCTGTGAAATAAGAAAGACTACACAGAAACAAATAGCATATTATTCTGAGAAAACAATATCTATTTAACAAAAAAATCAATTCTGCCAAAAATAAGGTTACTGGGAAAAAGCTAATAAGCAAAAACAAAAACAAACAGATAACAACCTAAATTTCTCCCTATGTGACACAACAGAAGTCAGCAACAATAAAAGTGACATTCCCAAGAATAGGCTTTTCTAACATTTCCTGACAAAGCCTTCTTTTTTATATACTCCAAAGAGAAAAGAGACCATACAGATATAAATAAGCGGCACACCAGGGTTTTTTGTTTGGGGGGATTTGTTTGTTTGTTTGGCAAAATGCAATTCTTTCAAGTTTCCATGTTTTGGGATGAGGAAGGGAGAGATAGAGAATGTAGTTTGGTTGTGGTTGCTCCTTTATTTTTTTTAATTTGAGTCATTTTATATCTTTTGGTTGAGATTAAACAAGAAAGAGATGTGGGGATTTCCACCACTGCCCTCCTACCAAGTCCACCCTCTAACAGTATTTTTTAAAAAGTAATTGAACCATAGAAGAGGGAGAAGAATAAGCAAACCACAAGAGAGACTTGTCCCTGTCCTTTAAAAATAAACACAAGACCCTTAGACCAGTGTTACTCTCACCTAAGATTATGGATACATGCAGAAGTACAGACCTATGAGGTTGGCCCTTGCATACTTGACATCATCACTGCCACAATAGAAATACCCCCATAGAAACTTTGATAATGCATCATCATGCCAGCTGTATAAATAAAGGTTTACAACTATGATTGGGCTGGTTTGGGCAATAAAATAGGAATAGAAATATTTCCTGGATTATCCTCTTTCTCTGGCTCTGCATAAGGAAAGTGATGAGAAAGTATACCCATGAGCTCCAGTGGTGGATGATTCAGACCTCAAAACAAAGACCAGGGGGATAATTTACTTACACAGGTTGGAGAAATAAATGGAAGAGTCCTAGAAAGAGATTTTTGCCCATATACCCAAACATCTTTGCATCTTCCCTTCTCCCCATTTTTTTTCTTCCCACAATCAATGTCCTATAAATCTTGTATCTTTCTCCTTTTAAAAGAAGCACCTGAATGAATGGCTGCTATGTTTTGTGTTATCTATTCTTTGGGGTGAGAAAACAGGAGGTCAATGATGGAAAGGAGGCATTTCACCTAAGAAGGTGAAATGAGAAAGAATGGAGGAAAAGGAAGAAGAATGAGAGCTATCAAGGAGAGAGAAGGAAACAGAGGCACAGAAAGCAAGATAAAGACTTACAAAAACAGAGACAGAGGCATCTGTCTTTCCGTTTAGAGAAAACAGATTGCTTCCTTCTGACCCAGAAATGAACAGATCATTTGGTCTAATAGAGCAATAGATCAGAAGCTGAGTTCAAATCCTACAACAAATACTTAGTAGGTATGTGTTTCCAAGCAAGTCCCTAAACCTTTCTGAGATATACAAATTGGAGAAATAATTGGGATCTGTAAAATTGGGATAATAGCACTTTTCACACAGATTGCTATAAAGATTAAACAAACTCAAAGAGAAGGGTATCCATTATGGAAGGGTCTGGGATGATTCTAGAGTTGAGCCATCCATATAGCTAGGATGAATTAATAAAAATTAAGATACCTATTAAGTCTGATCAATAGTAGGGGCCACTAAATAAATTATTCATCTATAAAAGCAACATCTAAAAGTAGCTACTGTGCACAATCACAGTGGGAAATTAGGAGAATTCATGACTTCTATCTGTGATGGCATTGTTATCTGCATTGGAGTAGACTTCCATTGTGGTCAAGAAGCTAAATTTAAGGTACACACGTAATTTTGGAGGTAATTAATACTCACCAAGAGGAGGTACGCAAAAAGGAGTCAGAGATCTCTAATTTGAGTGACATACCCAGTAACAGTGAAAAATTGTGTTCCTTGGAAAATATCAATGATAATATAATATCCCTAAACCCCCCTCCACATCATACACCACACACACATACACACACACACACACACACACACACACACACACACATACACACAATGTGGATACTATAAGAAGCAACACAACATGGTGGATAGAGTACTAAATTTAGAGTCAGGAAGACTTGGGTTCAAATTCTGCCTATCACATAAGCGAGTCATTTTAAATTCTCTGTGCCTCAGTTATCTCACAGGAAAAACTAGAATATATTAACCTATAGTTCCTATTTTATAAGATAATCTTGAGGCTCAAATGAAATAGAATACAGAGGGAAATTAGACCTGGGATTTCACTGATAGAAATTCCTTCTGCCAAAGCCCTCCGTACTTTCTTTGAAAGTCAGAAGCTTAAAGAGTAGCTGAAAACACTGAGAAATTTAATGACTTCCAGAGTTATGCAGTCAGTATATGTTGGGAGTGGGACATGAACCTATGTGTAGCTTATTTTGAGGCCAGCTATTTACTATGTCATGCTATCTCTCAAATAAGATAATGCATGTATAATTCCTTATAAACCTAAAATTGCTTGTAGAAATGATAGCTATGACTATTGCTGCTACTACCATTACTACTATAACCCAGTTTACAAACTCTAGGCAGAAGCTTTCCATCTTTGGCCAATAAAGTATCATATAATTTGATCTGAAATTGGTGAGGGCTACTGACTTCTCAAACACGTGTGGGTACATAGGTACTAAAAAATAAAATTCATTTTCTGGGAGAACAGTATTTAAAAAAAAAGCTTGCCAGAATTAAAACAGAATTTAAATAAAAATCTTGCTGGTTATTGAAACTTCCCCATTTTAAAACTAGTCTCTGGAAGAGAGAGAGAGAGAGAGAGAGAGAGAGAGAGAGAGAGAGAGAGAGAGAGAGAGAGAGAGAGAGAGAGAGAGAGAGAATCAAGTTAAATAATTCTAGATAACAAACAGGGTACAGTTAGTCCAGTAAAATCAGAAACTAAACTTGAGTTTAGTGGCTTCTCCATTCCCTGAAGGCTGTTCTTTCTGGACAAGGATGAATTAAATTGAATTAAATTAAGTTTAAAATTTCCCCATCATAAAGCAAACTTCACAGTACTTTCCAAGATGTAGCTACAAGGTCACCAACAAAGTCTGCCGACAACCAAAGTCAGCTCGCAGTGAGCTGGCACCATCCAATCCTCAGTGGCACAGTAGTAATCAGACAGTAATGGGGCTCTTAACACAGGACACTACCACCACCTCCCACAATCTAAATCTGGGGGGAAAGAGATGTAAATAGTAGTGAGTGCAACAAAGGTCAATCCACATCATTAGTGTTCCTCTGAAGTTTATCAGGGTAAAAAAGGGATAGCATGAGAGATTGCAAAACTAAAAACCCATCTGTCCATAAAACACAGAGGAAAGGGTGCTGAAGTCTTCACAGTATGTGTACATATATAGTTTTAAGAAGGTGATTCGTCTATTCTGAAGACAGCCTAAGTACTGTATTATGTAGCATTCAAGAGGTTTGATGAATCGTGTGAGATAGTAAATGATGCAGGAAAATTGTGTTCTTATGCTTCTTTTTTTTGGCCAAATTCCTGCAAAATTGTACTTGTAATGCAACAACCGCTTTGTCATGAATAGGGCTCTTTGTCATTTGTTAGCTGACCCATCTCAGCTGTTGCAAAAATCAAAAGGGAATTGATTTTGATGATCTGACATGCAACTGGAGGGGAACACAACCACCAGATGAACAAAAAACTCGTCTATACCACCAGTGGGTAGATCGATACTCTACCTATGTCAGGTAAATGTGGCTATAATCAAAAAAAGAAAAACAAAGCTACACTTTTCTTAAATTTGTGGCCTCCTTGGTGCCTGGTATTCTTCTTACAGTCACAGCTATTCTTACATTCTTTTTTTAGTTTGCATTTTTTTAAATCCCCCTGACCCAGAATATTATTTATAAAATGTCCTGTTTAGAGGTAGAAAGAAAGAAGAAGGGGGCAAAGAGAGGGGAGGGGAGGGAAAGGGAGGAAAGCACAAGAGAGAAGGGTTTCTTGCATTTAACCCCAAACACCATTCATCTGTAAGTAGTGTGTAATACTAAGCAAAGAATACTATCTGCCTCCCTGTTTAAGCATTCGTGTGCTCATTAACAGGCCTAGCATTATTCATTACCCAAACCATTCAGTTCAGTATAGGAGCACCAGGAAAAAAAGGACTTTTACCACTTGCATTATGCTACTTGCCTCTACTAATTTTAGTGATTACATTTGGACTGGACATATCATTAATCCCACTTCTTGTGTCTAGTTTATTTCAAACAAGTAGGAGGTATATTATTATCTTGTATGCTCAGGAAATGCACGGCACTATCCCAGCCTCCCTGCCAAGGCCTTCATTGAAAGTAAGATGGCAGTCTCCCCCATTAAAGGATGATTATATTAGCTGGCTACATGGTAAATAAAAGTTGTGATTTGTCCATGCCCACTGTCAATACCTTGCACACGCTCAGTGGAATTTATTTTGCTCACATCATCTGGGGAGTTTCATTTTATACAGACACCCACGTATTTTTTTCTGAACATTTCTGGGAAAATGGCCCAGAAATGTTCAGAAATATACGTAGGTGTCTGTGTAAAAAGCAGTTCTCAAAGTGGTATGCAAAGTATAAATGGGTAATTAGAAGCACTGGAAATAAACCCGCTATTCATTATCGGGCCACGGAGAGAACAAGCAAGCAAACCACAGAACTCCTCGAGCATGGTCCCAGCGCTGGAAAGATTGCTAAGCTAGGGGAGTATATGCAAGTAGGAAGGGACTTGCCGAAAGTTACAGACTCCTAGACTCAAAGAATCCCAGAGCAGGAAAGGAAGGACCTACTCTATTCATCTGTTCCGATCATCTGTTCAATATTACAATGAGCCTGGTGGCACAGCCATCCAAACTAAGTGCTTTTAACATGGTTTCCCCTTCTTCTCACCAGCCAGATTCCAGGACTCTACACATCCCTTAATTAACCCTCAGGCAGGACCTTATCATCATCTGACTACTTTCAGCCTCTTAGAATCACAGATTTATTCAGAGCTAGTTTCTTGTTGTTGTACAGTCATTCTCATCCTTGTCCAACTCTTCATTGACCCCATTTAGGGTTTTCTTGGCAAAGATACTGGAGAGGTTTGCTATTTCTTTCTCTAGCTCATTAAATGACTAATCCAGGGTCATGCAGCTAGTAAGTGTCCGAGAATGGGTTTAAATTCATGTCTTCCTGACCCCAGGGCTGGCATTCTATCCACAACATGACGTGGATGCCCCAGATGGAGCTAGAAGAAACACTGAAAGTCATCAAATCCAAACCTTCCATTTTAGAGACGAAAAATTGGACCTCGTGGGGATTATCTAAGCTTATACAAGTAAATTTTCAGAGGTAGACTGCGAACACAGATCCACTCACTCAAAAACAGTTATTTCTATTGTACCATACTGCCTTAAAGAATAATAATCAAATTGGCACAACCACTGCTACTCTAAAGGCTATTAGTAAAGGGATAGAATCCCTGTGATTATAGACCAACCAGACCAAAAGGTCCCTTCCCTGACCATCTCTTCTTACTCTTCAATATCATCTCAAAGTCAGCTGCATATTTCCTCCATGTACTTTTCTCTAGTCTAAACAATATGTATGTCCTTTCATATGATGAACATGGAATTACGAATTACATAATAGCGTGTGTACAACCTATACCATATTACCTGCTATCTCCAGAGAGGGGAGAGGGGAAAGAGGAGAAAGAAAACAGAGGTCACAAACTGTCAGAAAATGATTATTAAAACTCAATCTACATGTAATCTGGAAAAAAATAGAAAACAAAATAAAAAGCAAACAAATTCAGCCCATTCGAGTCCTTGCCCCTTGAAAGTCTTATTAAATATGTCACCCTCCATAGGAGACATATGCATTCTTTCCTGGCAGAAAATTACTTTTGTATGTATTTTAATTTAATTATCTATATATTGTTATTTTCCCTCCTACACCATCCTCTTAGCTTTCCAACAGACTGTAAATTCCTTGAAGCAGACTTTTTATTTTTGTCTTTGTAATCCAGGCACAGAGCATAGAACAGAGCTGGCATTTAATAAATGCTAGTTGAACGAATAAATGTTGAACAAATACAATTCAAAGGCATTTACTGAGTACCAGTTAGGACAAGTAACAGTACAAGGAAAGAGGCAGAGTGAATAGAGGGCCAATCTTAAGCTGAGTTTAGATCCTACCTCTGACAAACTCTTTTTCCGGCTGTCAACAAACCCCTTAGTGTCTCAGGCAACTCTCCTAAACTATAAACTCCAACAGATTTGCTGGCCTGTATTATGGAAGGAGCTCCCTTTCCTGATGAAAACACCCCCACCAAAAATGCAAGGCACTAGATAGATTCAAAGATGAAAATGAAATTGTCATTACCCTCATGGCACTTATAAGGAGCTCCTCTTTGTTGGTCATAATCATGATGGCAGCTCACATTTATAAAGTACTTTAGCCCTCTAAGACTGATCATTTAAATCTTGGGATTTTCATTTCACAGATGAGGGAAGTATAGACCAGTAAAGTTAGAGAACTTGCCAAGAGTCATACTGTATTCTGATAAGTCCAAGATCCATTCCTTGATAACTCATCCTCCTTGACAACATTGTGAAACCTCTGTTCAAAGACCCCAAGTAAGGGGAGGCCCACAAATGCCTAAAGCAGTGCATTTTCACACACATATACACAAAACATACACATTGGAATAATTAAAGAGGCAGTATTTTATACATTATATAATAAACAAGTAACTATAATGTAGTAAATGAAACAATAACAATAACTATATAAATATAATAATACAACAAATTAAAATACACATATATAATATAATAAATTTAAAAATAAATGAATATATAGTATGCTTATGTGTAAAATACATACACATGCTTTTTTATATCAATATATTTATATATGTACATATTTCATATTATTTAGATTTAGAATATATCCTTATATAACATATATTACACATGTGTATTATACCTATATTATATATTATGCATATAATAAATAATCTATTCATATAATATAATTAAGGGATATATTCATGTCATACACATAATATATTACATGTATCATATTCTTCTATAGTATACATATTTGAATAGCATATACAATATAAACATATATTTAAATATTCCTTTATTAAAGTTATATATTTTAGTTCTTATATTATTTATTATAGTAATATTATGTTTTCAATATTATATTTATTTTTTATTGTATTTGCCATATCTTGTGTTTATATATTGTTTTTATTTATTTGTTATATTTTTGTTTACTATTTACATGTATAATGCTATTTCAGTCATTAATTATTACAAATGTATTTGTTTTGCTTTATTTCCCTGATTAGGTTCCTTATGAATAAGGAGTATGCCTCCTATTTCCTTCCTTTGCATTCCATATCACCTAGCACATCAGTACCTAGGCACATAGCAGATGCTCAAATATTTTTATTAATATTATTTCTTCCAAAAACTGTAGCAAGTACATGGCATACATTTTATAACATGTCCACCATCACATACCTAAGTAGTTGCATTCTGTGATAAAGTTGGATGAAGGAATTTTTTAGAGTTGAATACACCCAAGAGATCATTTAGATCACTTAGCATTCTCTTTTCACTTTACAGGGAATAATAGCTAACATTTTAAAATGTTCTACACATACCATTTCATTTTGCCCTTATAACAATCCTCTGAGGTAAGTGCTATTTATCCTATTTCAGAGATGAGGAAACTGATACTGATTAAGTGACCCAACCAGGGTCACACTGCTAGTAGATATTTGAGGTAGAAGTTGAAAACAGGTCGCACTAGATCACCTAGATGCTACTAATAACTGAAGCTCAGCAAGGAAATGTGATTTACCCAAGTTCACACAGGAAGGAAGCAGCAGAGTTGGATGTTAAATGCAGACCCTCTATCTCTAAATCCAGATCTTACTCCACTAGCCTCCCCCCAACACTTTTTGTATATATCTCAGAACTAGAATGCACTATCCTCTTCATGTAAGTATATCATTTTAAGGTTGCTTTTTAAAATTTACTGGGGTGAAATTCTATTCAGTATTCAAGAACCATTTTATTGAGCATTAATTATTTAGTATTACTATAGTGAATTATTAATCTCTTCATGTTAGTGTGATATTCTAAACAGTGATCTAAAATCCCAGCAGACTATAGCAAGAGGTAGATTATTTTATTTAGCCAAGTGCAATTCAATCTTAATTATTATTTAATTATTTTTATTGTCTTAATATATAATATGTATCATTATATGTTTTTATGTAATCATTTAATTAACAGGGCATGATACTACTAAACTTAGATAATAGAGTTCTGCATTAATTTCTTAATGAATGGGCTGTGTTATGGTTCTATGTTGTTGAATCACTGTTTTTTATGTTCAGTGAACATTAAAACATACATAAAAAGCCACCACCTTAAAATGACAGTAACTAAAGAGTCCATCAAAGGCCCTCCTCTCTGTATATAGTCAGAATGGTCCAAATCATTCTATAAAACAGGAATGTGTGGGGACATGTAAGTGGCTCAATAGACTGAGAGCAAGGGTTAGAGAGAGGAGGTCCTGGGTTCAAATCTAGCCTCTGATTCTCCCAAGTTGTGTAACCCTGCACCCTTGCCATTCTTCTACTTTGCAACCAACACACACAGCTTTGATTCTCAGATGAAAAGTAGGGCTGAAAAAAAGAAAGAAAATCGGAATGTATCTTATTTCTTAAAAGATTCATAAGCCATGTTTCTGCAAAATTCTCCAAGTATTTTATAGATATTCTCTCTACTACTAACTTTCCATATTGTCTTTTCATAGCAAAGAGTAGACATTGCTATTTTCACATAGTTTCACTTATCACTCTCTTGCTAAAATGAAACAAACAGCTGAGATGCCCCAGGACAAATTTCAAATTTAGACAACATCCAAGGCTCTTCATAATCTGGCATTACCTTGTCCTTCTAATTTATCTCACCCAAACCATTTCCTATGTTAAGTTTCTCTAGTTATTGTCTCTCAAATCTGCCTTTTTCATTTTATGTTGTTGTTGAGTCATTTTCAGTCATGTCCAACTCTTTGTGGCCGACCCTATTTGGGATTTTCTTGGCAAAGATACTGAAGTTGCTTGCCATTCCTTCTCTCTCTCATTTTCAGATGAGGAACTGAGGCAAAGAGGGTTAAGTGACTTGCCCAGAGTCTGAAGCCAGATTTGAACTCAAGAAAATGAGTCTTCCTGACTTGAGGCCCAGCACTCTATCCACTGTAACCACCTTGCTGAGTCTGGGCACTATATCCACTGTTTACCTAGCTGCCCTTTTCATCCTTACCTCATACTTTTACTCACTGATTCCTCATTGGGGCAATGATATGAAAAATTCCTTAAAAGAGGAATCAAGTAAGAAAAGAGCTTTTCCAAGAGGATAGAGTGGGTTTTCTCAGTACTCCTTCACTGTCACCAAATGGGAGAGTCTCTGATGCCATTATACATGAGGGAAATAGGAACAGTAAGTTTCAGAAATTAGATTTTTCTGTATGAGATGCTAGTTTAGAAACACTGAATTTTTAGAGAAATAATAGTTAATTTTGATTGCAAAAACTTTATTTTAATATGAATTGGTTTAGTTTATATTTCTTTTGCACAACAAATGCTGTAACTCATTCTATCCAGGGTCATATCTTTTCTTGGCCTAAGAAATAGCATTAGCAGGAGAAATTAGTAGTAAAGACCTGATTAAAAACCAATAGTCAGGGGGCAGCTGGGTAGCTCAGTGGAATGAGAGTCAGGCCTAGAGACAGGAGGTCCTGGGTTCAAACCCGGCCTCAGCCACTTCCCAGCTGTGTGACCCTGGGCAAGTCACTTGACCCCCATAGCCCACCCTTACCACTCTTCCACCTATGAGACAATACACCGAAGTACAAGGGTTTAAAAAAAAACAATAGTCAAGGGAGGAGACAAGGGGGACTGGTCTAAAACAAACCACTGGTTTAAAGGAAATAGCGTAACAAGAAGGGGTAGAACTAGGAGAGGATACCAAATCCCCCAAATGTTGGGGAATATACAACTGATAATTATAACTCTGAATGTGAATGGGATGAACTCGTCAATAAAAGAGAAGCAAATAGCAAGGTGGATTAGAAACCAAAATCCTACCATATGTTGTCTACAACAAACACATATGAGGCAGGGGAACATACACAGGTTTAAGGTGAAGGACTGAAGCAAAATCTTTTGGGCTACAAATGAGAAAAAGAAGGCAGAAGTGGTGATCATGATCTCTGACAGAGCCAAAGTAAAAATAAATTTGGTTAAAAGAGATAGGGAAGGTAATTACATCCTGATAAAAGGCAGTATAGACAATGAAGAAATAACAGTGCTCAACATGTATGCACCAAACAGTATAGCATCCAAATTCCTAAAAGAGAAACTGGCAGAGCTGAAGAAGGAAATAGATAGTAAAAAAATACTTGTGGGAGACCTAAATATTCCTCTTTCAGATTTAGATAAATCAAACAAAAAAATAAATAAGAAAGAGATGAGAGGTAAATGAAATCCTATAAAAATTAGATTTAATGGGCATGTGGAGAAAAATAAATAGGGACAAAAAGGAATACACCTTCAGCTGCACATGGTACATTCACAAAGATTGACCATGTAATAGGGCATAGAAACATTACAAACAAATGCAAAAGAGCAGAAATAATAAACGTAACCTTCTCCAATCATAATGCAATAAAAATAATAATTAGTAAGGGCACATGGACAGAAATATCAAAAACTAATTGGAAATTAAATAATATGATTTTCCAGAACCAGTTAGTTAAAGAAGAAATCATAGAAACAATCAATAATTTCACTGAAGAGAATGACAATGATGAAACATCCTACTATACTCTGTGGGATGCAGCTAAGGCAGTACTCAGGGGGCAATTTATATCCATGAATGCATATATTGACAAATTAGAGAAGGCAAAGATCAATGAACTGGGCATGCAACTTAAAAAACTAGTAAGGGAACAAATTAAAAATCCCCAGCTAAGCACCAAATTAGAGATTATAAAAATTAAAGGAGAAATAAATAAAATTGAAAGTAAAAGAACTATTGAATTAATAAATAAGACTAGAAGCTGGTACTTTGAAAAAACAAACAAAATTGACAAAGTACTGGTCAATCTAATTTAAAAAAGGAAAGAAGAAAACCAAATCATCAGTATCAAAGATGAAAAGGGAGACCTCACCTCTAATGAAGAGGAAATCAAGGCAATCATTAAAAACTATTTTGTGCAATTATATGGCAATAAATATAGCAATGTAGGTGAGATGGATAAATATTTACAAAAATATAAATTGCCTAGATTGACAGTAGAAGAAATAGAATACTTAAATTATCCTATATCAGAAAAAGAAATTGAACAAGCCATCAAAGAACTCCCTAAGAAAAAATCCCCAGGACCAGATGGACTCACAAGTGAATTCTATCAAACCTTCAAAGAACAACTAATTCCAATATTATACAAACTATTTGACATAATAAACAAAGGAGTTCTACCAAACTCCTTTTATGATACAAATATGGTACTGATCCCAAAGCCAGGTAAAAGAAAAACAGAGAAAGAAAACTACAGACCAGTTTCCTTAATGAACATAGATGCAAAAATCTTAAACAGAATACTAGCTAAAAGACTCCAGCAAGAGATCACGAGGGTTATTCATTATGATTAAGTGGGCTTTATACCAGGAATGCAAGGATGGTTCAACATCAGGAAAACCATTCACATAATTGACTATATCAATAAGCAAAGCAACAAAAACCACATGGTAATTGCAATAGATGCTGAAAAAGCCTTTGACAAAATACAACATCCATTCCTATTGAAAACACTAGAAATTATAGGAATAGAAAGACCTTTCCTGAAAATAATAAACAGGATATATCTAAAACCATCAACAAGCATCATATGCAATGGGGATAAATTAGAAGCCTTCCCAATAAGATCAGGTGTGAAACAAGGATGCCCACTATTGCCTCTATTATTTAATATTGTACTAGAAACACTAGCAGTAGCAATTAGAGAAGAAAAAGAAATTGAAGGTATTAAAATAGGCAATGAGGAGACTAAGCTATCACTCTTTGCAGATGATATGATGGTCTACTTAAAAAATCCTAGAGAATCAACTAAAAAGCTAATAGAAATAATCAACAACTTTAGCAAAGTGGCAGGATACAAAATAAATACACATAAATCATCAGCATTTCTATATATCTCCAACACATCACAGCAGCAAGAGGTAGAAAGAGAAACACCATTTAAAATCATCCTAGACAATATAAAATACCAAAAAAAACACAGGAATTATATGAACACAACTACAAAACACTTTCCAAACAATTAAAACCAGATCTAAACAATTGGAAAAACATTGATTGCTCATGGGTAGGATAAGCTAACATAATAAAAATGACCATTCTACCCAGATTAATTTACCTATTTAGTGCCATACCTATCAAAATACCAGAAAACTTTTTTACTGAATTAGAAAAAAACTAACAAAGTTCATTTGGAAGAACAAAAGATCAAGAATATCAAGGGAAATAATGAAAAAAAGTAAAAGAAGGTGGCCTAGCAATACCAGAGATTAAACTATACTATAAAGCCGCGGCCATCAAAACGATATGGTATTGGCTAAAAGACAGAAGGAAGGATCAGTGGAACAGACTTGGGGTAAGTGACGTCAGCAAAACAGTGTATGATAAACCCAGAGAGCCCAAATTTTGGGACAAAAATCCACTATTTGACAAAAACTATAGGGAAAATTGGAAAACAATATGGGAGAGATGAGATTTAGATCAACATCTCATACCCTACACCAAGATAAATTCAGAATTGATTGAAGACTTGAATATAAAGAAGGAAACTATAAGAAAATTAGGTAAACATAGAATAGTATACCTGTCAGATCTATGGGAAAGGAAAGATTTTTAAACCAAGCAAGAGTTAGAAAAAATTACAAAATGTAAAACAAATAATTTTGATTATATTAAATTAAAAAGGTTTTGTACAAACAAAAACAATACAACTAAAATCAGAAGGGAAACAACAAACTGGGAAAAATCTTTATAACAAAAAATTCTGACAGAGGTCTAATTACTCAATTATACAAGGAGCTAAATCAATTGTATAAAAAAATCAAGCCATTCCCCAACTGACAAATGAACAAGGGACATGAATAGGCAATTTTCAGATAAAGAAATCAAAACTATCCATAAGCACATGAGAAAGTGTTCTAAATCTCTAATAATTAGAGAAATGCAAATCCAAACAACTCTGAGGTACCACCTCACACCTAGCAGATTGGCTAAAATTATAGCAGGGGAGAGTAATGAATGTTGGAGAGGATGTGGCAAAATTGGGACATTAATGCAGGGAATTGTAGGTAGTCTCAGAGGGTAAGAAGGCCAGCTTAGTCATTAAGCCACTTTATCATTCGGCACTATTTCTACTCAAGAACACTGTAGAGATCTGTGACACAGGTCAAAATTCCCCTATGATGCCTGTTGGACATCCTGAACATCAAGCTAAGACATACCATTTTAAATGCCAGAAAGCACCCAAAAATAGATATGAATTAGCACTTGACTATAGATGTAAAATTCTGCCCATCAGAGATTCTTCTAAAGCTGCTGATGTTTTAGTGACATGAAACTAAGATTTGGTATTGAATCTTGGCTAATTTGGAAGCCAAAAAAGACTTCTCTTGCTAAAGGAACTGGATTAGACTCCATCAACAGTTTAAATATCCATGCTATCATGAGCTGGAAAGAAGAAAAAAAATCCATTTCATGCTGAAATTTAGCAAACAAGGATCTCATCACAGGAAAGAATGCTTTCCCATTGTTAGGAAGAAATTTTGTGGTCACAAATGAGATATTTGGAAGCTTCTCATTCCATGACTTTTTGAAACATCTTAATACTAGTTTCAATTCAACACAGAAAATGCATCTAATAGTCCTAATGTGAATTCATAAGCTTTCAAAATCATATATGCTGTAATAACAGCTGAGATATTGTTGCTTAAGAATTGGACTGTGTGAATGAGAATGAGCAATTAATTTCACCCATGATTTGTATTGGATAACAGAAACTAAATATGGGATTACTGCATCTGAGGTTATAATGCTTAAATCAATCTTCCCTAAACTGCCTTTTAAAAATTATTACACTAACTCAAAGCAGTCCCAATGTACGATTTAATATCTTTTTAATCATTCTAATTATATACAATATATTTACCTAGTTTGCACTGGTCTCTTGATTCTCTTTTACATAACTTTCTTTAAGCAACGTAATTATGTAGTTATCTAGGAGTCCAGAATGGCTCTGAAGTAGTCATTTCAGTCTTTTAGGTTTGTGATATGCATTTTAAAAAACTGTTTTGCTTAGCTGCCCATAGCATTTGCCAAAAGAGTCTGAGCAGGGTCAGTCTCATTTCCATTTTATAAGAAGCACTGAACTACCTAGCCCTCCCCAATGCACACACACACTTTTCCAAAAAGCTTAAGTCAATTAAATGCAAAAAAAAAATCTTTGCTTAAGTAGTCTTAGACTTGTGATATTAACCAACAAAAGCCTGAAATTCAAAGCTGGAGGTACCAATCCAGCTCTAAGTCACTCTGTCCCACAGAGAGAGCTTGCAGATATGTAGGATGCTATAAAAATGAACACAGGGACCAAATTGGAACTTGAGGCAGCAAAGTTATCGGAAGAATGGATCCAGGAGGAAATGGTGCAAGCCATTATATGTGGCAATTTTTAGGTATAAATGCACTATTTAATTCATACTGAATCTCTCCCTGAATCTAGGGAAGGCTTCTTATTTTCTCTAATTTCCCTGTAAAACATTTCAGTTCAATTAAAAAGATCATCAGTGCAAGAGGCAGCTTAGCAAGGGTAAAGGGAAGCTGGACAGGATATTAAGAGAATTGTTTTTAGTTCTGACTCTGTAGTCTAGCTGCATGACTTTGGGAAAGTCACTTAAATTGCCTATACCTCAGTTGTCTCATCCTTAAGTAGAAATTAAGGGAGGTGGGTCAGCTCTTAATATGTCATTTCTAGCTCAAACATTCTATAATTCTTTCAATTATTGACTTGTTCATGAACTATCACCAAAGACATAAAAAACAAGATAATTTCATAGATTCATCAGTTTAGGGATAATAGGGATCTTAGAGGTCATCACCTCTAAAAATCATTCATTTTACAGAGAGGAAACTGAGGTTGATGGAGGTTAATCAACTTGTCTAAGACATATAGGTAGCATTACAGGTGTGATTGGAACCCAGGTTATATGACACAGGAGAGAAATCTCCCTATTGTATCAAGAGGAAATTGCCTCTCTTCAGCTTCTAACTTAATAGCATGTAGAAGTACACAAATGTGGGGCTCATTATCATTGCCCTTGACATCATTTCTTTCTATAAAATGGCAGGACGACATCCCTCCAGGATCGCATCCTAATTAAGTTGCCACTTGTTCATTAAGATTATTTAAATTTAGTTAAAAAGAAAGGATCATAGGTTTGGATTATGAATGAATTATGAATGAATGATAATGCTTCAGAGATGGAAGGGACCTTAGCAATCCAAGCTTATAGGCCATCTGGTCCTCTTCAAGATAACCATGCTGATTCTCTTCTAATCTATTCTTCCTTTATTCTACCCTGGTCTGAACAATCTAGAGCACTGGGCTCACCCACACATTGCATCTTAGGAATAAAACTGAAAAACTGTGGTGTGTGCAAAGAACATCAGTTAAAATGGTGAAGGAACATATCATGTTCCTAGAGGAAAGCTGAGGTATAATGGACAGAAGCTGGCGAGAGGCAGAATTCTTCCAAACAAGTATTAGCACTAACTCCAAGTGGAATGGTAAGGGAGGTAGTGAGATTTCATTCTTTAAAGATCTCCAAGCAGAAGTTGAATGAATACTTTTAAGAGAAGTTTTAGAGGGGGAGTTCTTGTTTCAGTGAGTTTCAAATAGATCCCTTCCAATTTTAAGATAATGAGTGAATCCTTAAAACAATGTTCTCCATTAAAATAAGAGGGTCACAAATTGCTCTGATTCTGCCTCAGAGTTAAAGAATCACAGGATCATTAAGGAAGCAAAGTTCCAACCCAAAACACTTAATTCTCACTTGTGGAGGTAACACTTCTCTCTTCTGTATGCCTATATTGATATGTCTCTATTTGTATCTTTATCTGCCAGGTATCTAGGTGGTGCAGTGAATAGAGTGCCAGGCTAAGAGTCAGTTCAAGTCTGTCCTCAGACATTTCCTCAACTGTGTAACCTTAGGCAAGTCATTTAGTCTTCTTTGCCTCAGTTTCCTCACCTGCAAAATGAGGTGGAGAAGGAAATGGCAGACCACTAATACTTATCTTTACCCAGAAACTCCAAAATGGGGCCACAAAAAGATGGGCATGACTAACAACAAGAATGAAGTGTCAAATATTTTATCTCCTTTTAATTTGTTTACATTTTAATTATGTAATGAATATGATTTTCATTTAAAATTTTATTACCAGATAAACTATCTGGGCACAGGAAAAAATATTTTCATCTTCATTTTACTTCTGGCAGCTTCTAAATTCATTATATGAAAAACGAAATGTCCTTTCATATTCTAAGGTTCTCCTACAAGGTGGCAGAGAGTGGTAATGGATTCTCTGAATCAAAGGCTCAAGAAACCATCCTATCAACCCCTTAACAAAACTTTATCATATACCTACTATGTACTAAACATTGTACTTACATACCAGCATTCATGATCATTTTAAGTAATAACTCTGAATTTTCAGATCATCATTTTATCATATAAAAATGTCCCCAATCATGCACTTTTTCTGGGTTTCTAAATTTATACATAAGAATAGAGTTATCATTTGTAATAAACAGCCTTGTGTAATGAAATGAAGACCCAGACTCAGAGTTCACCTGAGTTCAAGACCTACATGACACATACTGGCTATGTGATCCTGGATAAATCATTGGAACTCTTAGTGGTCTAGGCCAGTGATGGGCAAACTACGGCACACGGGCCAGATGCAGCCCCCTGCAATGTTCTATCAGCTGCGCAACATTATTCCTAATCTGATGAATATAATGAGTAGGATACAATACAATGAAACTTCAAAAGAGTTGCCTTAGAAACAGACCGACAGATGAGCATTTCCTTTCCTTTGGCCCCCTCTTTAAAAAGTTTGCCCATCACTGGTCTAGGCAATTCTTCTAAACAATTAGGTGACTTGACCAAGGTCACACAGCTGTCAGAGACCAGGTTTTAACTCAGAAAGATGAGTGCCTTCCTGCCTCCAGGCCCAACACTCCAACCACCATACCATCCAACTGCCCATTCAGTCTTCACACACCCCCACAACCTTTACCTTCTGTCTTAGAATTAATGCCAATTATCAGTTCCAAAGCCGAAGAGCAGTAAGGACCAGGCAATTGGAGTTAAGTGACTTACCCAGGGTCACACAGCTAGTTAAGTGTCTAAGACCAAATTTGAAGCCAGAACCTCCTATCTCTAAGCCTGGCTATCTTTCCACTGAGCTACCTGGCTGCCCCTGCCCATTCCTGCTTAGGTAACAAGTATCTAAGTTTGGATTTCAACTCAGAACTTCCCAACTCCATGTCTAGTAATGTTCTCTTGCACTACTCAGCTGCCCCATTACAACCAGGAAAAATCAATCACAAGACAAGGTCATTCTTATTATACATTACCCTTTTTTTAACCCTTATCTTCCATCTTAGAATCAATATTGTGTATCAGTTCTAAAGCAGAAGAGCAGTAAGGGCTGTGCAATGGGGGTCAAATGGCTTGCCCAGAATCACACAGCTAGGACATGGCTGAGTATACATTATCCTCTTAATGCAGCCTATTGTCCAGCCAAACTGGTTTTTGTTTTATGCTTTTACTGTTCCTCAAAACAACACTGCATCTCCCATCTCTGAGTCTCTGTACTGGCTTCCCTCATGCCTAGAATACATTCCCTCTTCATTTCTGATTCTGCAAGTACCTTCCTCTTACCAGTGTCCTTGTATTGATCTTGCATATAGTATGTACATTTTGTCTATACTTATACATGCTCGTGTTGCCAATGTTTCTACTTTGTCTTCACATCTTCGTTCCCTAACAGCCTTGTACACAGTAGGTGCTTAATAAATCTTTCAATATTTAGGGATTGAAATCCACACACATTTAGCTCTACAGATATATGTAATATATATAATTATGTTTTGTATACAATTGTAGATAGATAGAACAATTTACATTTTAATTGGGGAAATAATTTCACTGGTACAAGGAACTCTTCCACCAAATGGGAATCAACAACTGCTCTCCAACTTAGAGTCACAGAGAGTTGCCTAGAACACTGAGGGATTTATGGAGGGCTTGGGGTCACAAAGGTAGTTTGGGTTTCATGTGGAACTTGAATTTGGGCCTTGGTTGCTCTGAGGTCAGTTCTCTAATACTCACTTTACCCTGATGGATACATATCAGGCAGCAAAAGGAACTGGGCATGTTATGGCACTAGTACACAGAACTCCATGGTGAAGAAACTCTTTCTGCCAATGTTGGCACTTCCTCTACAATTTATAGACTCAGAGATTCTCAGGGCTGTGGTTGTTGTCTGTCCTTTGTTTTCGAAGAGGATCAGTGACATTGCTATGTTGGAGGTCAGGGTACGGCACGTTCAACTGTGGCTGATTGGATCAATGTGAGTTCAGGAGCCTCTACCACAGGTCACTGACAGTTTAAACGACTTGCCCAGGTCATGGGCAGTGAGGTGGTACAGGGGATAGAAACTTAGACCTGGAGAATCAAAAAAGACGTGGTTCAACTCTTGCCTTAGGCAAGTCACATAACCTTTCTCTGCTTTGTTTTCTTTATCTGCAAAATGGGATGAAAAATATTATCTACCTTCAATCATTGTTGTGAGGATCAAATGAGACAATATCCATAAGGTGCTTTGTAAACTTTAAACACTATGTAAAGGCTAGCTATTATTAATATAACATAATTCTATAGAATATATATAATACAGTCTAGACATTAATGTATAGTTAATATAATGTAATATGGTGATATATATTCATATGGTTTAATTAATATAATATGATATGATATGATATGACACAACACAATGTAATGTAATCTAATGTAATATAACGTAACGTAACACAACACAACATAACATAACATAATATAATATAACATAACATAATATTATATAACATAATATAACATAATGTAACATAATATAATATAATATAATGTTAGAGGTGGGGACTTGAACCACTGTCCTACTGGCACCAAGGCCATATCTCTGTGTATATACATGTATATGTGCCTTTTTACAGATGCAAATATGTGTGTATCTCTACACATATATATGTGTAATCTGCATTTCCCTCAAAGGAAGGCTTGAACAACAATGAGCTATTTACTAACCATTTAACTCTAAGTAGGAAGCATTGTACCTGGCCAGTTATTCAAACCAACTGAGGACTCAGGTATTTCCTATTCCGTTAAAAAGAAAAAAAAAAAAAACAGCTAGCGAGTGTGGTAGAAGAAATCTCCTTTCTTTTAGTAATAATGTCTGAAAACTGCCATTCTCTGCTTTTGTGAATTTCAACTCAACTGTTAACTCCAGAAATTGAGCTGCAATACTTGAGAACATTAGACTCTTTACTTCAGACTCTACATTAGCCCCTTTGTGGAGCAAAGCCATTATCGAGTCCTGGGATAGAGGCAGTTTTACATTCTTTCCTCCGTGTACACAATGAACAACTTCCTCTCAGAGTAACTTAAAAGAATGGCTATTAATTCTAACAGAGCATATGTTCAAGTGACTCAACCAGGTTTTAGGTGGTGCTACAAAGCTAGATTGGAGTGCGTGGTCATGTTTGTGCTATGGGATTTGCGAAGATACCAATTCCTCAATCACCCGACAAGTGTTTGTGTCTGTTAATGTACCAGACCTGGTGCTAGGAGCTGGGAATACACAGATTAAAATGAAACAGTTTCTATCCTCAACCTGTTCTGTTGAGGGGTTAGGAGGTTACGAGTAATATATTATAAAATAAATACAAGATAATTTTTTTGGAGTAGCTGGGGGATCTGAACTAAGTAGTTAATAATAATAGCTAAAATGTTTCAGATTTAAGTGAGGACTCAGTTACATTTGTGAGGTTATGTCCAGGATCACTATGATGTTTATGGTTTTATAGACTGTATTAGGCCAAATTAAGACGACCAGTTAGAGCTTTCAGAATCCATTGAAATTTGGAGTGGAGAAGAGGTATCACTTTCCCAATTAAAGGTAATCCCTTTCCCAGTTAAAATGTAGTATGGCACAATAGTAAAAATCTTAACAAATGTTCTTTGATTTATTTTTGAAAATAAAAACAATAACAATAACTTTTATATACAATGTTAAGGTTTACAAGATACATCACACTTGTAATTTGGTTTGATCTTCACAAACAACCCTCTGAGTTAGATGCTATAATTTTTCCCATTTTACAGAAGGAGAAACAGAGGCTGAAGGAGAAGATTAAGGGATTTGTTCAGAGTAGTCACAGAGTTAGTAATGTCTTGAGCAGGATTAAAATTCAAGTTTTGAACTCCAAATCTGGCAACCAATCACCACACTTCTCAGCTGCCTTGAAAGGCACTTAGTCAGACTCCTTGATTTTTCCAGACGAGGAAACTGAGTTGCAAAGCAATGAAGTGATAGGTCCAAGGATACTTGTCAGCAATCCAGTCCAAACTAGAAACCAAGACTCCAGACTACTAATTTAGAACTCTCTCCACTATACTACATTTCTCCCTTAAAATTTGATATGAAGGATGAATGAAGTCTGAATGCGGAGTGAAGCACATGTTACTTTCTTTATTATTTGGATTTTTTTGTCTCAGCTTTCTTTTGCAACATGGCTAATGTAGAAATCATTTGCATGACTATATCTTTTTTTAATCTATATCAAATTGTTTGACTTCTCAAGGAGGGAGATAGGGGTTGAAGGAGAGAAAATGAAACAAAATTTTTAAAAACTAATTATTTAAAATTTAAATTTAAAAATCGCTTACATAAAGTTGAGAAAAATAAAAATAAACAACAAATGTATTTTTAAATGATGAATATAATCGTTTCAGAACATTCTGAAACCTACATGAACTGACGCAAAGTGAAGTAAACAGAACCAGGAGATCTTTGTATACAGTAACAGCAATATTGTTATGAGGACCAACTGTGAAAGACTTGTGAAAGATCTGATTAAGACAATGTTATAATTCCATGTTATCTACCTTCAGAGAGAGAATTCATAACTGAGTGCAAATTGAAGTATAATTTTCTTACTTCCTTTGTTTTTCTAACTTTTGTCATATGGATAACATGGAAATGTGTTTTCCGTGATTTCAAATGTATAAGAGATATATTGCTTGCCTTCTCAGTGGGTGGTAGGGAAGTAGGAGGGAAGAAAAGTATTTGGAACTCAAAAAAAATTAAGTATGTTAAAAATAAATAATAGAGATCAAAAGAGAAAAAAATCTGACATCTGCTTTTCTAAGCTGATAAAGTATATTCATTATACCTAGTGGCCTTCTCAATAATGCATATCAGAGAGCTGCCATTTAGAAAAAGACTTTTAAAGAAAAGTAATACTGATTATTATTTTAAGTAAAACTGAGAAATGGGTGATGATTATTTTCAGAGCTGATGATCAGAACTGTAGTGGAGGAGGAAATAGGGATTTTGACCCTGGAAAAAAAGAAAAACATTTATTCTCTTAGAAAATTTCTTTATAAAATGAAAACTTGGAGTTCACCAACTAAAAATTGATATTTGCTCCATTTTTTCAATTATCCTAATATTGGCACAAGGAAATAGGACAGCTGGAAGCCAAACACTGAGAACCATCTATCTTAGTATTCGCCTTCTAGCAGGGAGGTCAGTAAGTTGGGAGGAAGGAGGACATGGAACAGCTGAGAAGTTTAGAGATGATGAGATAGTTACACTGGTTTAGGAGAATTCATTTTTTAAACTAGACCCAAAACTTTCAGAAGATAATGGGTTCAAGGGTGAGAAATGCAACTCTCTGTAATCAGCTGCCAAATGATAAGATGCATTTGTTTCATTCTTACACACACACACACACACACACACACACACACACACACACACACACACACACACACTCCAGATTGGTGATAACCCCATCTTCAGAGTCTTGACTATGGGACTAATTTACAGGTGACTCTACCTTAAGAAGAAGTTCTAGAGGGTTTTTTTTCCACTTTGATATCTAAAATATTTTACTAAAAATAACCTGTGCTGGCTTGGCATAATTCTTCACTTTTTAAAAAAATAAAATAAAAACCCTTACCTTCCATCTTGGAATCAATACTGTGTATTGGCCAAGGCAGAAGAGTGGTAAGGACTAGGCAATGGGGGTTAAGTGACTTGCCTAGGTTCACAAAGCTGGGAAGTGTCTGAGGCCAGATATGAGCCTAGGACCTCCTGTCTCTAGGCCTGGTTCTCAATTTACTGAGCTACCCAGCTACCCCTAATTCTTAACTTTCATACACAATCTACTTCAGGAATGAGAAAAGATTCTGATTCCAATATGTGCAGGTTTAAGTCTATTTTTATAGAGAAAATGAAGTATTTGAGGATGAAAAGTAGGGCATTACAACTGATCTTGAAAGGAAGAACAAGTTCTAGGGGGTGTTATTGTTTGAACACCAAACCAAGCAGAGAAGAATGTCCTTAAGTCTAAAGTTTTCCTTAGCTTACATATTAAGTGATGCTATGATACTAACATTCCCTCCATATAGTTAAGACAATTTTATCGTGTTTCTTTGTGTCCAGTACCAAGTGTTATGACTACTGGCTATAATCACTTCCATACTCCATGAATCATATGGGATGTATGGGATGTTCAGAGCACTAGCATCTCTGACATGAGGGTTTGCTTACCCTTTTCAGGACTGCTCCTCCAACCTGTTGTCTACCTTTCACCCTACTCACACCTGTGGCTCCAAGAAGCTATAGCATTTGCAGCAGCCACATCCAGCACAACTGTCTCAGCAGATGGGCTATACCAGATTGAAGGTAACCAAAGAGCCTCGGACCTGATGGTAAGTTAGGGGAATGTCTACCCCAAGCATATGAATTTTTTCAATTAATTTGTTCAAGCATATCAATTTATTTCAATGGCCATGAAGAGAGCTAAAGCAGCCACCTTGGGGTTCTTGGACCTTAGTTGGACATTGAAGATACCAAAGTCATCCACTGCATCTCAGACCATCACCAGTCATCCTGACTTTTGTCTGTTGCCACAGGTCTTCGATAAGTCTTGAAAAGACAGTGAGACTGATAGAATTTGTCCAATTCTGTCTCACTTTAAATCCAATTCACAATAGAGTTCTAAGGACTCAAATGAGAACTGAGTTTATTTTGTTTTTATTATGTTTTTCAATTTTTTTATTTTTTAAAATAAGATAAATAAACAGTAGCTTTAGAAAACGCTTTTCACACTAGCTTAGTATGTCTGAGGGTCAGAAAGGGATAACTTTTAAAGTTTCTTTTCAGACCTTTAACAAGAGATTCACAAGGACAACATTTCTGTAGGTCTTAAGAATGCCTTTATGATATATATTATACCCCTAGAGAACTACACTTTAGTGTATTATAGAGCCTTTAGTTCAAAGGGGAGTGGAATTGGAAGGGAAAATTAGAGAGTATTTGGGTTTCTGTCAAGCCACAAATAGAATCTCTGGCCACCACGCACATTAGACAGTGACTTCACCAGAATCTAATGACATCATCTCTTAAAATTGGCGCTAAATATTAAAAATATTTTCTCCTGGCATCATTTTGCCATAAATCTCACTCTCAATTGAGTAAGTAACTATTGGTTCTCATCTTTCAAACAGCAAAGTCACCCAGATCCTGGATTTTCCTTCCTGCTGAGCTGAACAATGAAAATTTTTTTAACCATTATTACAACTGTTTTTTTCCCACGAGCTTGATTTAGAAAGGGAAAATTCCCCACCATATTTTCAGTCTGATTATCAGATGATGATGGACAATAGATTGATAAGAGTCACTCAAGAAGATGTAAGCTCTTGTGTATAACAGCTCCTACAATTATCAGACACTACTAAACTATTATTGATCTTGTTCACATTGGGTGATAACTGAGCATTTTCCACTTACTTAAAGTGCTGTTAGCTAGAAACTCCCATCAATGAAAAAGCAGTAGACATTTCTTTAAACACAGCTCAATACAACAAATAGCGCATACTGAAGGTTCAGAGTTCTTTAATCTCTGTGAAACAAATAACTTGCCTGGCAAAAACATACCTTCTAGTTGCTAAATGGTTTATTACAACAAAACAGGTACCCACGGAGGTCATTTAATATGTAACCTTAAATACCACTGATGGGCACACTGATGGGGGAAAATATAGTCCAGCTATTTGGAAGAAAGTGGGAGGTAGAAAAGGGAAGAGGAGTAAGCAACAATCTTTCAAAATCAAGCCAAGTTGGATTTCTTTGTCCCCTTAGCAATGTCACCAGTTTGCCAGACCAGTCTTATTAACTATAACTCCTTAGGCTTAGAAATTATTTTGCATGAGATTTCCTTGTGAGAGGGATGGAGTAGGGTGGAGTGGTGAGATGCAAATTAATATTGGCTTTGGAGTTTAAATAAGCTGTTTTACCTTCATTTCTTTATCTGTAAAATGACAAAGGTTAGACTAAATGCTTCCTTTTCCCTCTAAATCCCAAACTCCTCTGAGCATGCTTGATGGGTAAAAAGTTGCTGGTCTTTCAAATACTATTTCTCCCAGTGGTGTCTCTAGCTGATGACATATGTCCCATTCTCGTAAAGGAGCAAGTCTTTATTACCAGACTAGGACAAACTGAGGAACATAAAAATAAGGAAATTGATGAATAAGGAAATCATCCAGTAACAGTGAAACTAATCTCTCTATACAATCAGCACTTTACAAAAGGGCTGACCATTGAGATTTAAGGTCAAGCCTGATGAACTGAGAAGTCAATGAAAAGTGGTTTTGTTATTTATTTTGCTCTATTTTCTTCTACTGTGAATAGTCCGCGTGTCATTGTGCAAAGCCGCATGGCATTTTTTCAAACAAAGGCAACATTCTGAAATTCAGGGGTAGGTTTTCTAATCCCCAGAGTAAGTAACCTACCTGTCCACTTTCTGACCATCTTACATCTTTTTAAAACTGCCCCCAAAATGATTATAGTCGGGGGGGGGGATATAAAATTCAGGCTTTATAGTAGTTTTGTCAAAAACTACAAGACATTTATGGTTGCATGGAATGTTGAAATGGATGGCTAAAATGACCATTTGGAAATCATCTGTAGATTTTAGTCATCTATACCAGTAGTGACAAAATCAAATAGAAATGGATTTCTATAGGCCATGTATTTACTTAGAAAATCAAAAGTTAATATTGTCTGTTTTGTTATATTTTTGTTTTCTTAAATATTTTCCAATTGAATTTTAATCTCGTTTAGGCTGGCCAGGGCTTTGACACCTCTGATCTATAGTACCCTCTTCCTATTCTAGGGGCAGATTCTTGGTGGCTCACAAAGTGATAGACAACAGATAGACATTGTTTCCAAAAAACAGGGACCAACAGAACAACAAATTTCCAATTGTGAACTCAAAAGCTCAGTAGGATGAGATAATCATTCAGTTATTTGGACAGAAATGGAAATGACATTCCCAAGGTTAACAGTTTGAGATTTGTGACTTTATCTGAAGGAAACAAATATCAAAACTGGTGTACAAAAAGGACTGCTTTTATATATCCATAACTTTATATATATATATATATATATATATATATATATATATGATGGCAGGAAATACATCAACCATCAGAAAATTTAAAGTTTTACTCACTTCCAAGGCTTGGAATGGGATAAATTGAAGTAGGAATACTTTTTTGTTTTAAGTATTCAAATTAAATATTACTCTTTCCCCTTACTTAATAAGCATTTATTTTCACTCTTTCTCACCCTCCCCCTCACTGAAAAAAAAAACACTTTATAAATATACCCTTAAACAAAACAATTTCTTTTATTGGTCATTTCCACTTGTATTTTAGTAGATCAACTCTCTTTTGGGAGATGAGTAGTATTCTCCATCTTTAGAAGCTTCGCTATATTGATAGAAAACAACAGCAACTTTCACTTCCTTCTGATTAGACCAAAATAAAAGAATCATAAAAAGAGCTTTTGAGTCACCTGGCCCAACCTGCAAGTATTTAATAAATGTTTGTTAAGCAAATGAAATCTGTTGAAAAGGACTAGCAAGGAGATTATTAATGATAATAATAGCTTTTAAATAATGCTTTAAGATTAATAATCCAGTTTTCCTCCCCCAGCTTGCTGGGGGATAGGTGGTAATATTTTACCCATTTTACAAATGAGATTAAGAAACTGAGGCATATAGATATTTAATGACTTGCCCAGCACCACATAGCTTGCACCTGAGACTGGATTTGAACTCAGGTCTTAATGACTCCAGGTCCACTCCAGGCCCTGAGCCACCTAGCTGCCAAGTTTAAATTATAACAGCTGCAAAGAATAATGAAGAACAGGTTACAAAAAATGTTGCAATTGAGTCTTCTTCCTTCACAAGTTACAAGACATTTGCCTAGCCTCCTTAGCTTCCCACCTCCTGCCAAAAATTCTTCTCAGTCTGTGCCTTTTATACTTACTTGGTTTTACTTACATTGACAAAGAATTGCTAGCCTATGCTACTGTTCACAGTCTGTTACTCCAATCATTCAACTCAAAGGCTGAGAAGTAGATTATACATTAGTATAGAGATATCTGAAGATGAGTAAATGTTGGTATTTTTACTTTATATTCTCATTCTTATTCCCCTCCTCTCTCTCTCTCTCTTTCTCTCTCTCCACCTCCTCCCCATCTTCTCCCTCTCCCTCTCTCTTTCTGCCTAAGCAGGGACTTACTCTCACCATGAGATCTAGCCCTCTGACCCATTCATTGGCTGAAAAGCCTGGAAAAGTCTACTCTGCCCCCTCAAGCACCTAGAAAGAAATGATCCCTTCCCATATGAGGCACGAGATCTACTTCGCTCCCAAGTTCATTCTGGTCACCTAGCATACTCTTTGAGGAAGTGGCCACAATACAATGGAAAGACCTCTGGATTTGGAATCAATTGACCTGGGTTCAAATCCCAGTTCTGTTACTGTGTCAGCCTTATGACTGTGGACAAATCACATAATCTCTCCAGGCTTCTATTTCTTTCTTTGTAAAATAAATATTCAAATGAGTGTTTGAATGATCCTGAAGCCCTTTACCATCTGGCCCCAAGTAATAAGCTGCTCACTTACTTGCCTTGCCTTGTCCTTCTTGGCTGATTGCTCTGTTTTTCTGAGAGACAGAGAGAGAGAGAGAGAGAGAGAGACAGACAGACAGACAGACAGACAGACAGACAGACAGACAGACAGACANAGAGAGAGAGACAGACAGACAGACAGACAGACAGACAGACAGACAGACAGACAGACACAGACACAGACGGAGACAAATGCTTGAATACATATGTATATATAATATATATTTTGTTGTTATTTCAATCATGTCCCACTCTTCATTAATGCATCTGGAGTTTTCTTGGCAGAGAAACTAGAGTAGTTTGCCATTTCCTTCTCCAGTTCATTTTACAGAAGAGAAAACTGAGGCAAACATGGGTCACACAGTGTGTAAGTATCTGAGATCAGATTTGAACTCAGGTCTTCCATAAATAAGGCAATGTTCAAGTCCCCACTCTGGCTGTGTGGCCCTAATTCTTTATATTTAGGAAAGCTATGAGCCAGTGTTGTTAAAGGGAGCTTCTTCAACTAAGAGTTCCCTGTGCCAATGAAATCACTAGTCAATGTTCAAATTCCTCTACATAAATGGTATACAAAATAAATGTATTTGGGCATGGAAAACTAGTGAGGTATAAGGAAATAGCATGGTGTAGTAGGAAAAGCCCAGAATTTGGGGGCAGGAAGACCTGAGTTCTCAACTTGCCTTTGGTAATTACTAGCTATATGACCCTGAGCAAGTCACTTAAGATATCTGTTTCTCAAGTTTTCTGATCTGGAAAAAATGCATAATGACAGTTGGCCTAGTGGATAGATTAAGGAAAACCTGAATTCAAACCCAGCCTCAGACTCTGACTAGTTATGTGATCTTGGGTAAATCATTTATCCTCTATCTGCCTCAGTTTCACCCTCCATAAAATGAGGATAATAGTAGCAAGTAATCCATAATGGTCATGGGGATCAAATTAGATGATATTTTACAATTGCTTTGCAAAATTTAAAGTACAATATACATTCTAGTTATCATTATTTCCTATTTCATAGGATTTTTGTGAAGCTAAAATGAGATCATAGATGAAAACCACTTTCTATGCTTAAGGCTTAAAAACAAGTTATCATCATTAATATAGAAGACAGTGAATAATAACTCACCTTTACAAATGAATAACCAGCCTTGTAGGAATGTTCTGTATTTCAGCCTGTATTACTTACTACACTGAGTCATTTGTGCAACCAAACATACTATTAAATAGCAAATTAATGAATGATGGTAATTTCTGATTTTCAACATTTTGTGGAAAGCTTTATACACCTCCTGAATTCTCTAAGTCTTCAACTCTCAGGGACTAACTGAAATGAAAATAAGAAAATGCAACTTAATATAAAAAGAGTTTGGGGCTAAGTGGGAGTGTGGTGCTGAGTGGGTGCAGGAAGGTAAGTGACTAATGGCAGTAAGTGACTAATGGAATTGAGATCTAAAATAATGGTTAATTTACATTAATGCCTACTCTGAGTGAAGAAGGAGGAAAGGAACTATGTGCTCTGCCAAAGAATAATCCAAAATAAATGGGGGAGCCCAAAAAATAGAAAGGATTCAAAGATGATATAACTTGAAACTTTGGGGAAGGGGAGGAAGGGAGACATAGAATCTAAGAATTTCCTATTTAAATTAAAATTAAATTTTATTATTAGTTTGTTAGTAATTTATTACCTAAAGAAATTCTTAATTTCTTAGTTCTACCTTATTAAAGGCTAGGGATCTTGTGTAAGATTTTGCATGTTTGCATGTTTATTTTTGTTGTTGTTGTTGTTTATCCCCTTCCTGATCACCACATATCCTTTAATCCAATCACATTGGACTCCATGCTATTCCTCACATATGACACATCATTATTTTTGGGGGAGACAAAATATTTCATCAGTCAAGGTACATAGTATTCATGGTCCTTTCCTTCAAGCTTGTAGGGGAGGGGCAAAAAGAACCATAAAGGGCCATCAAATGGCAAGTTCAACAGCCAGAGAATATCAACCTTAGTCTTTTCTTTCACATTTCAGCCCCTTCATCCATAGCCTTGATCAACTTTTAAAATGTCACTGCCTTGACTTGTCACTTTTCTTCTATTTAGTCAACACTGGGCTGTTCCCTAATTCCTTTCCATGTCTTCATCTCTTGAAAAGTGGCTTGGCTTGCTAAACCCACATAATGGTAGAGAGTTGGTACAGGGAAATGAAATTTGCTGGAATGAATGCTAGGTTCGAATCCTGGCTCCGTGACCAACAGCTGTATAATTGTCCTCTTTTTTTTCACCTTGCCAGTCTGATGGGTGTAAGGTGTGGAATGAGCAACCAGAGTACTGACGATGAACTATGCTATCTACATCTTAATGCAGAGGTGATGGAATCAAGAATACAGGATGAGACATATACTTTTGGACATGGACAAAGTGGAAGTTTGTTTTGTTTTATTATGCATATTTGTTATGCTGGTTTTTGTTTCTTCTTCTTTTTCTTTTAATTTGAGTGGATTAGAAATTTATGCTCCATCTGGCCCCAGGCTCTTTCTAGCTGTTTAATAGTGTTTAAAACCTTCAGCAAAAAAAAGTTTTGATCCCTTTAAGCATTGTCTGTCTCAATAGCAGCTTTCACCAGAGATGAGAGCCAAATTGCAGTACGTTTAACTAGTTAGGGTTAGAAAGTAAAATTCTAGAGAAAAAGTCAAGAGGAGGAAGCAGATAGATATGAGCAAAGGGCTATGGTGACTTATAGCAGCCTAGAAAGCCTTGATTGAGGGCTAGGTCCCTATAAGGCAATGATTGGGGGCTTTTGTTAGATTTCAGTCACAGGGGATGCAAGTACTAGTTACTTTTACTGTCTGAAAATGAAGGGAAACTGAAAAGAGCTTCACTGGACCTTACAAATAAAATTATGATACTCGAAGAGGAAGAAAGCAAAGTAAGTCCTTCAGTTTGCTTGTGCTTTACATTCAGGCATTCACATAAAGCAGGTCATACAAGACTCTCTAGAAATGCCCGATATGCCCTCAAAAACTCCTGAATCTAAGAAAAAACTCAAAATAAATTTACTGTCAAAAGAGATTACTACTGAAGTTTAGCCAGAACTTACAATGTTGTGCCTTTGTAATCATATTTCTTTAAAGACTTATTATAGTATGTACATCTATATTTGTTTCATTTTCATAAAATATATTTAATTAATCCATATTGATATTTTAATAAAAATGTATTTTTTACATTAGAAAATATATTTAAGAACAAACCCATTTTCCTTCTATCTTTTCCTGGATTCAAATCACAACCTGTTTCCAACTCGAGGTACCAGCCTTCTTTTTCCTGGTGGCAAATAACAATATAATCATAACTGCTCCTAGGGAAGAGCTAACTAGCCTCCAGGGGCCATGCTTATCCAAAAGAATCTATTTCAGGCATACCAAGCATTGCCATTTGTCACTGTGCTAACAACTCTCTACATTAAAGTCAGCATAATGACAAACAAAGGCCCCATCAATGCTGAAGATTCTGGCATCTTCCTAGCCTGTGAATGTAATATTAAAACCAACCAACAAAAGCATAGACTCCCAACTATGAGCATAAGTAAAAGCAAATACAAGTATTTTTTTCTTGGAAAAGCCATCTTCTTCGATGATGACCCTTTTGCAATATACTCTTCCCCTCTGAAATATTTTAGATTAATTTGTCCTGATTTTTCCTAAATTGGTTGCTCGTGGAGGGCATGGGGGGAACTTGTCTTAAATAATGTATTTGCCATCTATTCATTTTTTTCTTTAGTTTTCTGATTTGATTCTTAGCTTGCACCTTGTGTTCCAAGATAGATATCCAGATCTTGTGCTGAAACCACAGATTAAGAAGGGAAATTACAACAGAGAATCGAGTTTTAAGCTCTAGGCAACAGTTTCCAGTCTAACTCACTCTAGGATGCTATTGGTAGGGGCTAGAGATAGGTTTTGATGCAAGATCTGCCTTATAACTTTTTTGGCTCCCGGTGAAAAACAAGCTAGAGGGGCACATGTTTGGCAGGGAAGAGGCAAACTTGTCGGCGGTATGCCTGAGGTTAACTGCAGCTGGAGCACAGAGGGACAAGAGCCCATCTCCAAAGGAAGAGAAGGGCCCTTGGATTTGAGTGCATCTTACATGGGCAGAGTCCCATCATCCTGCACGATAGAAATTGCAGGCAGAGCCAAGCAAACAAAGTTAGAATTAGAAACTTAAACCACAGTAGCTTCAGCATTAATTAGAAACAATATTTGTGACCATCCCCTGAGCCTGGCATTGAAATGTGAAGTGAATTAGTGAACAAAGAGGGCTCTGACATTCTTTGCCTCTTAATATAGCCACACAAGGAAGCGGGGGGAAAGCTACAATTCTGTATCACACAATTATGTGCCTCATTCATTAGTCCCACATCACTGACTACACCATGAAAGAAATGACAAATTAGTAATTTCCCGACCCCAGCATAATACTATCATTTGTATCACAAAGTCAGCAAAATCTAACCTCCAATAATTCAGCTCACCATTCTAACCCAAGACCAGCCATCAATATGGTTTTATGTGCCTTGTACTAATCACTAAAGTCAGATAATATGCAAGGTTAATGGCTGCAGACAGTCTGGGGAAATATCCAAGATCTGATAAGGGCACCCCACATTATTGCAGTTCTCTGTGTATATATCCTGACCAAGAATAGACCAAGGAAGGAAATCAATGGTTAAGGCAGTTGTAATACATCTCTCGGTGTAACATATAAATTGGCCCTTCATTTGCCCATTCACATTTTGGTTAATAAATAGTTCAGACACAGGCCACACTGATAGTGAAGGAGTGTAACCATTGTACATCTGCCACCCCCACTTTAGATTTATGCTGCCCCAGTACGACAGGGTTCATCCACTGCTTTTCAATTACCTTGCAGGTCTTTTAAAAAACACAAGAACACTTACACTTAAGTTCTGATTAGAAGTTTAATATGTGTATATATCACCCTCTCAAAACTCTGAAATTCACTTTTTTTCCCATTTAAACCCCTTTTACAGAACACTAAATTGACATAGCGAAGTTACCACCCATTCTCTCTGAGTATCGACTGCTGGGCTTAATGAACAGCCCTCCCATGTATTCCTGTGTGTTAGACCCTTGTTTGCCACTGATACGAAGATACCTTCCCCTTTCCCTGGAGCACTGACCCTAAAAATGTTGTCACATATCATACTTGGCTTTGAATATTCAGCATCATCTAAATTCTCTAGAGGAAATTCTTATACAAAATCAAGCTAGCCAATTTCAGCTACATAGGTTTATATCTACATCAGTTTATATATCTATGTAGGTTTATATTAAAAAATGAATGAGGTAGCCAGCTATTTGCAAATTTCTATCATTTAATACAATGCAGGCTTTTGAAGTTGTCTACAAACATCATACTCCATTCTTAGTATTGTGTTTTTTTAAGTATGCATTTCTGTGTCCCAAAATAATTACAACCATTTACCTTCCCAAACCAAAATAAAACATGTAGGCAATATGTTTAATTTGTAACTGTACCTCCAAATGCAAATGGGAATTTGGCAGCTTGGATGCTGTAGTATTTAATGTAGTTTATCTCACCAGTGACAGTGGGAAACAGACACTCTCTTAGGACTCTGAGTTATGACAGTCTCTTCGATGAGTGAAAAATCATCCCCTTACAGCTGTCACTGATGAGATTCTCTTTCATTTTCTGCTATGTCTACTTCAACAGTTCTGTGCCTCTCCAGCAGGAAAGGTGCACACGGTTTATTTTAATAAAGCTCAGAGTTCTTCTAACTAGGGAGAGAGCCCCCTCCCCTCACGTGTTTGACTCCCAAAATTGCAGGCAGTGAAAAAGAACTTGGCAAAAGTCCTCAGTAGCATATGTGAAATGAAATAGGTAAAAACACTGCTACATACCTGAGCAGCCTTGGGCAAACCAGTTTCATCAGTCTTGGCCTCAGTTCCTCATTTGACAAATGAGGAAATTGCAATCAAAAATCTAGAAGGTCCATACAAGTTCTCTAGTCTTAAGATTCAATGGTCCTCCATTAGAAAAATCATTAAGTGGTGGGTTGTAGTTACAACCTTTTACTATTTATCTACTTTGTGTACACCAAACAAGGAACTGAGGAAATTACAAAAATATTATGACCTGCTCATGTCCTTGGAGGTTTAGTCATCTGCAAGAGGAGACAACACTGACAAACAAACTGACATCACATAAGACTAATAAAAAATACTCACACTTGGCAGGTTGTATAATCTAATCAATGGAGGAATATCTTCCACTGTTGAAGGTCTCAAGTTTTCCACAGTCATCAACTCCTCCACAAATGTCCTACTATGGGGCTTCCTCATGAAGTAGAAATGGGTCTGGATGCTCAAAGGCTACACCAATGAAACCTAAGCTCCAGCAGGTATTACCAAGCTGAAAAGATTCTAGGGGCAGCCTTGGCAACAGACTCTCTGCTATATTTGAAGTAAGCCTAGCTAGATACAGAGTACATCACCACAGGCAGGTAGGCTGTGAGGTGATGGATTCTTTAGCTATGGCAACTAATGATGATAATTTAGATAAAAATGTTGATAGAAGACAGAGAAAAAAATAGACCAAAATATTCATTGCAGCACTTTTAGTATTAAAAAAAAACCTTTGAAATTCAATGAATATCTATTCACTGATGAATGGCTGAACAAAATGTGGTGTATGAGTGTAATAGAATACTTCCTTCCTTTAAGAAAAGGCAAATATGAAAAATTCAGAGAAACCTATGAAGACCTATATAAAATGATGTGGCATGATTTGGGCAGAGCCAGCAGATATATGCCTATATATGGATAGATGTAGATGCATACATACAATCATAGATACACATATGAGTGTGTCTATTTGTATTTTTGTACATGTGTATATGTATATATATATATGACTATAATGATATAAATCAAAAGGGTGAAAGACAGCAAACTCTTATCAGTTATGATCATTAGTCTTTGCTCAGGAAAATCAAATATAAAAAAATCAGTTTCCTCTTCTCTGTAAAGAGATAGAAAGATAGAGGTGGGGTGGAATGTTCCTATACTGTCCAAATAGATTGCTGCTTCAATTGATTTCAATTAATTGTTTTTCTTATTTCAAAAGAGGGTTCATTGATGTGGGGAGGTAGAAATAGACTGGGATATTATAGTGCAAAAACAGAAGACATTGGTGAAATTTTCAAATATATGCATACATAACTGACTGAATTAATTATTAACTATATTGACAGGCTGAACTCCATTTTACTCCCTTGATATGTTCAGTTCTACATAATGAGGTTATTCATGTAATATCAGTGCTTTAAGACTTTTACTGTAACAAAATCTGTTGAACAAAAAAATGCTGTCAGATGCACACAAAAGTTCCTGCCCATTTAGCATTGTCAGTTTATTGACAATTTTATTTTAATATTACCTGTAGGGAAGGAATTTGTTTTCAATTTTATATATACACGCAGTACACTCTCACTTGCTAAATAAGATAATGAAATGAGTGAAAAATGGGTGGAGTTGAAGATGTTTGAGTTCTTTCAGGAACATTTGCTACACAAAGGAAAACAATTTATGAAATTGGTTCCTGCCATTAACAAGACATATAACCTTAGATGAGTGACATAAGTGCTTAGTTGACTCAGTTTCCTAATGTGTGTAAATAGTTTTTCCTTTGTCTTCCAGGGCCTCCAATACTTAGGGATCTCCTTTTCTGATTTAAATGAGGCCATTCTAATCCAAACCCACCAACTCTCATGAAAGATTCTAGATCAGCTCTGTCTCAAGCTATTTGATGCTCTGGGTTCTACATGGAACAAAATTAAATACCCGTAGACTCTCAGTCAGTTACTTATTTATTTTACATTAACCTGGAAAGGATAATCAGCAAAGATACAGAATAAACTGAGCATAGCGTCTCAGCCTCTGTGTTAGCTCCAGTCAAGTCTAAGGGAAGAGCTCCTGACATCTCATATACTGGCTTATATATAACCACCATGTAAAGAAACCAGAAGCTACATAGGTGATTTGATCTCTAGTCCCTGAAGCAATTAAGTGTTTTTTAAATTTTTTCTTTTGGTTTGTTTGTTTTTAATTAAGTCTTGAGAATGGTTTGAAGAACTTGAGTTAAAATCTATGCTAAGAAACTTAGTAGACAAATCACTTAACCTTGTTTTCCTCGGTTTTCTCATCTGTAAAATGAGCTGGAGAAGGAAATGGCAAATCATTCTAGTTCTCTGCCACAGAAACCCCAAATCAGAGACAACTGGAAAAAAATGACTAAACAATAACAAAACGTTTGGCCCAGGCAGGGTAGGGTTTTTAGAAAAGCTAATCCAGTTTTTAAAGCAGGATCTTGGAGAGAAAAAAAAAAACTCCCGTAGCATATATGGCTAGGACCCTAATAGATAGTGTTCCAAACAAAGAAATCAATGAAATTGTAGATACATTCAGTTATTTAAGAGTGAAGAATATATTGGAGTTGGGAGAGACTTCAGGCTGGAAACCAATTAGGAGGCTAGTGTAATAGTCCAGGTGAAAGGTGATGGGAGTCTGAAGGAAGCTGATGGCTATGTGAATGTAACTCCTATCAAAAACTTCTAGAGGGGGCAGCTGGGTAGCTCAGTGGATTGAGAGCCAGGCCTAGAGATGGGAGGTCCTAGGTTCAAATCTGACCTCAGACACTTCCCAGCTGTGTGACTCTGGGCAAGTCATTTGACCCCCCATTGCCTACCCTTACCACTCTTCTGCCTTGGAGCCAATACACAGCATGGATTCTAAGACAGAAGGTAAGGGTTTAAAAAAAAAAAAAAAAAAAAACTTCTCCTACAAATGCTATATGACTGTTACCATAGACTTAAGAGCCAAATGGAGGATTTGGCTGTTGGCATTGGCAGTTTTGAGATAACTGAGAAGAAAGAGTTCATTGAAATAGTTTAAGAGAAATTATGTAGGAGACAGGGACAAAAGAAAATAAGGAAAAACTTCCTTTTTGAGAATATATGCATAACTATTATTTTATGAAGAAACATAAAGATAAATTGATGAGAAGTGAATTTTAAGAAAGACAGTTAAAAGTGATGGTTTAAGAGCTGCTGAAGAGATTGTTTTGCTGCTGTGGCTGCAGAGTAACTGGAAAAAGAAGACAAAGGAATCTTATCTTTGCAAAGAGGGATGAAGATTCTTGCTAAAAAGACTGTTATCCTGAATAAACTATGCACTGAAGGATTATGTTCTCAGAAGTAAAGTCATCAGCAGTTACAATAATCGTTCTAAGTGACTATGATCTTTCTCATAGTTAAAATAACATATAGTTATTTCCATTTTTGTATCATAATCATCTTTAATAAATTGTACTTTCAATAACTTTAATATATATTGTATCATGGGGGAATTTTAACATAGAGGTTCTCAGTAACTATGATTCTCTTTAGTTCTAGGGCCCTCTGTCTATTGATTATTTCCAATTTCTCCTTTTGTAGTTTGTCTGTATATCATACATTTGCATATTATCTTCTACATTTGACTGTGAACTCCTTGAGAATGGAAATGATCTTTTGCCTTTCTTTGAATCCCCAGCACTTCACACAGTGCCTGGCACCTAAGTTGGTGCATACTCACTGTTTATTGATTAGCTGACTGATAGACTAGGAAAGGTTTCTTCACTTTATTAAATAAATAATATCTTATAAACTCATGGAGGAGCTTTGAGCCTAGTAAAGACATGGAATTACATATTAAAATATTAGTAATTAATAAGAAAATATTTAAACCTGTCCCTTGAATTACCCGAGAACTCAGGATGATGAGAGCAAATATGAGAACAAGTCAAACTGGCTAAGGAATGACTGATAGGTAAAGTTAAATAACTCTGTCTAACTTTGCTATGTATATAAAACCTAAGGGACAGGTATTTTAGATCCTGTTCTGTAGATTCAATTCCTAAAAATTATTCCTAATAAATATAATTAGAGTTTAAATCTTAGGATGGGTTGTTGAGGTATTTTTTTTAAAAATAAGTCATTACCCTGTAGGCAATCATCACTATTATCACTTTTAATATTTGTATAACACCTACTATATTAGGGCAACTAGGTGACACAGTGGATAAAGTGGTGAATGTGAAATCAGGAAGATTCATCTTCCTCAGTTCAAATCTGACCTCAGACACTTATAAGTTGTATGACCATGGGAAAGTCACTTAACCATGTTATTTGCCTCAGTTTCCTCATCTGTAAAATGAGCTGGAGAAGGATATGACAAACCACTCCAGTATTTTACCAAGAAAGCCTCAAATGATTTTCTTCCTGGAGTAGCTAGGTAGCACAGTAGATAGCCCCTGCCACTCTTCTATCTTAGAATTGATACTAAGACATAAGGTAAGGGTTTTAGAGTGAGATACAGAGACAGAGACAGAGAGACAGAGAGTCAGAGAGACAGAGAGACAGAGAGACAGAGAGACAGAGAGACAGAGAGAGAGAGAGACAGAGAGACAGAGAGACAGAGAGACAGAGAGACAGAGAGAGAGAGACAGAGAGAGAGAGAGAGAGAGAGAGAGAGAGAGAGAGAGAGAGAGAGAGAGAGAGAGATCCTCTAATGGAGTCATGAAGAGTCAGACACAAGTGAAATGACTGCACAACAAAAACTGTTCTAGGCACAATGCTAAGTGCTTCAAAAATATATCATTTTATCATCACAACAACCCTGGGAGGTAGTATTAGTATTAATATCCTATTAGTATCCTGATTTATAGTTGAAGAAATTGAGGCAAACAGAGATCAAATGACTGACCTAGTATCACATGCTGTGAGTTCTTTCTCAATCCAGGTCTTTCTGACCACAAACCTGGCACTCTATCCACTGAGCCACCCGACGCTGTTCTAGGATATGGATTTGGATTCAACATTGTATAAATTACCCTCAAATTTAATTTGAAAATCACTTCTAATAATTGATAGCATAATTTAGTAGACTCTGCCACCAACTCATTGAGTGATCTGGGGCCAGTTAATATACCTCTCTAAATCTCAGTTTTCTCACCTATCAAATGAGTTGGATTAGATGATCTCCAAGATTTCTTCCAGCTCTAATAGCTTCATTAAGCTGTAATTTCAATGTAACTCTTCTTTAATAGCTCCTGTGAGTATCACAAAACCAGCAGTGGGAATCACTAATCTAGCCTGGAAGGCAAAAATCTGCATCTTCTTCAGTGTCTGGATCCTCTCATCATAATAGACAAATCAGTTATGCCCTTCTCAAGATGAAACAACATAAATTTTCAGGTTTCTTGCCTAACTCATATTGAATGTTTTTGTGTCATAATATTATCGAATCCAGTGAGCATTCCCCCCAAAAAATAAAAAAAAATCAAATTAGTTTTTTCTTTTCCAGATGGAATTAAACAGGAATTCCACACAAAGTAAACCACTAATACTGAAGTATTGACATCTGTCTCTGATTGACAGTCAAGGAAGAAAGAAGTCTCTAGAATCCTTATTTCTTTTATTCTTCTCTCTCCATCTGTCTCTTTTTCTGTCTCTTTGTCTGTCTCTTTGTCTCTGGCTCTGTCACATTCTCTCTCTCTCTCTCTCTCTCTCTCTCTCTCTCTCTCTCTCTCTCTCTCTGCCTCTCTCTCTTTGTCTTTCTCTTCTTCTCTCTTCCTCTCTTTCTCCCTCTATCTCTCTCTGTCCCTGTGTCTCTATTTTACACACACACTTCTGTTTCCATTTCAGCACACTCTTTGCCATATCCAATACCAAATCCTCAGACTCAAGCCCAACCCACACTGCCAGGAAATTCCCAGCATGGCAGCAGACTGTGCCCAAGATCGCTGTGGCAGCTCTGCACATGATACATTGTGCATTCACTTTGGCTCTTGTTCTCACTCCACCAGGTCTCCTTGCTCTTTTCACAGCTCCCTTAGGGGAAGCAAAAGAGAAACAGAGAGGGTAGGGATGCCGCCACTGATGTTCAAACAAAGGCCATCCTTCTTGGGTTGGCAGACAACCCCAGCAAATAAGCAGCTCTTCTGAAGAGATTCTTCAGCTACCCCCCCCCCACCATGGCATAAAAAACCACATTAGAACAAACAACAGTTATAACAATGGGAAATTTTAAATTTCTCTTTTTCTTGACATTAAGTGAAGAATATAGGCATGTACATCACTCCACTCCCATTCTAAGAGAAATTCAGCAGACAAATTTCAAGTGTCTAATGTCATCTTAAAGGAGATTTCCCCACTTGGGGAGTACAATCCAAATCAGCCCTATGGACTATTTTGTTAAAATGTTTTTGAAGCCAAACATAGCATTAGAGCTACTAGGTAATCCGTCTTCTAGGTAGCCAATACAAACAATTCATTAAAACCTTGAGCCCTTCTTAGATATGATGGAGATGTACTTCCTGAACAGAAAGATAACACAGATTAATGGGGGAAGCACTAGATTTCTTTCATAAGGCCTGGGGTCAAAACCAAGCTCTGCAACTTAAGTTGAAAATATGTGACCTTGAACAAATTCCTCCACTTCTCCAAGTCTCAATTTCCTCATCTGCATAATGAAGGTGGTGAATAAGATTATCTTCATAATCCTTTCAACAAATTATGTGATAACTGTTTTGAGAATCTATCACAAATACTGCATCTGTCATTAGAACAAGAATCGGGTATCAAAGAAATTCCAATAGATGTGCTAGGGGAGTGCATGGTTATCTTCCTTGATATCAAGCTTAAATGGTGGTTATTCCCCAGACTCTCTTAGAACTCATGAATGGCTCTCCCATTGATAAACTTCGTTCCAAACCTTTTCAGTCCATAAGTTTTATAGGCAGAATATCTTAAGTTCAGTTTATTTATCCTGATAGATACCAAATACTGGTCAATTCCAAATACATTTAAGGAGTTCAAAAGAATAGAGAGGATGTGATAATTTGGGACTATTCAACTTTCAAAATCTGTGTTCTCTTCCTAACTCAGTATCAGTTTTAATTCTTGACATTCAAGTGTGGAAATAATGGGATCAGGGAACAGTTATGAATCATCCCTACTATGTTAAGATGTTACTGGTATTAACTCTAATATATCTTTAATTGGTGTCGTTCCCAAGGAAGAAAGATTTTGAATATACCTCAGCAATAAGTGAGCTTTCAAGAAACAACCCAAAATCTTATTTCTCATCTCCTTTCATATCTAATTTGTGTTAATTCAATTAAGGGTATGCAATTTGGCTGTCAAAGAAATTAAATATAAGGGGAAAATGTACATTAATGCAAAGGTTGAAGAACTAAGCTCAAGAAAATCCCAGAAATTCAAAAGTGATTCTCTTACCTAGATGAAAAATTTGCCTCTGCTCTATAAAGAATTATAAAGCATCATAGATTTAGAACTGGAAGAGACCTTAGAGGCTATTGGATCCTACCCTTTCATTTAACAGATGAGAAAACTGAGGCCATAAGAGGTCAAATGATTACCCAGGATCACACAACACAAATGGTAGGTATACTTACAAAAATGCTAGCTAAACAAATTATAGATGGCAAAGAATGAATACTACAAGATCGAAACACATAAACATGAAGTCGGTTTCTCCTTACTGCACCTAGTGAGGAGAATCCTCTGCCAATAGCAGATAGGCACTTATACTGCAACTTAAAGTCATATGTGTGAATAATGATATGTACATGCATGTGCATGCATATGTGTGTATAAATGTATGTGTACATATGTGTATATATCCATATATATGTCTAAGCACTAAGGTAAGTGAGGGTCACATACTAGATATCAAAATCAGGACTGGAACTCAGGTCTTCTTGACTCCATGACCAACTCTCTACTTACTACACCAGTGGTTCCCAAACTTTTTTGACCTACTGCCCCCTTTCCAGAAAAAATATTATTTAGTGCCCCCTGTCACATACTATCACCACACCCTTACAGTTATTCACTGCCCCCAAATGCACCTGTGACCATCACCACCCCCCTGGATCGCTGCAGCACCCACCAGGGGGTGCTGCCTCTCAAGTAACACTGGTTTCCATTTCCATCCGTCCCAATATTAATGCCATAGCAGTGTTCTATCATGTGCTGATACTAATATGTTGATGTCAGTACTCTTTCCAGAGATGACAATCATAGTTCATGTTCCTTCGTCCTGTGCTACTCTTGCACATTTTGGTTTAAGTCTAAAGTTTCTCTGAAAGGGCTACTCAATGTACATTATGAACTGAATAAAGTTGGGAACTAGTATTTATCTCCTACATACAAAAGAAATGACTCACAAGACTCTCACAAGAATAGACTGATGAATATAAACTTCAAAGAGGACTCAATCACTTAAGATATGACTATTCTTAAAATCTTTCCTATGAGATTGATAATTAACACTCAGTAGAATAAAACAGTTGATGAAGGGCCAAATAAACATGGCCACATTTTACTTCCACTCTGTACAATCTAAACTACTCCTGGTCGTCCCATTACTCCTGATCATCTGATTTTAAAAAAAAAACAAAAAAACTTTCCTTATTAGAAATCAGCTCTACTCATTAGATCCAGGGCCTTTGAATTTCTCCAACTCATAAGATGGACTCCATGCCTTGATACATAGCACCTTGAGAATAATGTCCAATCACCAGCTCAAGAAAGAAACATAAAGCAGAAAAAGGAGTCAGAGAACTAATTAACAAACCTGTCCGTATTCCATGTGGAAGAGATCTTCACAATGCCAATGGGAAGAATGGCCAGCCCATCTCCCAACAGTCACTGGGAGAGTTGAAGTATGAGACAGAATTCACCTTTCCTTTTAACTGATAATGGCACCTGGATTCACCACTATCATCATAGAGGAGGGAAACAGCAAGGACTTGCTGGGAGCAATAAGTCCTTTCATTGCTCAGCAGATGCAGACAGGACCTTTGTCATCCTCCATTACAATGGTAATAGGCTAAGTAGGTATGACTGAAAGCCAGCCCCTGGGAGTTTTTAAGTGAATGTTTTGAAAGTGGGATTTGAGTGAATGATAGAGTTAATATTTGGCTTCAGTAACTGAACTGATGCTCAGAGAATATTTCATTACCATGACTTGGTGAAGTTAGTCTATTGACCAAGAAGCATTTATGAAGCACCTACTTACTCTTTATCAAGCACTTTAAGAAAAATCACTTTGGTGCCTGATTTGTGGGTGACCTGGAATGGGGAGATATTGAGAAACTTGAGGCAGGCAGACCTATCTGTAAGCTGTTACAAAAGTCTGAGCATTAACTTATGAGGGCCTGCTCTGGAGAGATGACAATGTCAAAGGTGGCATATGCAAGAGACATTGCACAGGTGATATTGTAAGGTCTTGGACACGAGGAGTGAATGATGGTCAGGAATTGAGAATCAAACCTAGGATTGTGAACTCAAGGGACCAGGAAAATATCTTGGCTTCTACAGTAATTGAGAAGGTAGGGGAAGAATTTAGAAGTAAGGATAATGAGTTTGGTTTTAGACATGGAGAGTTTAAGATATCAAGTGGTCATCCAGTTTAAGATATCTGAAAGGCATCTCTGAAAGTGAGATCAAAGGTCAGCAGAGAGGTTGAGGCAGAATTGGTAGGTAGATTTAAGAATCATGAACATAGAGACGGTAATTAAATCTATGGGATCTGATGAAATCACTGAGTGAAGCAGTTCAAGGAAGAAAAGAAAAGGGCATAGAATAGAGAACTTAGAACTAGTCGTCTATAGTATTAGTGTATGATATGGATGAGAATTCAGCAAAGGAGACTGAAAATGAAAAATCATAGAGATAGCAGGAGAGCCAGGAGAGAGTAGTGTCCTGGAAACATAGAAAGAAATATCAAGGAGGAGGGAGTGATCACAGTGTGAACAGGTGCAGAAATGGTAAGGAGAATGAGGATTGAGAAAAGGCTATTGAAGTTGACAACAAATGATTGATAAGTTTAGAGAGGGTAGTTTGGTAAGGGACTGGATGATAAGATCAGAAGCTGGGTTGCAAAAGAATTAAGAAGAGAGTGAAGGAAAAGTGAAGGCATCTATTGTAAATGGCCTTTTCAAGAGTCTAACTACAAAGAGCAGAAAAAATAGAAGATGACAGTGAGAGGGGAAGATGGAAGGGTTAAGAAGGGGCTCAATTTTCAGAATGTGGAACACATGGGCATACTTATATGTTCAGTAGGACCAGTAAACAGGGAAAGATTGAAAATCAGTGATAGACTCTTTTGCCTTGGAACCAAAACACAATATTGATTCTAAGATGGAAGGTAAGGGTTTAAAAAAAGAAAGAAAGAAATTTAGTGATAGGGTGGGAATCATAGAGGTGGGAATCTGTTGGAAGAGATGAGACAGAGTGTGATTCCTTGAGGGGGTAGAAGGGTTAGTCTTGGTAAGGAACAAGGCTACCTAATTATGTGAGACAAGGATGAAGGAAGATATAGTAGAAGAAAGTATCTGAATGTTAGAACATGAGGAAGAAGGGACAAGAGGAAGCTCACTAACTAGCCTCAAATGCCGATGCCCAGAAGTACTAGGTTTACCTTTGGAGTGAGCCTTTATTTGTGAATCATGGAGGGATAATGGAAGATTAAAAGAGCACTTAAAGAAAAGCATTCCACACCCCAATCTTCTATATCCATCTAGCTTGATGGCATGGCCATATTTTCACTGGCCTATTGTGTTTTTCCAATGGAGTGATTCTAACATGTGACACAATGGATAGGGCCAGACCTAGAGTCAGGAAGACCTGAGTTCAAGTGCAGCCTCAGACATTTACTAGCTATGGGACCCAGAGCAAGTTGCTTAATCTCAGCCTGTCTCATCTGACTAATCTATAAAAAGAAAATAATAATAGCACTCATGTCCTACAACTGTTGTGAGGATATAATGGGATAATATTTTCAAGGGACTTTGTGAATCCTAAAATGCTTTTTTAATGCTATTATCATTATTATTATTATTATTGCCCTGATGACAAAGTTCTTGTTGATAGGAGATAATTGACTGGCACAATTCTGAGCCCCCACATTTCTCTTCATAGGAGTAGTAAAATCATAACAATGCCTTAAGAAGATAATTCAAGCACAGAGTTCAGAGAATGGATTGGAGAGAGGAAAGATAGAAGAAAATTCATTAGGAGAACATTATGATAATTTATGCAAAGAAAGTAGAAATGTTTTATTTGTGCTAGAAATAAGGGTTTGAGGGTAGCTGAGCCTGCTGCAGCAATGGCAATTGATAGTTGCTAGAACCCTATCCTCTATTTTGCCAGCTTGGCTCTGTAACACCAGAGAAACTGAGATATCTGAATGTCATGTAAGAAAAGGTTTAACCATTTAGCATCATTTTGGAGAGTTGACTACAGATGAGCAGTGATGATGATGTTTAGATAATATTTGGTGACCATTTCTTCAATTCCAATTGATCCTCTCTTCAGAATTCTTATAACTTATCATCTAAATCAAAGGATTTAACTCTTAATTACATCCTGACTTTCATCATTCATTATTTGTTTCATGAATCTTTGCTCACTCCCCTAATTTGATTGCAGCCTCCTTTAAGGCAAGGACAATATCTTATACTTCTTTTTCCCTCCCTCCTTGAAAGAGTCCTAGTACAATACTGAGTATATATCAATCAATAAATATTTATTAAGTAGATACTATGTGACAAGTTGAGGCAGCTGGGTGGTGCAGTAGATAGAACACCAAGCTTGGAGTCAGAAAGATTTGAGTTAAAATCTAGCCTCAGACACTTTCTGTGACCCTGGGCAAGTCACTTAACCCTGTTTGCTTCAGTTTCCTCATCTATAAGATGATCTTGAGAAGGAAGTGGCAAACCACTGCATTATCTTTGCCAAGAAAACATCAAATGGTGTCACAAAGAGTCGGACATAACTTAAATGACTAAACAACAAAATGTGACAAATCCTATACAAGATAACAAGGACAAAAAGACAAAAGCAAAATAGTCCCTAACACCAAAGAGTTTGTAGTAAATCTAAAGGAGATGACATGGACATATATTAGTATAAACAAACAGGCAAAGTGGTCTGGAGAGCTAGGACCACTGGGTGTGAAAGGAATGGGACAAAAATCAGGAAAGTTTCATGTAGAGTTTGAACTGGTCTTTGAAGGAAACTAGAAATTGGGGAAGGGGAAGTGAGTAGGAAGTATATTCCATTTATGAGAGAAAGCCAATACAAAAGGCATGGAGAGAGCATCTATGACAACAGCAAGAGAGTTAGTTTGGCTATGCTGAACTATGAATGGAGGGGAGTAATGGCCCATGTGAAAAAGGTGGGTTGGAGACAAGCTATAAAAGTCTTTAACAGAGACTCTTGTAGGTGATCATGGTGGCAAAAAGGAGCAAATGGTGTTTACTGAGTAGGAAGTGACAGTCAGGCTTTTTACTTTAGGAAAATCAATTTGACAAGCTATGTGAAGGATGGATTAGAGAAGAGAGAAGCTTGAGGAGGAGACACTAATTATGATGTATCCTTTTGTACTTAATTTTGCATCTCTCCTCTCGAACCCATAAACCACAAAATAAGAAGAAAAAATAAACCTCAAGGCTTGTTTGGACAACTTAAAAATGCTCATGTCCTTCATTGTGTTTTTGTTTTTCCAAGCCAACATTAGCTTGATGCTTACCTAGCACTCTTATCTTTCACACAATAAGGTCTGTGCTAGTAACTGAGAGTTCAGACAGAAAATGAAAAAGCAATTCCTATTCTCAATGAACTAACATTCTACGGGGAGAATATGATAATATGTTATACTATAATTAGATAAGCACATACATATACAATAATTAAAACCTGGATTACCTCTAAGATATATTAGCAACTAGGAACCCTTTAAAATGTGGCTTTAGTTCAACTTTCTAGGCTTATTAAACATCACTTCCTTCTATTTACTAGTCACACTGGACTGCCTGATGTTCTTCAAAGAATATCAGACTTTGCCCAGGCTGGTCCCATGGAATGTATCCCTTCTTCATCTATTCCTCTTAGAATCTCTAACTTCATGATGAACAAGAAGATTTTGGAAAAATCTGTATGAACTGATTCAGAGGAAATAAGCAGAACTGGGAGAATATTGTACACAGTAACAGCAATACTGAATAATGATCAACTGTGAAAGACTCAGCTTCTCTCAGCAATAAAATGATCCAGGACTATTCTGAACGACTTGTGACCAAGAATGCTATCCACCTCCAGAGAAAGAATTTTTGGAGTTGGATGCACATCAAATCAAATTATCTTTCACATTAGTTTATTCGTGGTTTTATTTTGAGGTTTGATTTTACATGAATATTCTCTTAGAACAATGACCAATATGGAAGTATGTTTCGCATGATAATAAACATATAACCCAGATTAAATAGCTTAAGTAAGGGAGTGAGAGAGACGATTTAGGTCATATAATTTTGGAAAACATATGTTGAAAATTGTTATTACCAAATAATTAGGAAAGTAATATATCCTTGAATAAGGAAAAAAGAATCTCTAACTTCCTTATAATCTACTTTTCTGAAATTATTTTTAGGTGTTTCAGTTGTATCTGACTCTTTCTGACCCCATTTGGAATTTTCTTGGCAAAGATACTGGAGTAGTTTGCCATATCCTTCTCCAGCTCATTTTTCAGATGAAAAAACTAAGGCAAATAGTGTGTTGCCCAGGGTCAACAGCTAATAAGCATCTGAGGCCAGATTTGAACTCAGAAAGAAAAGTCTTCTTGACTCCAGGCCCTGTACTCTATCCATAGCACCACCTAGTTGCCCATTCTGAAATTACATTGAATTTACTTAGTAATTTTTTAAAATGGTATATGTATACTTGTTATTCCTTCTGATAGAATGTAAATTCTTTGAGGTTACATTCAGCTGTGAATATAATCTTTTAAAAGTACATCTGAAAATGGCATTCTCTAGCTTAAGAATCTTTGGTTACTCCTTAAGATAGAATAAATAAGTCTGTTTTCTTTTTGTCATTGCACCTACAACAGTGATCACTCTGTTGCACATAGTAGGTTCTTACAAATATTATTAATTGGTTATCATCTGATTGGCTATGGGAGGGTGAAATTTTAAAAAAAGAAAATTGAGGTAATAAACCTGAGTGAAAAAAAACAGTTCTACCTTTAAAAGAAATAGACTAATTCCCAAATTGACAAATGGTCAAAGGATATAAACAAGCAATTTTCAGATGAAGAAATCGAAGCCATCAATAATCATATGAAAAAATGTTCTAAATTACTCTTGAATAAAGAAGTACAATATGAAACAATGTTGAGGTACAACCTCACATCTATCGGATTGGCCAAAATGACAGTAAAGGAAAGTAGCAAATGTTGGAGATGTGGCAAAATTGGGACATTAATGCATTGTTGGTGGAGTTGTGAGCAATTTTAAACTATACATATGATCTGGCAAAACATCCACTAGGTCTGAATCCCAAAGAGATAATAAAAAAGGGGGAAAGACCTACTTGTACAAAAATATTTAAAGCTGCTTTTTTGTGATAGCAAAGAATTAAAAATTGAGGGGATGTCCCTCCATTGGGGAATGGATGAACAAATTTTGGTATATATTGGTAATGGAATACTACTGTGCTATAAAAAATGAGGATCAGGATGATTTCAGAAACAGCTGAAAAGATCTGCCAGAACGGATGCAGAGATAAATAAGTAGAACTGAGAGAGTATCATACACAATAACAGCAAAATTGAAAGATGATTATTTGCGAAAACTTAGCTACTCTCAGCAATGCAATGATCTGGGACAATCCTGAAAGACTTATGATGGGGAATGCTATTCCATCTCTAAAGGACTGTTGGGAGTCATCTTTCACATCGGTGTATCTTTGGTTTTATTTTGGGGTTTGGGTTATGTATGAGTAGGCTTTTATGACAATGACCAAGATGGAAGCATGTTTTGCATGACAATAAAAATTTAAAAAAAAAAGAAAAATGAAAATAAAAAAAAATAGGCTTGTTTGAAAGAAAGGTGGGTTTAGGACGAGACTTATTGTGTTATGTTTTTGGCATCATGAGTTTGAGTTGTCTACAGGCAGTTGTTATTGAAGGATTGCAGCTCAGGGAAAATAATTGTGTTGCATGTCTAGATCTGGAAGCAGTCTGCAAAGAGATAATCAAGAACATGTGGGAGCTGATGAGATCACCAAGGAAGAGATAATATGGAGAGAAGAGGTTCTTTCCTCTATTTGTCATTGAGGGGTGAGGGGGGAATGGAAATCAGTTGCAAAAAGGCATGTTCCTGTGATGGTACATTTACAAATTTCAACACAAAGAAGTTAGGAAATGCAGAAGTTAAGCATTTCATAGTCATTATCTCTCCTACACTTCATGTAGTGCATATTAAGCCATCATTTTTAATAATTTAACTTGTAATCAGAATTATCTTGAGCAATGTGGATGAGTTAATCTTTCTTTGAAAGCCTACTTCACTTCCTAACTCTTTTGTACATTAATTCCTAACCTTATCACATAATTGTTGGCTTATATTTAGATACTGAAAATAGCATCCTTTGATGAAATAGCCACAGGGCACTGTAGAATAATGAAAAGAGTCCAGGGGTTGTAGTCAAACAAGACCTAGTTTTGAATCCCAAGTCTGATACTTACTAGCTGTGTGACTCTGAGTCAACTTTCACCTCTGTGAGCCTCAATTTCTTCTGCAAAATAGGGGTATTAATGCTTGTACTATTCATAAGGTCATTGTGAAAAACATGATTTGTAACAATTAAAGAAATCTTTAAATATAAGATGTTATTATAAGTTATCATTGAGTATGAATATATTCTATTAAGATACGTATCTCCAATTTAATATGTGAAAGGTGATTTTTCATTTTATAAAGAGTTTACCATACGATTCTTTGAAAAAATAATGTACCCATATAGTATATTTAATTTGTACAATTTTCAGGAAGAAACTTAATATATTTACTGTGTAAATGAAATACTGTTATAGTTATTTTATGTTGTTCTCAAGAAAAGGCATATTATATATAGTGAATACCTATAGAATATCCCATTAAAACTACTCTTAGGAAGATGTATATTAGGTATATTACAAAGCACATTTGAAATCACAGTTGTTGCTCGATATATATTTGTTGAATGAGCCATCCTTCCATATTTTCAGGGTATGAACTCCATCTTTCTCCATTCTATCTCTCCACAGAGATATAGTCTCTTTACTACACTGGCACAAGAGATTATAGAGGGAATTGTTTTTCATTGGTTTATGAAGGGTTTTGAAAAATTTCTTTGTATGTGCTTTCTTGTTTGTTATGCTTTATTGTTATTTGGTCATTTAAATTTTGTCCAGTATTTAATTTCATTATGTTTTTTGAACCAGTGAATTGATTCTTCACAAGATTAATTTATCAACAAGTATTGATTGAGCATCTTCAATATGCCTTGTACTGAGGGTACACAATAAAAAAAAAATACAAACAGCTCTTGCCCTCAAAAAATCTTACATACTACTAGATGAGAAAAAAGATAATAAGAACACATACACACATAAAAACACACACACAAATCAAAGCATTTTCTACAGTGTAATTTCAGAGGAAAGCTCAAGGATCTACTTTGTTGTTGTTCAGTCATCTCAGTCACATCAAACTCTGCCTGACCACACTTGGGGTTTTCTTGTCAAAGATATTAGAGTGGTTGGCCATTTTCTACTCCAGCTCATTTTATAGATGAGAACAGTGAGGCAAATAGGATTAAATGACTTACCCAGGGTCACACAGCCAGTAAGTATCTAAAGCCAGATCTGAACTCAGAAAAATGTCTTCCTGATTTCAGGTCCATCATTCTATCTAATATACCACTTAGCTGCCCTGAAGGATATAGGGTAGTGATGGCAAACCTATGACATGCATGCCAAAAAGGGCATGCAGAGCTCTCTATAAGCACACCTGCCATTGCCTGCCACCTTTTGTTACTAGAAAGCCAGAGAGAATCTGGGTGGAGCTGCTCCCCTCCCTCTCTCCATGCCCCTAAGGACATTCCTCACTTCACCCACCCCTCTGCCCTACAGCCCACTGGGAGAGCTTCCTCTTTCTCCTGTTTGGGGAAAGGCGCTGGAGTGAAGAGCTCACATGCTGTGTGAGGGTGTGGCACAGATGGCAGCCTATTGAGTCTGTGGTGAAGGTGATTCCCGTGGTGGGGATGGAGAGGAGCTAAGTTTGAGGGGAGCAGAGCTCATAGTGTGGCACATAGTTGGAAGGGAGGAGAACTGGAGGGGAGTGGAAAGCTAGGGCCACTCGCCTCACCATTCTCTTCACACACTCCTCTCATCACCTGCCCCTCTGCCCAGCAGCCCAATAGGAGCCCTTCCTCTTTCCCCTGTCTGGAGTAAGGGGGAGACCAGGGGTGTGGCACTTAGTCTCTCAGGGAGTGGGGTGTGGCACTCGGTCTCTGGGGGGACCTGAATAGCATTTGACTTGGGGGTGGGACCAGTACTCCATCTCTAAAAGGTTCGCCATCACTGATCTAGAGGTTTATGAAAAATGAATATCACAAAGGATGTAGTGTTTGAGCTAAACTTTCTTGTTGAATGAAACCAAAATAGTAACAACAGTCACTTCATTGCATCTCAGTTTATTAATCTATAAAATGAAAACATTGAACTAAGTATCTTTCAGATTCTTTCTAGGTCTAATGGTTTATAATTACTGAGAAAACAGTACAGACAGAGAGAGCAGAGGGGGGAAAGACAAAAAAGAAAGAATTCTTTTTCAATACGGTGCTATCTCAAGAGAAATAAATCCTCCAGATTTTTGTTGCTATTGAAGCTATGGCAGTTTAAGTGATTTGTCATTTGTCACATACTAATAAGTGTTATAGGAAAAATTTGAACCCAAGACTCTTCTAACTCCAAATCCAGCACTAGTTTCTTGATATATATGGATGCATCTGGCCTCTGTGTACTAATACAAAGAATATGCATTCTCCCACATATACCTATTCTCGTATAGTTTCCCAACAATGTTGATGTCTCCTCTGCCTTTGTTAGCTAAATCTGTAGTCTAAAGTTGATGTGCTATGTGAGCTTTCCTCCATCTGTTTCAACTTGACTCAAATACCAAAAAAGTCCTCATTGCCCACACAGAAGTGCAGCATTTTGTGTGGTCTGTCCATCCCAAATTGGAATCCTTAATGAATAATTTCAAAAAGAATTCAATTAATAAGCTTACCTATCACTTATCAGCTGACCATGTAAATAGCCTGCAGAATGGTTTTTTAAAAAAGGCAGGTGGTAATCCGATGGAATAATAGTTCAGGAAAAAAAATATGCTATTAACCCTGCTGGGCTCCTCATGGCAAGCAGCCCCTTCCACTCACAGACCCGTGAATAGATCTGCCGCACAGCGAGAACACAGCCACGTTCAGCAGCATGTGTCAAGGAAAGAAGGGGGTGAACTTGTTCTTCTGAGACAAAAGCCGGTTCTCAGGGCAGTAAACAGCACTGAACTGGGATTAAAAAGACTAGATTTTTTTTAAATACCCAGAAATTTGAAGAAGGGAGCAATGAATCTGGGTGGCAGAAGAGAGGTAAAGAAATAGGAAGAGAAAAAAAGAGAAGGAAAATACTTCTTATAAACAAGGCAAATCAGAGTTCACCCAAGTTTTAAAAAAAAATCTTAGCAATTAATTGGACTCAAATCATTTGTTAGGCCTTCTATTTGTAGTGTCAAGTGATGGAGACTATACGGGAGGAGGGAGCGAATACAGATGGTACCCTAACAATCAGAAGAAGTTTTCCTTTGGATCCTCCAGCTGCTCTGAAAGAGAGTTGAAGCAAAGAGCAGCTAATTGCACTGGTTTTTCTATTAGGGCTATTAAGGATGCCAAGGTATAAGGGGACTGGTATAACTGGTTTTGTGGGACACAGAGACAAGGCCATGTTTGGATGAGAGAGAATATGGTAGGTGAAATGAACATTTGGTAGAGCAGTGTGGAGGGGGGAGAGAAATGGTGAAGAAGGGACTAGTGGAAGATGGGGCAGAAGTCTGCAATCTTCTTTTGTCCAGTATTACTTATGGTATGTTGGGGAGATTTGAGGTGTTTGTGTCAGCCTGAGTTCATTGGCAGCTCTATTGACTATACAGAATCATATATATATTGTAACTGGAAATGAATGATATTATGCTCAGATCCAGTCTAGTGCTACCTGTCTCAGTGGTAATCATAGTACTGAGTTTCTCATAGTACTTAAAATATGTAATATTTAATAACAATAACATCTAGCATTTATATGGTGCTTTAAGTTTTTCAAATTACTTATACATATTATCTCTACCCATCGATATCACTACTGTAGGTCTGTATCCCAAAGAGATCAAAGATAGGGGAAATGGACCTACCTGTACAAAAATATTTATAGCAGCTCTCTTTGTGGTGATAAAGAACTGAAAATTGAAGGGATATCCATCAACTGGGGAATGGCTGAACAAGTTGTGGTATATGGTTGTAATGGAATACCGTTGTGCCATAAGAAATGATGAAGAGGACATTCACACACAAAAAAAAGTCTTGTGTGAAGTAGTACAATGTGAAGTGAGCAGAACCAGGAGAATGTTATACACAATAATAGCAATAATGTACAGTGATCAGCTATTAGTGACTTAATAATTATCAGCAATGCAAGAATCCAAGAAAACTCCAAGGATCTCATGATGAAAAAGCTATCCACTACTATAGAAGGAATTGAATAAAGACTGAAGCATATCATTCTTCACTTTTTCCTTCTTGAGTTTTTTTCTTATATATGCAATATATATCTTCTTTCACAACATGACAAACATGGAAATATATTACATGAGAGCACATGTATAATCAATATCATATTACCTGCCATCTTGGGGAGAGGGGAGGAATGGGAGGGAGGAAGAGAGTGTGAATTGCAAAATGTCAGAAAAAAATTGTAAAACCTTGTATCTACATGTAATTGGGGAAAATATAATAAAAACTTTGAAAACATTGTCTCATTTGATCCTCATGATAACCCTGGAAGTTGGGTGCTATTATTATCTCCATTCTACAGATAAGAAAACCGAGGTAGTCAAGAGTTAAGTGACTTACCCAGGCTCATGCAGATGTATTTAAGGCTGTATTTGAATTCAGAACTTCCTAATGCAAAGGTCCAACACTGTATCTAGTAGACCACCTAGCTGCCTGCTAGAGTCACAGATGGGTAAATCTGCTTGATACTCTGCATTTCTATTCTGGTATATGACAATAATACTTGGGAATAACCATTACATATACATTTTGTCATTTTCATGCCTCTATCAATTTCTATGGTATCTCTATGGCCTTTTCATTTCCCAACTGGCTTCTTTGCTAGACTTCATCATCTCCAAAAATTCATCATCCTGCTAAATGAAATCATTTCTGAGACTCTGCTTCCTCATCACCCCCAGCCCTCTGATTGGAAAAAGTAGAGGATAGACATTGGGGAACTCTTCCCAGATCCTCCACCATTTAAGAAGAGTACACAGGAAACTTTCCTCATTTCTCAACCCACTATTTTCCTAGACTTTATGGCCTCCAGAAACTCATCATTCTTGAAATGGAAACCAACTCTGCAACTCTTACCTCATCAGATTATTTCTCACCCTGGCTATAGGGCTTCACTATTCCCCAATGTCCCACGTTTTATCTTTTCCTGGTATTATTTGTTGCTTTTCCCCACTAGTTTGTGAGTTCCTTAAGAATGGAGAGTGTCTTATGTTCTTATTTATATCTACAGCATTTGGCAAAATGCCTGACACATAATAGGTATTTAATAAATGTTTATTGACTTTGATTCTGACTCATAGGTATGGGAAATTCACACGATGGAATCCCCCTCTCACAAATTAGTAACTCATCTATAACTAAGAGTCTTAGCAATGAGTTTTGAACACTAAGATAATTAATTCATGGTTTCATTTCTAGTGTATAGCAGAGACTGTTCTTGAACACAAGACTTCTAAGTCCAAGTCTGGTGCTGAATTCTTTGTGCCATAAGTCTCTCATCCAATATATGCATGCATTTTTTCTAGAGAGACATGGAGAGTACCTTTCATCATTCCCAAAACTCCTAATAATATGCCTAGCTAGATGACCCTGTCTAGCCAGCATACACAGTAAAGAACACACACCCCAACCCCCAGAAAAAGAAAAGAAAACTGCTCCACTAATGCTTACTTGGACAAGATCCTCCTTTCCTAACCACACCTCCCCATTAGTTATTACAGCTTTGTGACAAAGAGCTTTTCTAACCTCCAACAAGCAAGTTCTCTTTCCCCTCCCCAGTTCCTTGTGTTGCCCAAAATGAGATATATCAATGACTTCTCTCTCCCTTGAGCAACAATATTGCTTACCAGCAGTCCTGTGAGCATCTAGATAGGGCAGTGGACAGGGTGTCAAGCCTAGAGTCAGGAAGATTCATCTTTGCAAGATCAAACCCAGGTCCAAACACTTATTAGCTATATGTCCCTGGGCACATTACTTAACCCTGTTTCCCTCAGTTTCCTCATCTGTAAAATGAGTTAGAGAAGGAAACGGAAAAGCATTCTGGTATCACTGCGAATAAAACACTAAATGGGATCCTGAAGAGTCAGATATGATTGAACAACAATAGTCCTATAAAATTCCCTTGTATTTTAGTGACTTGTTTATGTATGAGTTTTGTCTTTCCTGGCTAGACAATAGGATCACTGAATATCAGAGCTAGAAAGGACCTTAAAGATCATCTAGTCCAACCCCCTTTTTTTTATAAAGAAACCCAAGCCTAGAGGAAATAAACTACTTCCCAAGGTTGTAAAGCATTTTGGTAGCAGTTCAGGAAAACTAGATATCCTAGCTTCCAATAAAAAGTAATAATCATTTACTGTGTGCCCAATGCTATGGTCAAGAAGCTAAGACAGAAATTAAATAGTACCTACTTTCAAAGACATTTCATTCTAATATACACATAAAAGTATATACAAAAGTATATAAAATACAGGATAATTTGGGAGAAGGAGATGCTTAGCAGATGTGGACTTCATCTAGTGATGTTTTAATTTAACTATAAATGAGACTAAGGATTCGAAGAGTGGGGTAATGAAGGTCCACAGCATCCCAAACATGACAGACTTCTAGGGCAAAGACTCAAAGAAATGTTCTCCCCTACAACCACGTATTAGAAGTTCCTAGAGGAGAAACCACATTATATTCTTCCTTATATACTATGACTTAAAGGAATGTTTATAGAATGAATATGTAGATGGACATCTGAAGTATCATGAGGACAAGAGAATGAACATGAGGACATCTTTGGCATCCCAATTTAGCCTCAAGATACCCTGTTCTATTTAATATCAAAAAAGGTGAAGTTGAAGAGAGGAATATGGTTCATCATTTAATAATTCTGACTTCTTTTTGAAAGTCCTTACTGTGAATTTAATTCCAATTATGTTAATCTAGTTGATTACAATAAAACATTATTAAGCGGTCTGTTATTCATCCTTCCTTTCCAAAAGGATCAATGACATCACCTAGTAATGTCTTGACATGTATCAATTGTATTTAAGTGAGGCAGAATTACACAAAGCCTTCAGCCTTACTCCCTCTTCTAGGGTCATCAAAATCCAGTGACAATGACTGAACAAGCACTCCAGATGCCGAAGATATGAAAACAAAATGAAAACTTGCCCTCAAAGAACTTACATTTATTTTATTGGAGAAATATAACAAATAGATAAAAATATACATAATGATATGAAAAGGAGAAAGGATTTCACTTAAGATTCTACTCAAATGAATAAGTTGTCTCCATTTTTCTGACTATTTCAGGGTAAATATGACTGTATTTTTGTAGTCTGAATTATCTGAATAATTTTGTATTTGTAGATGCTGATAATTTAAATATCTAAATGTATCAGCCTTAAAAGGCACCTTGATGTACATCATATTGTAGTATGGGACTTAAGGAGTCCTGAAAGTAACTCTTCAAGTCCAGTGGTGAATCCTTAATAGGTTTAGAGGAGGAGGAGGAGGAACTCAAAGAGAGATCTATTTTCATGGACATAAAATCACTTGGAACAGTAATGGCAAAAGCAGTTTTCTAATGACTTACCTTTCTGAACCCACTAGATGAGCTCAACTTGTTAGTTCAGGTTATAGATAATTTCCAGACTAAGGATTAAGTACACTGTCTAGCTAAGAAAAATAAATGGTTAATAAAACATAGTCATTAGAGAATCAGCATGATGAGGGAATACTTATCTTCCAAAAGTCTATGCAACCCAAAAACTTCACCAAAAGAAATTATTGCTAGATGTGATCTAATTAAATTTGGATACTAAAGATAACACAGAAACACTATATAAGGCAAACCCCTATGAAATATAATTAGAGAATTTAAACATTAAGTGTTCCCACCAAATGTCCTGATCTTCTAACCCACTTTGAATGCTGAGCATAGGCAATTAAAAACAATTTTGCAAAACTACAGTGTCTGTCAGTGGGGAATCCTTGACTATCCCCTCCTTGTAGTAATGATCCCCTCAAAGAAAATCACATATCAAAAATATCAATCACACATTAAATAAAAATAATTTACAAAACTTCCTAGGTGGACAGCAAAACACTGAATTATTAAATCAAGAGATTACTCCTAGAAAAAGGAAAAATGCTTGAAACTCAAACATGAAATTCCAAGAACATTCAGAAGACTCTCAAATATCAAAAAGACCCTAATTCACAACATGTAGAAATACAACACTGTTGTGAGAAATAGAAAGAAAGAATGGAATTATTTAAAAAGCATTCTAAACTGAGATATGATATCCTTCAAAGCTCTATCCAATTATCAATGAAAAAAGAGTCTTTCAGTGAGAGAGAGGCATTTGGCCACTTCATAGATATTTTTTTAAATGAGCAGAAAATTTGACCTGTAACCAGTTTACAAAAGAGAGAGAAAATGTAAAGAAATGCAAAATTATTGAGAAAGGACTAGTTAATAAGATCACTCATATTTATGAGTTACTGTTTTTAAAGCATCCCGAACTGAGAAGGTAAAAGAAAGAGCAAAAAGAGATCCCCAAGGCACAAAAAAAATCTAAGATTTAAAAGATCAGGAGAAAAAATGAAGAAAATCAAAATTGATACTCCATGGACTAAATCTCATAGCCACTCTAAGCTAATCAATATGTTTTGTAAGAGAGATAATAATAGGAAATTGAATTAATGGGAAGAAGGGAGGTAAGATGCAGAGGGCAGTTGTAAAATAAACTCCTATGCAGTCCATAGGTGAATACTGAAATAATAATTTCTTTAGTATCTCAACAGGAATAGAATGCAAATAAGTGGATGAAAGGGCCTGGACTGGGGAAAATATAGTTTTACTCCAGGAAGAGAAAAAAAAGTGTTTCACTAAAAAACATTCCTGTGGGGATAAAAGGACAAAATTTTATCTACAGTAAGAAACAGGTGCTTCATAATGGATCTTGTCTCAAAAGAATTTATACATTAGGGAATAACCTTCTTAGAGAAATGGTTGTATCTCCCAGGATTACATCCTACCTGAGAAATATGTGATTCTCTAAGGGCAGCATCCACATAGTCAAAAGAAACAAGAGTCACAGGACAAGAGGTAAAGTAACCTGGTCTTAGAAGTGGAGAACAATCATGGCATGGACGATGGGTCCTCATGTCTTGGCATATAGTAAATTCCCTCCTTACTAGACATTTCTATTTGACCTGGCCTCCTTGATCAATTGATATTTCTATGAATCAGGCACAAGTGTGTGTGGGAGGGAGGGGAGTGGAGGGGATTAGGGAGGATGGGTAAAATCTACAAATGAAATTTAAAATGCGATATAATAAAGAATTGAAATTTTAACTTCAGAAGCTCTACTCTTTTATGGGACACAGAAAATAAAGAAGGAGGAAGTAAGGGTAAAGCCCATAATTTGAAGGGAGGAAATTAGAATAGGCTAAAGAGAATAAATAACTAGAAGGACCAAGGTCAGGAAAATGATGCCACAAAATAAAGTTACTTCAAACTAAAATAAGGGGTAAAGGAAAGGACAATTTTCAACTTCTCCCTTAACTGAATGAAGAAAAGAGTATGAAGAGATGAAAAACAGATAAGCACACAGATAAACAGAAAGAAATGAACATTTTAAGTCAATTCAAAGAACTTGGAATAGGTAAGGTAAACATGGAAGGATGCAGAAAGATAGCATGTGGAATTAGATTAGCATCAAAATTGTGCAATCAAAACTAATTAATTATGGGGGCAAAGTCCTGAATTAAAACAGGATGAGGAACACAAAAATAAATGAATGAGGAAAAGTATAAGCCTTAAAACTGTAACTATAAATATAATAAAATGAGAGTGGCCAAATGACTAAGAAAAAAATCCAAAATTTTTTTCTTTATGATAAATAAATCCAAAAGCAATAGACATAATATAGAATGGAAGCAGAGAGATTGTATAGACTGAAATAGTGAAAAATAAATTGCACAGATATACAAAAGTGAACAAAATTACTAATACTGAAATTATTCCTTAAAATAAGGAGTAAGGATTATAACTGAATGGGGCTCCTACTTGTCCTGAGACATATCGATATTCAAGGTAGATTCTGTGGGCATGGGTAGAAGTAGCATTAGAAATTATTAAAAGAATTGTAGAGGACACAGTACCCAATCTCTCTGCATAGAGAGTATCTGAGTCTATACCTGAGTATCTGAGGCTTTGGGAGAATTTCTGGAACTGCATTTCTAGAGCTAGGGAATACAAAGTGACAGAAAAATAAGCTGTATGAGATTTGTGGTATGGGGGGTAACCAGTTTGTCTTTCAACTGTAGAGCTTGAGTTATTCAAATATGAAGATTCTAGAACTGTAATAAGGAAGCATTGTGAGACCTCCTGCAATAGAAAAAAGGCACCAGAGCTGGAGTCAAGTAACCTGGATTTTAATTATATTGTTATTCACTGGCTGCATGGTCTAGGATAAGTCTCAAACTCTCAAAGTCTGAGGTTAACTTATCAATTATTTTATAGGGAAACTGGAAGATAGCATTAAAGGTATTTTCTAGCCAGGGTTTGTGATTCATAAAACACATACAGCTATGCAGAATAATCACATTATAGAGACACTGTAATCTCATAAGGACACGGGGTCCAATTGCCCATTTCAAGTTTTGTGTCTAGACTCTTTCAGTCAATTTCTAATTATAAGGTGCTTTCCTTAGACTTTATTTTAAAAGTCTAGGATAAAAGATATATTTCATTTCTTCAAACTGAATCAGAATTTATGTCATTAGTTTACTCTTACTCAGTGACCAGTCCTGAATACATGCATTCATTCAGAAAATATTTACTGAGCTTCTAGTACACAAGCAAAGCATTAAGCCAACAGATGCAGAGATGATTGTGCTACAGCATTTAGAGATAGGTCCCCCAAAATTCCAAAACATTCACTAGTCAATCTCATATTAACCCAAGTCTTCAACTATCCATATTTCCTACATATATTTCAGTTCAGTCTAGTTATTAGGATCTTCCACAATAGATTTTTTTTAAATCTTAAGTGAAAAGAGATATTTCATTTCCTCAAATTGAATCAAAATTTATGCCGTTAATTTATTCTTTCCCAGTGACCAAGTGTTGAGTACATTCATGCATTCATTCAGAAAATATTTTCTGAGCTCCTAGTACTTGCAAGGCAGTAAACCAACAGATACAAAGATGAATGTACTGCAGCACTTAGAGATAAGTTCCAAAAAAGTCCAAAGCATTACTATTCAACTTCACATTAACCCACGTCCTCAGTTACCCTTGTCTGCTGCACATACTCATTTCCCACTAAGAAACACAAAGATTCCATTGGTCTCAGAGGTTATAGAAGTATCAGCACCAAACGGTAGTCTCTTTCTCCCAACTAATTCAAAAAGCAATCAATTCAAAGAGTTGTAAGTAATAAATCAAGCAGAACATGTTTCTTGAGGGCCAAGTTGTTTAATTTTGTCTTTGTGTCCACAGCTCAGCACAATGTCCTGAGTATACTGGTTTGTTGTTTGTCCTTTATTTTGAAGGGGTCCAATGACAACACAGAATGATGTCTTGACTAGGGCATGAATTGAATATAATTAATAAATACCACTGAAAGGATGTTTAGTTCCACCCATATGTACAGGCATATGTGAGATACAAAGAAGTAAAAGAAGTAAAAAATGGTTCTTACCACTAAAGACCTTACCACTGCAACCCAGTCATCTCTCTTTCCCTCTGAACTGAGAGCACTTCTTATCTTTGTCACTCAGTACAATTTATCATTAAGTATCCTTTGTCCTGATGTTTTTTATCTATGGTGTATAAGAGACCCAAATCGACTCAAATTCAAGAATTTCTTAAATGCCTGCTATGGGCAAGGCATTCTTATTTTTGTATACCCCATACCCAATATGGGTAGAAGGACTATGCACATCCATAGTGTGAATTTATGCAAGAACCTTTTTAAAATTATAGTATAATTTTCTGTAATATCTCCCATCTATACAAATGTACTTTGAATACAAATAATTGTAAGTAGACATTACAATTTTATTTTGAAATACAAATTTTCACAATATGTCATTCGAGCTATTCTTGAATTCCTGTCCTTTTTAACAAATGTTTGGTTTGATTGTTTTCTCTAATAAAATCCAGATAAGATCCACAAAGGTGAAAATATGACAGTGTATGATAAATATCTTTCTACTAAAATCCTTTAACAATGCATTGTGGCCTCAAAGTAGAATAAATTCCCAAAGTTTCTGCAGGATTCAAGTTCTGACAAGTCCTAATAAGCTAATCTTGGCAACTAGGTAGAACATGGGACTTGGAGTGAAGAAGAACTGAATTCAAAACCTGCCTTCATCACTTACTAGCTATGTGACTCCAGGCAAGTCACTTAACCTCATCCAGGCTCAATTTCTTCATTATAAAATGGGAATAATGATAGTACGTACCTCACAGGATTGTTTTGAGGATGAAATAAAATATTGTATGTAAAACACATTGCCAATTTTAAAACACTATACATGCTAGTCATTTTTATTACTCTAAGAAGACTTCAAGTATGGGTCCAGAGACAGTCTGTCATTCAAGAACCAATCTAGATAAATGAAGAGTGTCTCATCACCAAAAAGCTGTATGTTTGAGGAATTTGTTTAGTTAACAGTAATTCATCTCTGCTAAGGCATAAAGGTGCTGTGATCTATGGCTTTGGAACAAGTGGAGAAAAAGTGGATTCTTGAAGGTCTCTAGAATCCTCCTAGTTTCTCAGCATTCTCTGTTCTTGATTTGTCTGGAATATTTAAAACCACTAATAACTCCTGTTGCTCATAAGGTATCCTCTTCCCTTGTGTTTCAATTAAAATTATCTCACAAGACACGTTTTGGAATAAGAATAAAAGTTTATTGATTATATCAGATTTATTGGTTAGGCTTTCTTCATAACCAATAAAGTGATATGGGTCTCTATGGCTCTCTTGAGACCAGGGATAACCTGAGCTGGGTCAAGCAACCTAATAAGCAGATTTTTAGGAGCTCATTATTTAGCCTGTCCCTTGCCCATCCCAAGACATCTTTAGTTGGTGATAGCTAATTAAAAGGTGGTCCATCAACCTATCCACCTTTCTCCATCCCCACAGGTAGACAGGTCATGTATGCCAGAAAAGGACCCTTCTTTTCATCTATTAAACAAATTCTGTTATAAAGGAAGACATTGCTAGAGATTCCCAAGGACAAAGAAAATGGAAGGAGCAGCAGCCTAGATGGCATATCTGACCCAGATGCCATACATAATAAGAACAGTAATTCTCCCTACAATATGTTAAAATAAAGTCTCATACTTGGTTTCCATGATACCACATTAAACTGATTTTTTATTTAAAATATGTTATGGCTATATGTTTTGTTTTATATCACCTTCATTTCCTGAGAGGCAATCTGATATAGTGTATAGAGGGCCAGACTTGGAGCCAGGAGGACATAAGTTCAAGTCCTGTCTTGTATAAATACAGCCAATATGCCCTTGGGTAAATCATCTAAACTTTTACCTCTCTAAGCATCTTTCTAAGACTATAAGTTAGGGTGAGTCCCTCTGCATTTGGAGCTCTCTATACCAATAAAGTTACAAATCCAAACACTATCTTCATCCCTTTATTTCCTAATTTATTCTCCCTCTTCTCTCATCCAGAGAGATGTACTTTAAAAAGAATTAAAAAGGAAAAAATCAGTTCAGTAAAACTGGCATATTAATCGAGTCCAATAATTACATATATATATAATTGACACAAACATAGTCTCTCACCCTACAAAAAATTCTTGATCCAATTGGAAGCAATAACACAGATCATCACTTACTCTTTTTAAAAGTCAAAACACTGCTTAATAATAAAGTTTCATGAAGGGGGCATACATTCCACCTCAAGGCCTTCTTTTGGGTATGTTTGTAATTTTCCTTTAAAAGAAATAATGGGCCATCACTGAAAGCAAGACCATGACCATTCTTGCCTATCTGCCCTAATGTTGACTCATTTCCCTAGCCCTAGGACCAAGCTATCTATGGATTAGCCTCTCTACCTCATCAGCCACCAGAATGTTCATACCACTGGAAACTCAATAAGCAATAAATCTATTTATACCCAGAATTCCCTGTAAGGGAAACTATTAAAATAGCAAGCAGCCCATTTAAAACACTTTATGTCTTTGTCAGAAGCAAAATTAAAGAAACAAAAGAGACAGGGAGGGAAAAACCAGCATTCAATGTAGAATTTAAAGTTTACACATGGGGGCAGGTGGTGCTCTCACGGCTGGACGGAGGCCAGGAAACTGTACTCTGCATGTGAGAAAGAAAAAAACAAAAAAAACAGAAGCAGACGCCATGAACAATCCCGAGAAAAAAGCCAGCTGCATGTTTTTCTTCTTCAAGCACACTGGAAGTCAATAAAATTAAGGGGGGAAAAAATGATGCGGTTAAGTTCCTGGTAGCTAGGAGCCGGAGATAAATAGAGAATTTCAAAGCAGGAAGAGATGAGGCGGCCAGTCCTTCCAGAAGACAGAGGCAGGAATCAATGGACTTATGTGATAAACTATTAAATTTGGAATAATCTTGATATTACATGACTTCTGGTTTTCAGTGGTGCTTTTTCTAAGCCTTCCATAATGGTAAATACTTAATCTCAGGAGATGGGGAGGAGACTTTCATTCAACAAACATTTATTACATGCCTACTCTGTGTAGGGGCCCATGCTACATGCTAAGGTTTCAAATATAAAAAATTATGAGGATTCTAGGGAAGATATGGCAGATGCACAAATAGGAAATATATCACAAGGTGGGAAGTGGGTTATAGGGACAAAAGGGTAACAAAGTTCTGTAGGGAAATAAAAGCAAGATAGACTTGTATCATTTCATTTGATGGGTCACCAAGCTGGCAGAGAGATATTATAGAAATAGTTAACTACAGTTTAGCAAAGCATTTGACAAATTGTTTCATTCTGCTATTGTAGAAAAGATGGAGAAATGTTCTTTAGACAATAGTATAAATAGATATATTTGATCTTTTTTGCTGGCCTATCATCCATATCATATCTTCTAATTGTATTGTTTTCCCCAAGGTTCTGATAAAAACCCTCTTTTCTCTTGGTAACATCCTTGAGTCCCATGTGTTTAATTATCATCTCTATGCATATGATTCACAGATATATATGCAGCCCAACTCTGTCCCCTGAGCTTCAGTCCCCAATTCCCACTATTAAACATCCTAACTGAATGTCCCAAAGATATCTCAAACTAAACATATCCAAAACTAAATGCCTCTTTCCTCCCAAAAAAAACCCTCTTCTCTTCCAAACTTCTTTATTTCTGTTTGTCACAGTCATCTTTCCAGTATTTGTGATTCATAACCTTGGTATTATCCTAACATCTTTCTTTCATAGCCCCTAAGTTGCTAAATTTTACTCTTTTTACCTCCACAGTATTTCTTGCTTTTAACCCCTTCTCTCTGCTTATATAGCTACACCTCAGCTCAAACTATCTCTTCTCTCTTAGATTACTGCAGTAACCTAATTTATTTACCTGACTTGATTCCCAAAGAACAAATATAAATTCCTCCATTCAATTATTAAAGATCCTCACCAGCCCAATCTTTCTTTTCATCTTCTTTGGATGTTAAACAGTCTTCCCTCCAAGTAAATCTTGCTATTGAGTCAATATGACCTTTCCTCCCTTCCTCATCTATGACACTATTTCATCTGGGTTTTTGCACTGGTGATCTCTCACACTGGGAATTCATTCTTTCTTCACTTTTGCCTTGTAGGATCTCTCTTTTCCTTCCACACAAGAAGCTTAAGCATCATCTTCTACTTTTCTGATCCTCCACAACACCTCCTAGTGAATTCCTTACTCTCACCAAACTACCTGGAATTTAATACTTTCTTTAAATTATTCTCTTTCTATTTATTCTCTATAATTATGTGCATACTTGTTTTCTCTCCCATTAAAATACAAGTTGCTTGTGAGTGGAGGTTGTTTCACTCATTGTATCTATATCCCTGGCACCTAGAACAATGCCAGGAATAGAGTAGGCACCTGATAAATTCTCATTGATTGATTGGTGGGTTCAAAAATGACTGAATGCCTAAGACCCAAAGAAGAGAACTGCTGTTGTTATTGTTGAGTCATTTCAGTCGTGTCCAACTCTTCGTGACCTCATTTGGGGTTTTCTTGGCAAAGATACTGGAGTGATTTGCCATTTCCATCTCCTTCTCCTTGTATGTATTTTACATACAAGGAATCTATGTGAATAAGGTTAAATGGCTTGCCCAGGGTCACACAATGAGTATGTGTTTGAGGCCAAATCTGAACTCAGATCTTCCTGGCTGCAGGCCCAGCACTTTGTCCACTATGGTACCAAGCTGCCATACTGGATATGGATTCATCCACATAATGGTGAAATGTCTGCTTGGAAATTCTCTGCTAGAATGCCACGAGTCGATGTTTAACTTCGTGCTACTTAACATTCTAATTAATGACTGGGATAAAGGTCCAGATGACATGCTTATCAATTTTTCAAAAGACACAAACCTGGGAGGGAGAACTAATGTGGTAGATGTTAGAGTCAAGATTCCAAAAGCCCTTAGTAGGCTGCAACTGATCCAAATCTCATGTCCAAATTTAATTATGCCCACAGTAACCTATTGTTTGACAGAAACAAAGACCCAAGTTTTGAAAGAACACTATTCAACAAAAACTGCTAGGAAAAAAAAAATATATATATATAATGACCAAATATCAAGATGAAGTCAAAATGGGTACATGATTTAGAAGTTAGATAAATATGAATTCTTACATTGGGTTTTCTTTTTTAAAAAAAAACTTCACAAGAAAATAGCATCATGTAAACAGGGATTCAATGTATTTTGGTTGGTCCCAGAAGGAAGAACTAGGAGTAAAGGGTAGAAATTGCACAGAGGTAAATGTGAGTAGGATACATGAAAAAATATCATAGCAAATGAATACTATCTGAAAAGTGAATGGTCTGCCCTTTGAGGCTGTGAATTCTTCCTCCTTGGAAGTCTTTAAGCAAGGACTAAATGACCATTTATTGAACACAGCAATGCAACTATCCATTTGAGCATCTAGCTTGAGCTTCCCCTGAATATGTCCTGAGATGAATTCTTTAAAGACACATTCAGTTACAGGGTCAGGGAGGTAGAAAGACTCAAAAACATAAGTATCCATGTGAAGAGATTCTAAGGAACCTTGATTTTACTGCTGATGGTGGGGGATATCACATAAAGGAGAGAAGCATACTTGGGATGTAACTGCCAGGAACAAAAAGTACCTACTATTCTATCTACTTTCTTACTGCTCTCACTAGCTATTCATGCTTACTAGATGCTCATCTCAGTTTCTGCGCTGCCAAAGGAGCCTAAGCACTGGCAACATCCTCTAAATTTCTGTGTTCCAGGGCATACCCCAACTCATCGCATACCAGTTATGGCTCTACACAGCTATGCTGATAAGGGAATTCTTTGGGGATCTAGGATTGGATTAGATGGTGACCAAGGTTCCATCTGACTCTGAAATTCTTTCATTCTGGGAAATATTTTCAGCTGAAGGTGATCAGATTTTATGAAGTGAGTGGCATCAGAGCTGAGCCTTTCAAAAAGAGAATGATCTTCAGAGCTGGAGGTGAGGAGGAAGTATATTATAGGAATGAAGGATGGGAAACACATAATGGAGGTAGGAGGCAGAAGATAGATGGTCAAGATCAAGGAATTCTCAGCTCATATGAGCCAAAGTGAATTGAAACCTTTAAAACAAAACAGAAAAATATTTCTCCTCTTAGAATCTTAAAGTAGTTAATAGGGAAAATGAAACAAACTCTTACCCGCCCCAACTATTACAATGCTACCACCAATATATTTGGAGGTGTCTAAAAAGGTGACCCATCATACAAATGAATACTTCTTTATAGGCAATCTATCTTTTCTCATTTTTTAACCCTTACCTTCTATCTTAGAATAGTTCCAAGGCAGAAGAAGACTAAGGACTAAACAATTAGGGTAAAGTGACTTTCCCAGGATCATACAACTAGGAAGTGTCTAAAGGCAAACTTGAACCCAGGACCTTCTGTCTTTAGATCTGGCTCTCTATCCACGGAGCCACCTGACTGTTCTGGCAACATATCCTTGAAAAGTGACACTGATATACTGTATAGGATCCATGGTAATGTTTTGAGGCCCATGACTGGGATATAAAATGAGGGTACTTCTGTGAAGTGTGTTAAGTGCAAAATCTCATTTGGAATCCTGAATTATAAACATGCCAATGTACGTAAGAGCTCATTGATCCACATTTTACAGAAAAGTTTATTAAACATAATGAATCCCATAAATATGAGTCAGAGACTAAGTATTTGATCACTGAGTTCAGTCAAGACCCTTCAATGGCCACATCCATATCTATATCCAATTAGTAAGCCTTATGACTTGGAATATCTTCATAATTATAGCTCATCCTGCAAGTCCAGCCATATATATTTCTATTACATACAACCCAGGTTGCCAATGATAAATAAAAGCACACCCCCAACTTATTTTAACCTGATATTTAGAAGCAATGGATAGAGAACCATGGAGTCTAGAAGACATGAATTTATAAAACATATTGGCAAAATGGCCCTAGGCGACTGTCAACTTCAGTTAACTAAGGCAACTAAGTGTGTAAATTGCCAAACAGGTGCCAGATTGAGTGGAAAGAGGGAGTTTCCTCATTAGGAGTTTTCTACACTAATAAATCCCACCTCTTTCCCACCCTAAAAAATAAAGCTACTACATATGTTCAAGGCAAAGATAGCACTAAACCTTAACTCTATTCCCTTTACTCCTACTATAATTTTATACATATTGATGATTGAAAATGTTAATGCTCTAGAAGAACAGCAAATATTGAATGAAAATTAAACATGTTCTAAACGCCCTTAAATGGGATAACAAGTTATGGTACATGAGCCAAGTTTTCAGAAGTGCTTTCTAAAAGCACTACAAACATTTTCAAGTATTTATATTTCTGCACCTCTAAAAAGCATAGCTTTTGCCCAAGAATGTAAACCAGGAAGACATACACCTATTTGCTCAGTTTGTGCTTGGAAATGTGACCTGTGAATGCAAAGCCAATGTAGAAAATAAGAAAATGCTAGATTATTGCAATTTGCAAATGTAAGTTGACTGTTTGGGTTAATGACATTTGCAAAGTATGACTCTATCTTCCCCCTAGGAATTTCCAAAGTGATAAAAGATGAAATTAGGGGTTAACTAGATGGAATAGTAGTAATTGGGCAAGCTAGAGAGAGAGTGGCAGGCCTGGAGTCAGAAAAACACATCTTCCTAAGTTCAAATCTGGCCTCAGACACTATGACCCTAAGTAAGTCACTTAACATTTTTTGCCTCAGTTCCTCATCTGTAAAATGACCCAGAGAAAAAAGTGGCAAACCACTCCATTATCTTTCTTTGCCAAGAAAACCCCAACTAGAGTCACAAAGAGTCTGAGATGACTCAAATGACTGAATAGTAACAACTAAGTGGAGCAGTAGAGAAGCCCCTTTTTCTGCAGTCAAATAGACCTGAATTCAAATCTAGCCGCAAATAGTTACTAAGTTGTATGATACTGGACATGTCACTTAAGTTGTGTATGCTTCAATTTTCTCCTCTATAAAATAGGGATAATTATAGTACCCACCAGCCAAGGTTGTTATGAGGATCAAGTGAAATAGTACAAGGTGGGGAGGAGCTAGGTGGCTCAGTGGATTGAGAGTCAGACCCAGAGATGGGAGGTCCTGGGTTCAAATCCGACCTCAGACACTTCCTAGCTGTATGACCCTGAGCAAGTCACCCATTGCCTAGCTCTTACCAATCTTCTGCCTTAGAACTAATACATAGTATTAATTCCAATTGATTCTAAGAAAGAAGATAAGGTTTTTAAAAAATGAAATAGTAATCAAAGTGTCTGGCCCAGAGTAAGCACTCTATGTTAGCTATTACAATTAGAATCATTAAATTTCTACCTGGGAAAGGATGTAAATTTTTTTCTGTGATTCACATGCAGATGCATAGCATCCAAAGGGCTTACCCTTGGTCAGATGCTACGCACTCAACTTTGTCAAAGCAATCTGAGAACCCTGCTTTAGAAATCACCCCCTCCGCTTGCAGATGCTGTTCTTTTTGGCCTGAGATTCATCCTAGATTAATATGGGATTTCCTATTTTAATAGCCAGCTATCATGTTGACTCTGTTTCCTCAGCCTCTATCTTTGCCAATATCATGCCCGGATGGGTATTTGCTCAGCTGCAAAGTATCCCCTGATCCTGCTTACAATAAGCACCATTGAGCCCTCTTTTTTCTTCTAAATATATTTACAGATCCTCATATCACTCATCTCTAGCCAAGGCCACACCCTATCATTAGGACACATAGCCTCATCACTTGCCAGCTGGAGTCGACTAGAGACAGCAGTCTGGATGAAACTCGGGGGCCCTCGAACCAAAGGAGTGCATCGGTTTCCTATGTGCTTGGCCTCTGGAGCATGGCATGTAAAAGAGGCATTTATAAGCAATTGTGTCTGGTTGTTTTAGAAGGAGCTAGTAATGTACCAGCTGCGTAGTGCCGTGCAAAGAACATTGAAATTGGAGTCAGAAAAACCTCTGTTTGGGTCCCAACTGTGATGCTTGCTAGCTGTGTGTATCACATAAGTCATCTCATTAGTCCTCAGTTTCCTCATCTGTAAGATGAAAAGAGGAGGACTCACAGACTTCTAAGATCCCTTCTAATTCTAAATCCTATGATCACACCCAATCATAGAAATCTTCCTACCTTTGCTCGGCACATAAAACTAGTATGATCAGTGTTTGCTGGTTGGGATTTACAAGGCAGTGGGCATAAGGGAAGGAAGTCACGCATAAAAATTAAAACATTTTAGAATGAATTTAGAAGACAGGCAGCCTTAGAAGGAAGCAGCTGAGAGTTCCAAAGAACTACCTTTTGGGGATGGATAGCATGTCACTAACATTCTGCACTCTGGGAGTTGTTCATAGCTACATGGACCACAGAGACAAGGACACTAATTCCCAGAATTGGTAGTAAGCACAGACGTCTCTGGTCTGTAGAGGGTTGTAGAGGTTGACTCCACAACACCTAAGAAATGAAGATTTTCCTCTTCTCCAAATCTTGGGTGATACCATCATTTACTAGAAAAAAAGCACCACACATGGTGTCAAAAAAGGCTTGATTCCCCCCTTTGACTTATATGAACAAATAGAAGAGAAAAGAAAGGGATATAGAAGAAAAAACAAATGAATGAGGAGAAAAAGAGAATGAAGACTGGAGGTAGAGAGAAATAGCTAACATTTTCAAAGTATTTTAAGTCTTAAAAAACACTTTCCATACATGATCTCCCCTGATCTTTAATAATGCTACAAGGTAAGAGCTATATATCTTATCTTCTTTTTAGATATGAGGAAGCTGAAATTGAGACAGGTTTAGTGACTTGCCTGTGGTCTGATAACTAATCATCAAAGGTATGAATTAAGACTTGATCTTTCTGTCCCCAAAGTCATGGTTCTGTTCACTGAGTCACACTGTCCCATCTCTCTGAGTTTCAGGTTCCTCTTCTATGAAATGGAAGTAATAAAACCTATAATATGTACTACATGGAAGGATTTTTGTGATAAACTGTGCAAAATGTTTTTGCAAACGTTAAATTAGACTATAAGATCCTTTAAGGTAGGAACTTTGTCTTATTTAAGTGTCTCTCCCAACAATACCCTTTTTGGGGCTTACTACCATGATTACTGGTCAGCTAGGTATCTCAAAAAATGGAGTACTGGTCCTGTAATCAAGAAGAATTGAGTTCAAATTTGGTCTCAGACACTTACTAGCTGTGACAATGGACAAGTCACTTAGCTTTGTTTGCCTCAGTTTGCTCATCTGTAAAATGAGCTGGCAAAGGAAATAGCAAACCATTCCAGTTCCTTTGCCAAGAAAACCCCAAATGGGATTTTTGAAGACTCTGACACAAGTGAATGACAAAGCCTAAATCCCATGGCTTCCGAACACTAAAGAACCCCCCATGGCCCCAGAACTAGGCAAGAGTCTTGCCTGCTTATAGGTCTATTGGCAGGTCTCAAAAGAAAAACTTTGCAACCCTCTGGTTTGCATGCCATTGCTTTTTCCCTCAAGGGTGGAAGTTGTTGAGAGAAGGCACAAATAAGCGAGTTAGAATCCAAGAACCATTTTAATATCTCTAGTCTAAAATGTTAACAAGCTCTACAGTCCTTAATGGGTCACCCTGGCAGCCTGATTACTCCAAGTCTGGTGTCACTGACATACATGCTGTGGCTAACGAGGCCCAAGATCCCACTAGAAAATGACTAGAGAAAATAGCCTAAAAAAAATCAAAGACCCAATGGCAAGAGCCCCAGAAGAGGAAAAAAAGATATTTCCACCTCAGGAGAATCTTACAATTGCCAAAGGAAAGGGGGAAAAATAAGGCCTGAACTGGGTTTAATGTAATTCAAGAACAAAATAATGAGAGCTACATAGCCCACCAAAAACCTATTTGAAATAGTAAAGTGAGAAAGGTAAGAGAGAAAAGCATTTGCCTGTTTTTTTTCTCCCCATTTTGGTTTTCAGAAGGTTTTTTTTCCCAGAGTTTCTAAGTGTGATTACGTTATTTTATTACTGAATTACAACTGAATTACTTTAACCTTAGTTCAGGTCATTTTTCAGCTCCCTATTTGGCATTTAAATTAGGTAGGTAGTTAATTTCATTAGTTTAGGAAAGTGATTTAGGGATGCACTCAGCCCATCTTTCATTATGGAAGTTAATTTGATGCCTGAGAACGGTGCCAGATTGACAGCCCAGGGAAAGAAGGCCTTTATTGGCTCCTGCTGTGAGGAGTCTGAGTTGCAGCAGCCCCTTCCTCTGTCTTGTCTTCTTCTTCCCCTTGAGGAGACAGAGGAAGGGCTGCTATCTTCTCCCAGAAGGCTATGTGCTTAGGGAGCCTCTTTAGAGAAAAGAAAACAAGTGTTACAGTTACTACCTCCAGCCTGCTTTTGGTCCTACCTAGTTTTCAAGTCCAGCTACAAGTGGATAAACCACTTTTCTTTAAGAAAAGAGATGAACACTGGAGCTCATAACTAGTTCAAAGAACATTAAGCAGCCAGTCATGGTTTCTAGGCTATTTGCTTAATGTATGTGACTTTGAAATCATAAGGTCACAAAGTCTGGTAGGAACTTTAGAGATCCAGTCCATGGATTAATTTCTTATTATGTCTACATGGATTCCATTGGCAATCTTGTGAAGCCTATAAACCCCATCTCAGAATGTTTTGTTTCATTTTTTTAAGTTAAAAAATAAATACCTTGGCTTACAGAAGAAACCAATTCTATTTAAAGTTATCAAAATATCTTTTAGAACTGGTAAAGGATCTGGACTCCAAGTTAATTATTCTTTATTTCTTTTCTTCCCTTCTCTATCTCTGTGTCTCTCTCTGTGAATCTCTGCCTCTCTGAATGTCTTCTCTCTGTTGTTCTTTGTTTCTGTCTGTGTCTGTCTGTCTAGTCTGTCTGTCTGTCTGTCTGTGTCTGTCTGTCTGTCTGTCTGTCTGTCTGTCTGTCTCTCTCTCTCTCTCTCTCTCTCTCTCTCTCTCTCTCTCTCTCTCTCCCTCTCTCCCTCTCTCCCTCTCTCCCTTTCCTCCCTACCTCACAGTAGCTAAAAGCGCAGCAACTATCATGGGCCCAACCACATTCCTAATTGGTAAGTAAGCTATGACCTGTCTCATTTCCAACCTGGACCAAAGGCAATCAGGTGGCCTTGTTCCAGGCATTCAACCTCTCTGCTTTAGACCCATTGCAGCTCAAAACTCCCAGTTCTCAGCATCTTCAGAATCAAGGATTATAGATTTGGTCCTGTACCAATATAGAGAAGTATAGTGACATTACATAGGTAGAAAGTATCAGGGCCATGATTCCAGATAGATCTTCTAACTCCTTATCCAATGATCTTTCCATTAATGCCCTTAAATAGTCCATTAAACCTTCTAAACACTGGCTGCTGTCTCCCTTACCTCACCTCCACTTTTATATTTTTGGAGATGTAGTGAGATCCCCATCTTACAGACGCTAGATGACCTTATGAGGAATAACTGTAATAAATAATAGCTAGGTGGTATGCTCCCCTGGTATCTTCTTAAAGGCAAGATAAATCAAGAAAGGCCTCTGATATTGTGGGTGGTCCCCACTGCAATGAATTTATTAAGAGGAAATAAATAAGAATTGAAATGGGTAGGCATAGGAAAGGGTTAAAATCCACATGATTGGAAAGAATATCTATTTCAGTGAGATCATAAATCTATTGAAGTACTTGAGTTGTAGAATAGTCAGCTATTCAAGGATGAGTTGGATTCTTTTTGTTGTTGTTCTCTGGCTTTTCAATTGTGTCCAACCAAAGGGGAAAAGTAGGTATTCCCAAAAGAATGATTTGTTGTTGTTTAGTCATTTTTCTGTTGTGTCTAACTCTTTGTGATCCCATTTGGGGTTTTCTTGACAGAGGTAATAGAGTGGTTTGCCATTTCTTTCTCCAGCTCATTTTACATATAAGGAAACTGAGGCAGAATTAAATGACTTGTCCAGAATCACACAGCTAGTAAGTGACAGAGGCCAGATTTAAATAGAAAAATTTGTCTTACTGATACCTGGCCTAGTACTCTATCTACTGTACTACTTAAGTACCCATGGATCAGATTAGATAACCTAAAAGAGTCTTTCAAATCCAACTCTATGTGAGGTGAATGAATATCTCACTAAAGATGCCACAGTTCAACCCAAGCAAAAAGAAAAATAAATGCCTGCCTCGCCATCATTCATTCTCATTTTCCGTACTTGCCTATGTTTATGGAATACCACCCACATACTTCTTTGGTGTTATTAACTCTTCTTCTCTCAGTGGCCCATTCATTCCTTCCAAGCACCCCCCACCTCCCTTGTTTATACGCATTTCTCCCAAATGCTTAGAGGTTGGTCAAATATGGAGATGCCAAGGTCATCTACAGCATCCTGAGCCATAATAGTTATTCTGACTTTTTATCTTGCCACTGGACTTGGATAACTATAGAAGAGAGAATAAGGCTGACAACTTTGTGCAACTCTGCCTTACTTAAATCCAATTCACCTACCAGTCAAGACATCATCTGGGATGCCATTGGTCATCTTTGAAAATAAAGGACAAACCACAACCAAGCGTAATTGAGGCCGAGAAGTGACTCATTCATTTGCAGGGAGATGGGAGATAATGGTTGCCAAAAGCTTAACAAAAGATATTGTCTTAACGGGTTCTCACGACAGTCCTATGAGGGACTAATAATAACAGTCCCTCATAATAAATAACATTCATATACACAGATTCTAAGATTAAAAAGCTTTGAATACTTTCTCTTTCAAGACTCGCTACAACTTTATAAGTCAACTAAAGGGTTAGAATAAGCAAAGGAGGTATGACAAAAATCATGATGCGTATGGAGAAAGAACTGAGTCAAGTCACTAGGGTAGAAAGTACTGGGCTTAGAGTCAGGAAGACCTAAATTCAAATCAGACATTTAAAATAAGACATTAAACTATAAATATTTTATTGTGTATTTATTTAATAACATAAAATAATACGGGTATAATCATAAAACCTACCTCCCTGGTTTGTTGTGAAGATTGAATGAGTTCATATTTGTAAAGCCCTTATCACGGTGTCTGCAACATAGTAATCACTTGATAAATGTTTATTCCCTTCCCCTTTCGTTCCCCTAAATTCCAATCTGCATAATCTGGACCAAGTCTCTTCATCTCTCTAGACCTCCATTTCTTCATCACTAAAAGAAGGAAAGTTGGACTTTCAGCTCCAAATCTATGATTCTATTATCTTTGTTTTATAGATGAAGAAACCTAGACTTAGAAGGTGCAAGTGAATTGTCTGTAGTTTCTCATCTAGGTTAGTAGTAGGATTTGAACTTGGAGCTCCCTGACTTACTCAGAGTTCTATCCACTATACCATATTGCCTCCTCTCTGAGCCTTGTTTCTTTATCTTTAAAATAGTGATAATACCTGTAATACCCTATCCAATGTGGCTAACTCTTAAGGCAGTACTTAAAGCAAGTGCTACAGGTGTTATTATCATTATTTTATTTTATAAGCAAAAAACCTTATGTATGATATTATTGTTACATATGATATTATATGATGTGTAATAATTGTTACATATAATATGGTATACGGTATAACATAAGATAGTGTACAATAAGTATTATATAGCATAATATACAATGTGTAATATTATATAACAATAATATAATATTACATGACATAATATTATATAAGCAAAAAAAGCTCGGAAAGCTCAAGTGAATTAATTACCCTCTATCATATAGGGTCATGTTGGTGAGCCTAAGGCACAAGTACCAGAGGGGGCTGCTCCCCTTCCCTTCACCACGCCTGAGGACATTTTTCATTACATCCAGCTCATCGCCCAGCAGCCCAATGGGAGTACCTCCTCCATCCCATCTGGGGTTAGGGGGAGGCTCACATGTAGTGTGAGGGTACAGTTTGAGAACTCAGTCTCTAAAAAGTTCTCCATCACTGATACAGGTAATATTGTTCAGCATAGGTCTTTGCTCCAAATATAGGATAATAGTTCAAATATTACAGCATTCATGGGAATACAGAGTTAGAGTCAAAAGGGATCTCACATGGCACTGGGTCCAATCTCTTCATTATATAAATGGGGAAATGGAGCCTGAGAAAAGCCAAGTGACTTGCCCAAGGTCACCTAGCTAGTATCTGAGGCAGAATTTGAACTAAGATCTTCCTGATACCAAGCCCAGAACATTATCCACTATTCCACCTCCCAGTGTGTTTTCCTTATACTGGTCTCATTTCACAAATAGTATTTCACATTTATGTAGCCCTTTTTATGGTTTACAAAGTGCTTTACATAATTATTTCTTTTAATGCTCACAAATTATAATTCCCAGATGAGTCAGAAGAGCAAATTCCATATTTAAATAGTGTAGGGAAAAGGGACTTATTACAGAATAGACAGTATATAAGAAGTGGGGTGTCTGAAGGGAAGGAGGGGCCAAATACAGCTCTAGCTTTAGCTGGGATTTCTGGGGAGGCTTCTCGCTAAGGCAGTTGTATGAGCCATGAAGGTTCCAACACAGATGGGGCTGAGTGGGATTTGAACAAATTACCACTATCCAAACTTAAGGGCCTCTTGGGAAACTCCTAGAGAAGCAACTCCCTGTATGTCAAGAAATAGGACAAACAGAGGCTTGAATCAACCCCTGCTACATTGAAGTATCTTGTTGCTTTAGATTTCTTATTCCTTTCTCTCTCTCCTCATCTATCACCCTCCTCACCCGTTTGCACATTTATTTTAAGAGGGATTTTACTGACATCTGGTGGCAATATAAGTAAACTCACTTTAAAAAATGGAAATCTGTATTTGATTACTCCACATTACAAAGTCTTATTTAGACTAAATGGGGAGTTAAACGTTAGAAATGAAACCTGCTGAAGCACCTATCTTGGGCGATTACGATAAAATGTTGGGATTATATTTGGGTTGATGATGTTCTCATTCTGTGAGAGCTTCGGATCTTTCCTTTCCAGCAAAAGCTTTCATTGCTGGGCCACCTGGTCAGTTTGCTCTGCCCAAGCATGACATCTTTCTCTAATGTTGGTCATGACTACATTTTTTTTCCTCCAGTAATCCAAAGGATCTGGCTTTTTTATGTCATGTAAGAAAAATTTCTTCAATAGTTAAATATTTCCTTGGAGGAAAAAGGAAACATTGGCTTCTGAACACTGTTGCAAAATAGCAAAAGAAGATTAAATATGATGGCAAGTTGTTGTTTTTTTTTTTTAACTGAAAAAAAGATTGGCTAGGAGTAATATGTTTCCACCTTCAGGTCTTGATAAGTCATCCATTAGCAGCAATAATAGTGGGGGTCCTGTTTATGAAACTTAAATGTAAGTAAATGAGGCAACATAGTACAGAGGATAGGACTCTATATTTGATATCAAATGGCCTGGATCTGAACCCCAGATGTGCTACATACTACCTATATGAGATTAGGCAAATCTCATTATTATTATCTGAAAAATAAAGAGATCAGACTAGGTAGGCTAACTATTCTATTCTTTCTCTGTCTATGCTCCAATCTGCCACATGTTACACTGATTGACTAGGTATCAAAAAAGTCTTAAAAAATGCAATTGCACTGTTCCCAAAGGTGTCCTCCCATCTCAATCTCTACTTAACCAAAAGCACTTTTTTCTTCACAAATTATTAACCTCTCTAAATTTTTTTTAATTTTTAGGCTAAAGAAGCCACTTATTTCTGAACAATAATAAGAACTAATATTTATGTGGATTTTAAGGTTCACAAAGCACCTTACAATATGTTATTATCACACTAGAAGGAGCCCAAGCCATCTCTCTGGATTCTTCCATTTTTCATATGTGCTTCCAATCACTCCCTGACTTTGCATAATAATCTGAAACTAATTTTTTAAGGCTAAAAATCACCAAAATTGCTCTTTTGAAATTTACATCAGGGTAAATTCAATGAATAAGTATAGATTTTTTAAATTGAAATAAAAATGCATTTATTAATGAAACATTTTGCAAAAAGTAATAAGGTTAGTGTGACGATATTAATTGCTATATTCAGCAATTAAAACTTCTCTTAAGCCAGGATTTTTTAACTTGGATTTGATGAACTGTATATTTATTTTAATATTTTAATAACCATATTTCAACATAATTGGTTTTCTTTATAATACTATATATCAGTGATGGCGAACCTATGGCACAGGTACAAAAGACAGCCCACAGAGTACTCTTTGTGAGCACACGTGATGTCTTCCTGCCTCACCCCCCACCCAAAGTTCTTTACTCAGGTGGATCTGCTCCTCTCCCCCTCTCCAAATGCCTGGAGACATTTTTGACATCACTCACCCCCCTGCCCAGTAGACCAATGGGAGTGGTTCCTCCCTCCCCTCTCTGGGGTAAGGTGAGGGGGCTCATAGGTAGCAGAGCTGGAGGGGAGCAGAGCACTGGAGCCATTCCCCTCCCCTTCTCTATATTTGCTGAAGATGTTCCTCACTTCATCCACCCCAGCACCCATGTATGTGTATGTGTATTTATTTACGCACACATATGTATGTATATTCTACTATGCATTTAAAAACAATTCTGTCTCCCCTTTTAGACTACAATCTCCCTGAGAGCAGGAACTGATTTTTTGTCTTTCTTTTGTATTCTCTATATTTAGCATACTACTTGGTACATACTGATACACAGTAGGCACTTAATAAATGTTTATTGAATTGGATTGGATTACAAAATCATCCATATGCATCACCAGATTAGCAAAGGAGTCCATACACACAAAAAATAAAGTTAAGAACCTCTGCCCTAATTGAAAACTAGTTCCCTAGAGCATGATTAGGTTTAGCATATACATGGAGTAGCCATGCCCTATCCAACTTCTCACATGATCACTTATCTACTCACTTTTTGGGCTGGCTGTATTATTCCAACCTGCTCTCACACTCAAAGATCTCAGTTCCAAAAGAAAAAGAACCACCATGTATGTGGTTATACTCAAATTCTTTCAGGGCCTCAGGGGTAACCTTGATATGAGATAAATACTTCCCCTTTTCACCACTCTAGGTCTTGAGCCCCCATCACTGCATTTCAATATTCACCACTAGCCATTCACAATAATAACAACTTTAGATTTTAAACTTTACCATTGACTTAATACTGAGGTAAAAGTAATAATAAAATCAGAAGTACTCATCTACTAAAGCAAAGGTAGTAATAATAAAGTAAATTATAGCACACATAAACCTGAATCATATTCTCCCATCAAAGAATTCAGTTTCGGGGGGTGGGGGGTGGGAAGGGCATATACTTAGAGAAACCTAACAAGGAAGCATACGAGGGTGGAAAATTTCAGTATGCAGGGTACCTCAAAATTCTGGAACTATAAACTGCAGTGCCATCCTTCTGCCTCTGTCCATAAAGTCCTTGGCCTGTCTATCAGTGTCTATAAAGTGCCTATGTGAATGTAACTTCTGTGTTGATTAGATATTACCACTGTTAAGCTAAGTTAAACCAGAATGTGTGCTTGGCGTACACCTTACACAGCCTCTTCCCCTACTCCCTGTACTTTATGATGCAATAATATTGGACTCCTCTCTGTTCCCCCCCACAAGACACTTTATCACCTGACTCCAGGCATTTTGTCCCCCAAGCATGGAAAGTTCTCTCCTCCTCTCTGTCTCCCAAATTCCCTGGCTTCCTTCAAGATTCATCTAAAAATCTCATTTTCCACAGGAAGCCTTTCACTATCCCTTTAATTCTAATACCTGACCTTTGTTGACTATTTCTAGTTTTTTCCTGAATTTATTTCTTTTTTTAACCCTTAACCTTCCATCTTAGAATCAATACTGTATATCAGTTCCAAGGCTGAAGAATAGTAAGGGTTAGGAATAGGGGTTAAATGACTTGCCCGGGGTCACACAGCTAGGAACTATGTGAAGCCAAATTTGAATTCAGGGCCTCCTGTCTCAAGTTCTGGTTCTCAATCCACTTAGCCACCTAACTCTTTTCCTGTATATTTCTTGCTTGTACATAGTTGTTTTCATATTGTCTTCCTCCATTAGATTATGAGCTCCTTGAGAGCAAGAACTGGTTTTGGTCTCTCTTTATATCCCCAATGCTCAGCACAGTTAATGGCACACAGTAAACACTTAATAAATATTGTTTGCCTGACTGACTCTAGGCACAGTATCTCCACCAAACTAAAAAGTCTATTAAGTGACTTCTCTGATTCTCTGCTTCCAATCTGTTCATTTGCACAGCTAGAAGTACTTAATAGCAACTGCAGTATTCCCCATTTCCAGCTTCAAACTTAACTGATGCAGCTTTGGAACATGCCCTTTCCTTCCTCCATCCCACACACCCCCCTTTCTCATTTCTGGGTTTAGACTCTGGATCATCTCCATGAATAACAACCACCTTATGATTAGTAACCAAATTCTCATATTTTGTTCATAATCAGTTAAATTACATCTTTCCTATGATCATCTGATAGTTCTGGTGTCTCTCTCCCCAGTTTACTACAGTTTATCATATTTAAAACTGTGCAGCAGCATATGTTTCAGAACTCTGAGTCAGTAACTACTTCAGTAACTTTTTTCTTATAATTGAGCAGGCCTAACTCAGCAATAGACCTTAAAAGGACATTCCATTCCACAGAATAAAAATAAAGTGAAAATAGATCAACCAGCAAACATTTACCTGCTAAGCCTGACACAGTGCCGAATACACACAGATAAACATCAAGAAGTCCCTGCCTTCCTAGAGTTTACATTTTATTGTGGGAAAGAATATGTACAAAATAAGTAGATAAAAAGTCAGTAGAAGATGATTTGGTAGGAGAAGGATTCAGTAGCTGTGAGGAATCAAGCATGGCTTTAAATACAATATTGCCCTTGAAGATGAGCTTTGAAGGAAGCTACATATGTTGAGAGTCAGAAGTGAGAAAGGTACACACTCCTGGAATTAGGGGCAATCTGGTACAGAAAGAAGAAAACCAACAATAATTTAAAAATTGTAGATTGTAGGGCAGCTAGGTGGCTCAGTGGACAGAAAGCCAGAGGTTTGGATCCCAGATACTTCCTAGTTGTGTGTCCCCAGGCAAATCACTTAACTCCTTTTGCCTGACCTTTATTGCTCTTCTGCCTTGGAAATGGTATTTGTATCAATTCTAAGACAGAAAGCAAGGGATTGTTAAAAATTGGGGTTTGGATTCTGGAAGGCAATTTGGAATTATGCCCAAAGGGCTTTAAATGACAGCCTGCCCTTTGATCCAGCCATATCACTTCTGGGTTTGTATCCCAAATACATAAAAGGGAAAAATACATGTACAAAAATATTTATAGCTGAGCTCTTTGTGGTGGCAAAAATTGGAAAATGGGGGGGGGATGTCCATCAATTCGGGAATGGCTGAACAAATTGTGGTATCTGTTGGTGATAGAATACTATTGTGCTGAAAGGAATAATGAACTGGAGGAATTCCATGCAAACTGAAATGACCTCAAGGAATGGATGCAAGTGAAAGGAGCAGAACCAAAAGAACATTATACACAGAGACTGATACACTGTGGTACTATTGAATGTAATGGACTTCTGTACTAGCAGCAGTGCAATGATCCAAGACAATTCTGAGGGACTTATGAGAAAGAATGCTATCCACATTCAGAGGAAGAACTGTGGGAGTAGAAACACAGAAGAAAAACAACTGCTTGATCTCCTGGTTCAATGGGGACAGATTGGGGATATAGACTCTGAATGATCACCCTAGTATAAATATCAATGATATGGAAATAGGTCTTGATCAATGATACATGTAAAACCCAGTCGAATTGCTCATTGGCTATGAGAGGGGGGGAGAGAAGAGGGAAGGGAAAGAATATGAATCATGGAAACATGGAAAAATATTCTAAATTAATTAAATAAATGTTGTTGAGTTGAATAGAAATAAATAAATAAAATAGAAAAAAATTTATATGTTCTTGAAAATCCTTTCTAGATATAAAATTTAAATATAATAATTGCTTTATAAGAATACAAATCATTTCACAATTAATAAATGGCCAAAGGTTATAAAAAATCAGTTCTCAGATGAAGAAATTAAAACTATCTATATTCATATAAAAATGTTACAAATCACTACTGATTAGAGAAATGCAAATTTAAAAAACTCTGAAGTATTGCCTCAAACATATCATCAGATTGGTTAGTATGACAAAAAAAGGAAAACTATGAACATTGAAATGGATGTAGGAAGAGGAGGATACTAATACACTCATGGTGGAGCTGTGAACTGATACAACCGCTCTAGAGAACAATTTGAAATCGTGACCAATGGGTCATAAAACTGGGCGTAGCTTTCAATCCAGCAATAACACTACTAGAGTAATATCTCAAAGAAAGCACATAAAGAAGGACAAAAATATTTATTGCAGCTCTTTTTGTGGCAGCAAAAAATTACAAAATAAGGGAATGTCCATCAATCAAGGAATGGTTGAATGAGTTATGGTATTGCTGTGCCATAAGAAATGATGACAATTTCAGAAAATCCTAGAAATACATGTATGAACTGATGCAGACTGAAGTGAACAGAACCAGTGGAACACTGCACTTGGTAAGATTAATACTGTATGATGATCAACTGTGAATGACCCAGGTACTATCAGCAATGCAAGGACCCAGAACAACTCAGAGATTCATGATGAAAAACATTGCCCGCCACCACTTTTTTACTTTAATTCCTTCATTAGTATTTTCTTTCGTGTTTCATATGTCTTCTTTCTCACAACATGATGAATATGAAAATAGCTATTGCATGATAGCACACGCATAACCTTTGTCATATTGTTTGTTGCTTCAGGAAGGACAGAAGAGAGGGAAGTAGGGAGGGAAAGAATTTGAATTGAAAAATGTCAGAAAATGTACGTTAAAAATTGTTTCTGCATCAATTGGTTGAAATATATTAAAAAGTCTTTGGAGAAAAAAGTTTATGTCATTTTGCGTAAATACTTACCTTTTCCCATGGAAAGTTATTTTAAAGAAAGTCTGAGACCCTAAGGTCGCATGTATAATAAATGGCAAAGCCATTTAGAAGCTAACAAAGAAAAACAGAATGATAGGTTGATTTTAAGATTCCTTTAAACTATGTATCAATTGGAGAATGGCTGAACAAGTTGTGGCATATGATTGCAATGGAATACTATTGTGCCATAAGAAATGACAAACAAGATGATCACCAAAAAATTTTGGAAAGAATTATTCTTCTTCTGTATTTCTTCTTCTTCTTCACTGTATTTCCTCCATTAAATTTTCTCTAGGATAAGCAATATATGCCTTGTTTCACAACATGAATCAGAAAGTATGTACTATGTGATAATATAGATACAACCTATATCATACAACTCGCCTTCTTTGGGAGAGGGGAGGAGTAGGAGGGAGAGGGAGAACATGTGTTGCAAAATGTCAAAAGACAAATATTTTAAAATGTATCAACATGGAATCAGAAAAAATACAAATTATAAGAAACATATGAAGTAAAAAGATTCTACTAAATATTAAACTTCATTTCATGCTCAAAGGGTGTGAGCATGGATGGGCTGAGAGATGGACTGTGTTTCTCTTCTGAGAAACATCCTATATAAATTAGGATAACCTTGTTACAAAAAAAATTAGTTTTTAAATGTTTGGGGATTTGTTTGTTTTTAATTTGGCAATTCCTGGGAAACTAGCTAAGATGCAGAGGGGTTGCAGTCTTCCTAAGTGAGAGGACTATCCACACTGATGAATTTGTATGTTTTTCAGAGTACAGTGAATTAAAATTTCAAATATCTTACAAACGTATACATTCACAAAACCACATAATATGTTTAATACACTGTTGAATAGAGCTTAGACGCCTCCACTACTTTCACCTTTTCTGGATAACAGGGAGACTATCTAACATAAAGTGATTTGCAATCAACAGGAACTTGGAAAGAGAAGCAAAGTTTAATTTTGGCATGTACTGAACAATGTAGCCGCATTTGGAGTTGCACGGATGAAAAGCAACATCATAAAAATTAGATAGCCTAACCACTGGGCATGTTTATAAGTACCTTCTGTTTAAAACTGGGTGACAAAAATCTAGGAAGAGTGGATCAGTAGGAGTATCTCATGAGAGGTCGGTTTAAATTATAAACTCTTTTGGGCAATAATCTCCCTTCAAATGTTGATTTGTCTCATCCCTCCAATTGTACCTCATATATAATAGGAACTTCAGAAATCTCTGATCAAAAAAGTGTGTGAAATAGTGGAAGCAGCACAAGATTTAGAAGCAGAAGATCTGAATTTGACCTCAGCTTCTGAGACTTTCTAATTAGCTGTGTCAACATGGAAAGCCATCTCATCTTAGCCTCAGATTCCTTTTCTATAAAAGGAGTATTAAAAAATTACTTGTACTATCTCCCCATAAGGTCTGTTAAGAGGAAAGCAATCTGCAAACTGGAAAGTGTAATTAAAAAGTTAATTAGGGGCAGCTAGATGGGTTGCTGAATAGAGAGCCAGGACCAGAGACAGTAGATCCTGGGTTCCATTCTGGCCTCAGACGCTTCCTACCTGTGTGACCCTGGACAAGTCACTTGACCCCAATTGCCTACCCCTTGCTTCTGTCTTCTGCCTTGGAACCAATATTTAGTAATGAATCTAAAGCAGAAGATAAAGACTAAAAGTCATTAGCAGAGATCTTATGAGAGCATTCCAATTCTAACCTATTCAAAACAAGATTCCCTCAAATGAATCCAATTGTCTGTACTGGGCTATTACAGAATGCCAGATTTACAGCCAGATGGAATCTCAGAGGTCATCTCTTCTAATCGCCTCATGTTACAAATAATGAAACTGAGGTCAGAGAGAGAAGTTAAGTGACTTGTCCAAGGTCACACATATGACAGTCTTGTGACTCTAGGTCTTCTAACTCCAATTCTAATGCTCTTTTCATTGTAACCTGATATTTGAAGGGAGTCCTTCTCTCACCCAGACTCTAAACAAAATCATCACATAGATAAAGTTTGCTTTTATTTCTTTCCTCCTTCAACTCTTCTTGGCACATTCTTCCAACATCCTATATCCTCGTGCTTCCCTTGGCTATCAACTAATATAAATACACATACCAGCCTTCTCTCATAGACAATGAACTATGAAATTCTACTCATTGAAGAAGGCCTCATGTCCTTTCACCTTTATCACCATCTTGTTCCTTTCCTGAGTCTAAATTATTAGCACATTTATGTTAGAATTCTAGAGTTGGAAAGGAACTTAGAGATCTAGTCCAAATCTCCTATTTTACAAATAAGTAAAATGAGTCACAAAAAGCCCAAGTGAATATGAAGAGTAGCCATGGCTGAAACCCATGCATTCTGAGTTCAAATATATTGCTATTTCCACATTATGGTGCCTCCACTTTTTCCTCTTAAATCTGTTCTTAAAAAAAAAAGAAATCTTAACTACTGTCTTAGAATTGATGCTAAATATTGACTCTAAGGCAGAAAAGCAGTGAGTGCCAGACAATTGGGGATAAGTGACTTGTCCAGGGTCACACAGCTGGGGAAGTGTCTGATGCCAGATTTGAACCTAGAACCACGTCTCCAGTCCTGGTGTTCTATCCATTATGCAACCTAGCTGCCCCTAAACCTGCTGTTGAATTTTATTGTGACTTCTGGTCCCTCAAATCATCCCAGGTATCACTCCTGTCCTAGCTAAATTTGCCTCCCTTCACAGCCATAACCCAAAGATGTTGTAAAGCTCAAATGAGATAATTGATGCAAAGCATTTTGTAAACCTTAAAGTGCTATATAAACGCCAGTTGTCGTTGTTTGTTTAGAAGCAGAAGATCTGAATTTGATCTCAGCTTCTGAGACTTTCTAATTAGCTGTGTCAACATGGAAAGCCATCTCATCTTAGTCTCAGATTCCTTTTCTATAAAAGGAGTATTAAAAAATTACTTGTACTATCTCCCCATAAGGTCTGTTAAGAGGAAAGCAATTGCTCTCCAAAATGGAGAGTTGTTGTTGTTTGTATCTCCAGTTGTTGTTGTTTGTTATTTTTTATAAGACACTCAACAGACCTCTAGGCAACTTCATTCCCTGACGTTTCTTTATTGCATTACTTTTGAGCTCAAGCAATGTTTATACAGCAATACAGATGTGTGCTGAAATGTGTTTAAAGACTGGGCTCTTGAGGGGAAAAAAAATACATATACCCACTTTGACATTTAATCTGCATTATTAACACTTTCTTAAGTCTAGCCAGTGGTTCCCAAACTTTTTTAGCCTACCGCCCCCTTTCCAGAAAAAATATTACTTAGCGCCCCCTGTCACATACTATCACGGCCTCCTTACAGTTATTCAGTGCCCCCAAATGCACCTGTGGCCATCACTGCCTCCCGGGATTGCTGCAGCACCCACCAGGGGGTGGTGGCACCCACTTTGGGAATCACTGGTCTAGACAATCAACAAAACCATTCATCAAATCATGATTTGCAGTTATTGCTGATTTGGAGGTATTTCCTCAACATCTGAAATTTAATAATGACTTCAAGCTGGAGAGGTGGTTCCAGCACATCTCCGTCTTAACCCTTTAACTTACTTTTTCAATAATACCCTCTGAGGGGCAGTGGAGACCTTGTCTCAGAGTCTGAGAGACCCAGGTTCAGATGCTGCTTCTGACATAGTCTATGTGCTCTGAGCCAATCGATTTGACATCTCAGAGCTCCAGGCAATTTGTTGTGTCTATATGTTGCAATGAAAATGCTGACCTAAATTTGTTTGGATTTTTTTTTATTATTTTTGTTTGTTTGTTTGTTACATTAAATTGCCCATTTTGGAGAGCAATCTGAAATTGTGCTCAAAGAGTTATAAAACTGTGTGTATCTTTTGACCTTGCCATACCACTATTAATAGTTTTATATAAATATAAATATACATTTATAAATATAAATATTTATACATATTTATATATATATATGAATAAAAATAATATAAATAGGTTTATTTCCTAAGGTTGTCAGGGAAAAAGAAAAAGAATGTATATATTCTAAAATATTTATAGCAGCTCTTTGTGGCAAAGAACTGGAAAATGAAGGGATGCCCATGCCCATCCTTGTTAAAGGATTTTTCCTCATCTAGGAGGTCCCTGATTTAGTCACAGATCTAGTTTCTCTCTTTCAGTCCTCTAATTCCTTGGCCCTGGCCTTTCCAGCATTTGAATTATGCTAAATTTTACAATAGGTTACCCTAGCACCCAGTCTTTATTCCTATTGGTTTTTTTAAACCCTTACCTTCCATCATATGATCAACATTTGTTCTAAGGCAGATGAGCAGCAAGGAGTTAAGTGACTTACCCAGGGTCACACAACTAGAAAGCATCTGAGGGCTGATTTTAACCCAGGATCTCCTTTCTCTAGGTCTGGATCTCTATCCACTGAGCCATCTAGCTGCCCTCTTTATTCCTACTTTTCAATCATTCTGTATTGCTGGGAAAAATGCAAAATGCAAAAAAATTAATTTATACAATGTAAGATGAACTGGATTCTTCTCTTCATCACACAACTTCTTTATCTATATCATATTCCTTAGGTAGCTATTCTAAACTTTCTCTCTACAATCTGTGGAAAGGAAAACTGTGATTCAAGCTTATGCATTTCTGCACACGGAGATGGCGAAGACAGTGGTTGAAATGTGACGGGAGAGGGAGTAGTTGGAGTGAGAGTTGGAGTGAAAGAAGAGGATTGTGGGAGAAACTGCAAACTGAAGGGTTTTTGCCCTCTGAACTCTGTCGAGTGTGCAGCAGAGACCCAAGCAGTGGCAAAGCCTTGCAGCCAATTCTTCCTGACTCAGTGGAGAAAAACAGTTCCTATTGTGGAGAGCCTCCATTGGAGGAAGAACTAACGACAACAGCGGCTGAGAAGGGGCTCTGACTCCTTAACTTCAGGGTCACCCTGAGGATCCTTTCATTCCCTTGACTTTCCCAAGTCTGCCACGTGATAAGGATAGAGACTTTGATTAGCTTAGAAGAAGAAAGATCAGTTGGAGCTGAGCCATCTTGGCTCAGCTGAAGAAAACAAAACCCAGTAGGGTTCTCCTTTTCCCTCAAACCTATCCCTTTTCTAAATTTACTATAATTATTAAACTACTTGAGAAGTAGAAAATCACAGTCAGATTCATATTGGGTGAAGATATAAAGAACAAGAGGTTGGTGTCTAAGCTCACCATTAGCCTAGGCAAAATGAGGAGAGCCAACAGTAAAGGTACTCCTGTGGTTCAACTTTACCAAGTAATCTCCACTAAGCCCCAGAAATTTAATCAAAAACACTGGTCCTCTTATTCTTAACCTGACCTCTCCAAGGGGCACCTCTCTTGTGAATGTTTGTGAGGGAATTTCAAAAGTAGCCTCTCAGCCACAGAGGGTATTGCTCCATTTTACCTCTCCAGCCCTCCAGCCCTGCACCTCCGCCATTTCCTATTCCCAACCCATCCTTATCCCAGTACCTTTCACAACTTTACAAATCCCCCCCAGTCTACATGCTACACTACCACAGACTACTCAGGTTCCCAGACTCCTAAATCAGAGCTCTTCTTTCCACTAAATTATATTCCTCCTCATTCTCCCCTAAAACAACTCACCCTAACCCAGCCTTCCTTATCAATATATTTATTTTCTGGACCTTTTTAGGACACTGTTTTTGCTGCCTGGTTCCAGCTAATTTAATAAACAAATCCATATTAATACATCCTTATGGATCTATAGTACCATAGACTTAGAACTAGAAGGGACCTTAAAGCACCATCTAATCCAACCTCCTGATTTTGTAGATGAGGAAACTGAGTTTCAGAAAGATTTCTGAGCATGGAAATGACTGTGATCAGCTCTCCACTTCAAGGAAGATGATTTTGACAGGTCTGTGAAGGAGGATTGTAAGTAGATAAGCTGGAAAGACTATTTGGGAAGTTATTATGAAAAATAGTAAGGAAATTAATTAAATGAGGGCCAAACGAGTGGCGAGAAGGGGGTAGATATAAGAAATTCTGTAGGTGAAATAAATAGAATTTGGCAACTAAATAAACTTGGAAGTTAAGCAGGAGTAGTTGATGGTTCATAAGAACTTGGTGACTGTGGGTGTTGCTTAGCTTAGTAAAATGACTGGTACAGTTTAGAAGTGCTTAATAAAATTTTGCTTGTTGACTGACTGATTGACTCTAATTCATCCTCCACTCAGCTGTCAAACCCTAAATTCCTAAACTGTTGATTTGATCATGTCTCTCACACATACACATACTCAATAAATTGCAGTGAGTCTCTCTGTTACCTCCAGAATCAAATATAAAATCCTTTATTTGACATTTAAAACTTCCTATAATTGTTTCTTCTTATTCTTTCCAATTTTCTAACCTTTACAATAGGACCTCCTTTTTACGAAACAAATACATTCCAAGGCCCTTTGCATAGATTGAAAAGCACATGTAATACCAACCCCCTTTGTTTAATAAGGGTTTTTTATACAAATATATTTGGGTCCTTTACGACTTTTCTTAGGCTTATCGGAGCTATCAGTATCACTGCCCTTGTTCTTAGGGGCCATTACCAATCACTCAATAGCATTAATAAAACAAAGAGAAGCACTGTGCTGTCATGAACATGAAGACTGATGAAGGAACTAATATTTGGGGCCAAACGATGTAATGGCTCATAGTAAGGCTTCTCAGAGGAAGAATGAGTATAAATAGCCAAACTGCTGTGAGATTTTATGCCGCTTGGGAAAAGGGCACAGATTTAACACATAATTAAAATTTTTTATCTTATGTATTTTTTCTGTCTTTATTTGTTTTTGATTGCCAATCCTGTATACCTGAATCCACATGTGTTGTGTTTGAGTAAAGTAAGACTCTACCATACCCCTCACTCCCTCATTCTACAATCCAGCTACACTGACCTACTTGATGCTCCTCATATCTGCCATCTCCATCCCTTTGCACTGGCTGTCCCTCATACCTTTATATGTCTACCCCAATCTCTTTTACCTCTTAGCTTTTTTGGCCTTCTTCAAGACTTGTCCAGCCCTTTCTTTGCCCCTTCCCACTTCATCCCACTGTTAGTTTCTTCCCTCTGAGATTGCTTTTTATCTCCTCTGAACATATCCTGTCTGAACCTAACTGAAGAAATCAGGAAAGGCCTCTTGTAGGAAGTAGCAATTGTCATGGCCTTAGAAAGAAGTTAGTGGTTATAAGAAGAGAAGAGAGATCATTCTGAACACTGAGGAAAACCTTCGCAAAACAGAGAAGTGGGAGTTAAATATGTCATATATGAAGAAGAGCAACCAGACTACTTTAGCTAGAACACGGTATATTAAGACAAAATAATGTGAAACCACTCTGGAAACAGGAGTCAAAGTATAAAGGGATTTGAATGATAAATGTTGTTTTATCCCAAAGCATCTATGGTTAAAGAGTTAAACTAAGGAAACTATAGGACAAATGGAGAAAAAGGATAGAAGAGAGGGATATTATGCAGGCAAATTTTTGGCAACTGACTAGAGATGAAGAGAGGATCTAGGAAGAAAAATAGAATTAAGGATGACTGTGGTAGTAAACATAGGTGACTAGAAATATGAGGATAATCACAGGAATTTAGAAGGTGAGTGGGCTTAGATGGAATGATCACGAGCTTTGTAAACTTGCATTAATTGTTACAACCTCATGAAGTAGTAAAGGTTTTATCCTCATTTTACTGAAAATCAAATAGTCTCAGGTTACATGAATTGTCCCAGATGTCAGAGATAGCTAAATATAGATAAGTAGAGCATTTTTATTAGTGCTTATTATGTACCAGGCAATGTGCTAAGTGCTGGGAATACAAATAAAAGCAAACAACATAGTCTTACAATCTAATATAGGCAAGAACTTGCATTTGAATGGGGTGTCAGAACATACAGAGGACTTAGTAAGGAAACTGCAAGAATTGGTGTGAAAATTATAATCTCAGGAAGGCAAAAAACTCATCTATCAGAGCCTAAAGAACCAGGAATAATGTCCTGGCTTGCTATGGACTAGATGTGGTTAGTGTAGGGTCATGGCCAAAGAAGATCATAATAAGTAATAGGGTCAAGATTTGGGTCTTTTGTACCCAAATTGATTCTTCTTGAAGTTATTTTGGAGGAATATAATTTGAATACTTTATAGATAAACTATATTTTCACTTTGAACTTAATGTGTTACTTTTTAAGGGTTACTAAACAAGCTATTATTATTATGTTTAATGTTGGTAACGTCTTACTATATGTTTAATTTAACAATTGAATTTTATTATGTGTATGTCATATATCATTGTCAAGAATGAATTACGAGGAAGGATGCTTAAAAAAACTATATTTTGGGGGGCAGCTGGGTAGCTCAGTGGATTGAGAGTCAGGCCTGGAGACGGGAGGTCCTAGGTTCAAATCTGACCTCAGACACTTCCCAGATGTGTGACCCTGGGCAAGTCACTTGACCCCCATTGCCTACCCTTACCACTCTTCTGCCTTGGAGCCAATACACAGCATTGACTCCAAGACGGAAGGTAAGGGTTTAGAAAAAAAAAAACTATATTCTGGCCATAGGAAGGAGACATATGCAAAAGAATAAGCCCTATCTTAGACAAGACAGTCAAGAAACAGCTGTAGGTGAGATGGAGAAGAAGGGAGAAGGTGATCCCAAGGAGCAGCATGACCATGGGCCCTTGAAGTCTGGGCCATGATGGCTTCAGAGCCAAAGTAAAGACTTTCAGTCATCTTCTGTCCTATCCACAAGGAAATTTAAGGAAAGACACTTTGAACAGACAGAGCCCACCGTTCCTCAAAAAATCTACACTATAACTATTGTGTCCTGATGATACTGTGTTGCTAAGAAATCAGAAACACTAAAAAAAATTAGATCACAGGTCCTCTGGAAGTACAGAGGCTCCGTTCCTTCATGTATAGGTGCAGAAATTATTTTACTACTAGGTTCTCTTTATTGCTATTAGTATTGTTCCATGTCTTAAATGCATCTGGAGCTGGATTGATATATCTAAAATCGTCTATCAATAAAATAACTAATACATTGGAAAGGAACTAGAGTCATTAATTAAATAACTATTATCCTCTAAAAATAACTATGCTGAACTTAAGAGCAGTCAGACAGAGAGAGAATGGAGAATAGAAGAGGAAAGTGTAAAGTAATAGGATCATAGTCCTGGAGGAGCTAGGTGACTCCAGCCAGGCCTGGAGATGAGAGGGCCTGCCTGGGTTCAAATCTGGCCTTGGACACCTCCAATATGTGTGACCCTGGGCAAGTCACTTAACCCCAATTGCCTAGCTAGCTCTTACCATTCTTGTGCCTTGGAACTAATATTTAGTATCAATTTTAAGTCAGAAGGTAAGGGTTTAAGAAAAAAAAACAGGCTCATAGTATCACTGAGGTAGAAGGAATCTTAGAGGTCCCTTTACAATTGAGGAAATTCAGTCCTATAGAGATTAAGTGACTTGCCCAAAGTCATTCCAGGAGTGCCAAATGTAGGGTTTGAAACTTCATCTTCTGAATTCAGAGCCAATGCTCTTTCCAGAGTGCCAGAACTGCCCATAGCTATAAAAGTATTTTGAATGAATTTGAAGACGAGGCCATTCATTAGCTTGCCAACATGTGCAGTTTGTGCTCAGTTGTACTGGCTGGCATGTTCAGGAAACTACCAGAAGCTGCCATTCACCCAAATTGTATGGCCTTGACCAGAAGAAAACAAAGTGTTGCCATAAGTGGAATGGATGAGAGTTTAGGCCTTTTCAGTCTTAAATGAAACTCAGATGCTTCTCTTCTTGTTTCTTCATTGGAAGGATGAGAGAGAGAGAGAGAGAGAGAGAGAGAGAGAGAGAGAGAGAGAGAGAGAGAGAGAGAGAGAGAGAGAGAGAGAGAGA
>NC_058132.1:508114919-508143513 GCF_016433145.1 Gracilinanus agilis
TATAAGAGACAGAGAGAGAGAGAGAGAGAGAGAGAGAGAGAGAGAGAGAGAGAGAGAGAGAGAGATAATGTTCAAGATAAGCCCAGATCAGAGGTAGCAAATTCATGTCCATCCTCAGTCATTCCAACCAGGCAAACCCAGTTCCACAGACTGAACTCCAAAAAAAGTTTGATTAAAACAGACACACCCAAAATATCAAAATCAATGACAAAAGCAGAAATTGCAAGATAGAATAATATATGTCATTCAGTAGCTCTTGTAAAGTAGAGGGGAATGAAAAGAATAAGGTTGGATTTCATCAACTCTGTAGCAATGTCAGGGCTGAAGAGGCTAAAATAGATCTGGATGTTGCAATGAGACAGACATAAATAAGATGGAAGAGACATTCACCATCTCACAAATCTGTTCCTTTTTCTCGTTTCCTTGGCACAATAGTTCTAGGCAGGTAGGTAGTACAGTGGATAGAACATTGGACCCAGAGTAAGGAAGACTATAATTTAAATCCAACTTTAGACACTTACTAGCTGTGAGACCTCAGTTTCCTCAGCTATAAAATGGAGAAAATAATAGCACTTATTTCCCAGGATTGTGAGGGTCAAATGAAATAAATTTTGTAAAGTGATTAGCACAGTACCTGGCACATAGTGTTTAGAAGTGCTTGTTTCCTTCTTTCTATCCTTCATCACTTCAGGCCAGGATACACACACACACTCTCACTCACTCACTCTCTCTCACTCTCTCTCTCTCTCTCTCTGTGTCTCTCTCTCTATCTCTCTCTATATATATTTCTCTCTCTTTTTTCTCTCTGTCTGTCTCTCTCTAGGTTTCTCTGTGTCTCTGTGTCTCTGTGTCTCTCTTTCCCCCCTCTATCTTTTATTCCCAATCACTTCCTTTCCTGAGGAAAACAAACTTATATTCCAGTCCAAGGAATTTAATAGAAGAGGTTGATAAAACTAGTGGTAGCACTCTTTGAGGAAGGGAAGAGGGAGGGAGAGAGGTTAAAAGGGCTAAAATATAAGAACTGACCATTATTGCACCCATGTTGGATAGATGCCAGTGGCTCCTGATTCCTTCTAGAATTAAATTCAAATGCTTTGCTGGATACCTGACTCTAACCTATCTTTTCAGCATTCTTACTCATCACATTGCCTCTGAATACTCTATAGTTTTACAAAACTGACTTTCTTGATGTTCATTCTCTCTCCCTTTTCTGTGATTTTTGCACGGGTTGTTCCCCCATCCCTGGAATGTCCTGCCTCTTCACCTCAGCCTTTCAGAAGACATCATTTCTTTCAAAACTCAGATTAAGGAGGCAGCTACATAGCTGAGTGGATTGAGAGCCAGGTCCAGAGACAGGAGGTCCTGGGTTCAAATCTGGCCTTAGACACTTCCTAGCTGTATGACCCTGGGGAAGTCACTTAATCCCCACTGCCTAGCCCTTATTGCTCTTCTGTCTTAGAACTGATATAAGACAGAAGATAAGGGTTATTAAAAAAAACAACTCAGCTTAAGTTCTACCATTTACATGACAATTTTCCTGTCTACCTCCCCACCATCTCCAAGTCAAGTCAGTGAACATTTATGAAGTAGCTACTATGGGACTGTGCTAAGTTCTCAGGATACAAAGAAAAGCATAGACAAACATACACACTTATATATGTATATGGATTCAAATACATTGGTGTATATGTACGTATAATATATATATCTGTGTATCATATACATACATATGTGTGCATATTGATATATATATATATATATATAGTCTCTGCTAACAAGGAGTTCATAATCTAATGGGGAAAACAACATGTAAACATCTATGTACAAATAAGATACATACAGAACAAGATGAAGAATTTCAATAAGAAAAAAATGTGTATTCACTTTGTATATATATATGTATATATATATATACACACACATATATGTGTGAGGTTTCTCTTAATAAAATTATAATCATATTATATTGATAGTGATGATAATAATAGCTAACATTTATATACTGTTTACTATGTGCCAGGCAATGTGCTAAATACATTTTATCTCATTTAATCCTCATAATAACCCTGGGAAGTAGGTGCTATTATTATTTCCATTTTACAGATGAAGAAACTGAGGCAGACAGAAGTTAAGCCACTGGCCTAGGCTCACAAAGCTAGTAAAATGTCTGAGGATGAATTTAAACTTAGATCTTCCTGACTCTGAGACCAATAGTCTACCCACTGAGCCATCTAGCTGCCTAGCCTACACACAGATGTTATAAGAAATGTTTATTCCCTTCCCTCTTCCCCATGCTGACTTCAGACCCACTATTCCATCCATAGCACCATCTAGCTACCCCAGCTCCTCAAAAACAGGAACTTTCATTTATGCCCACTCATTACAGTGCCTACCACAGTCCTCGGCACCTAACTAGCACTTAATAAATGTTTAAAAGCATCATTTTCTCAATAAGTGAAATGCAGGAGTGTGATGGTAAACATCTTAACAACTGGATCTCTGGAAGGGAAGATAAGATGAACATTCTACTTTTTAAGTTTAAATTTAATCTGCATTTTAATTAATACTTTCTCTATCGCTTTCTTAAATCTAAACATTTGCCAAAACAAGTCCTGATCTATAGTATTTACTAACTTTCCTGGTGTAAAAGTTCACAAAGAAAATTTAATGATTGGCCCTCAAGAGCTAGTTCTAGCTGGCTCCAGCATGTCCCTGTTGTACAATCTATGAGAGATAAGTGATAGGTGACAACTCATAGAAATTATCCAGGGTCTAGGTGCTTCCTAGAGTGGTGAGACACAGGGTGTCTCAAAAGTCAGTGCGATTTTAAGCTTTTGTGACTTGAAGAGAATACTAACCACCTGGTTAAAGCCTACTTAGAGAGAGGTTGCCTTCAGGAGTGTCCTGGTTTGTTGCATTGCTCCTAGTAGCAAAGTCCATTATATTGGATTGTTCCACAATTTTTTACTTTCTGTGTACAGTGTTCTCCTGGCTCTGCTCATTTCACTCTGTTTCAGTTCATTGAGGTTCTCCAAGTTCATATAGAAATCCTCCAGATCATCATTCCTTATAGAACAGTAGTATTCCATCACCATATACCACAATTTGTTCAGCCATTCCCCAGTTGAGAGACACCCCTTCATTTTCCAGTTTTTTGCCACCACAAAGAGTGTGGCTATAAATATTTTTGTACAAGTATTTTTCCTTATTATCTCTTTGGAGTACAAACTACTAGTGGTATTGCTGGATCAAAAGGGTATTCATTCTTTTAAAGCCCTTTGCACATAGTTCCATACTGCCTTCTAGAATGGCTGGATTAATTCACAACTCCACCAGCAATGCATTAGTGGCCCGATTGTTCCTCAGCCCCTCTGACATTTATTATTTTCCTTTACTGTCATATTGGCCAATCTGCTAGGTGTGAGGTGGCACCTTAGCATTGTTTTCATTTACATTTCTTTAATTATGACAGATTTAGAACACTTTTTCATGTGCTTATTGATAAGTTTTGATTTATCTGAAAACTCCCTATTCATGTCCCTTGACCATTTGTCAATTGGGGGATGGATTGATTTTAGCTCCTTATAAATTTGAGAATTTAGACTTTTTTCAGAGGTTTTTGTTATAAATTTTCTGCCATTTTGTTGCTTCTCTTCTAATTTTGGTTGCATTGGTTTTGTTTGCACAGAAACTTTTTAATGTAATATAATCAAAATTATTCATTTTACATTTTGTAGTGTTCTCTATCTCCTGCTTAGTCTTAAATTCCTTCCTTTCCCATAGATCTGACAGATATATTATTCTATGTTCACCTAAATTGTTTATGATTTCCCTCTTTACATTTAAGTCATTTACCCACTCTGAGCTAATCTTAGTATAGAATGTAAGATATTGATCTAAGCCTAGTTTCTCCCATACTGTTTTCCAATTCTCCCAGAAGTTTTTGTCAAATTTTCTGCTTCTTGTCCCATAAGCTGGGATCTTTGGGTTTATCTAACTACCTAGCTACTGTCATTTCCTCTAAGTATTCCATTGATCTACCCTTCTATCTCTAAGCCAGTACCATATAGTTTTGATGATCAATGTTTTATAGTATAGTTTGAGATTTAGAAATGCTAGCCCCACAACCTTCACTTTTTTCATTAATTCCCTTGATATTCTTGATCTTTTGTTCTTCCAGATGAACTTTGTAATTTTTAAATTAAATTAAATTAATTAAATTTTAAATTAAATTAAAATCTTTTTAATTCTATTAATAAGCATTTTAGTAGTTTGATAGGTATAGCACTGAATAAGTAAATTAATTTAGGTAGGATTGCCATTTTTATTATATTAGCTCATCCCACACATGAGCAATTGATGTTTTCCAGTAATTTAGATCTACTTTTATTTGTGTGAAGAATGATTTGTAGTTATGTTCACATAATTCCTGAATTTGTCTTGGCAAGTAGATTCCCAGGTATCTTATATTGTCTGGAGTGATTTTAAATGGATTTTCTCTAACTCTGGATGCTTAGGGTTCTTGGAAACATATAGGAATGCTAATGATTTATGCGGTTTTATTTTGTACTCTGCAACTTTGCTAAACTTATTGATTATTTCTAATAGCTTTTTAGTTGATTTTCTTGGATTCTCTAGGTATACCATCATGTCATCTACAAAGAGTGATAGTTTAGTTTCTTCATTGCCTACTTTGATCCCTTCAATTTCTTTTTCTTCTCTAATTGCTACTGCTACCATTTCTAGTACAATATTAAATAGTAGTGGTGATAATGGAAATCCTTGCTTCATTCCTGATCTTATTGGGAAGGCATGTAACTTATCCGCATTGCAGATGATACTTGGTGATGGTTTTAAATGAATACCGTTTATTTTTTTTTTTTGGAAAAGCCCTTTTATTCCTACATTTCATAGTGTTTTCAATAGGAATGGGTGTTGTATTTTGTCAAAGGCTTTTTCTTCATCTATTGAGAAAATCATGTGATTTCTATTAATTTGGTGGTTGATAAAGTCAATTATGCGGATGGCTGTATTCATATTAAATCATGCTTGCATTCCTGGTGTAAATCCCACCTAATCATAATGAATAACCCTCCTGATCTCTTGCTGTAGCCTTTTAGCTAGTATTTTATTTAATATTTTTGCATCTATGTTCATTAAGGATGTTAGTCTATAGTTTTCCTTCTCTATTTTTGTCTTCCTGGATTGGGAATCTGTACCATATTTGTAATATAAAAAGGATTTGGTAAGACTCCTTCTTTGCCTATTTTGTCAAATAGTTTGTAGAGTATTAAGATTAATTTATCTTTAAATGTTTGATAGATTCACTTGTGAATCCATCAGGATCTGGGGATTTTTTCTTAAGGAGTTCTTTGATGGCTTATTCAATTTCTTTTTCTGATATGGGATTATTTAAGTATTCTATTTCCTCTACTGTTAATCTTGGCAATTTATATTTTTGTAAATATTCATCCATTTCACCTATATTGCCATATTTATTGCCATATAATTGGACAAAATAGTTCTTAATGTAATTACCTTAATTTCTTCTTTATTAGAGGTAAGATCATGCTTTTCATTCCTGATAATGTTAATTTTATTCACTTCTTTCTTTTTTTTAATTAGATTAACCAACACTTCATCTATTTTATTTCTTTTTTCAAAATACCAGCTCCTAGTCTTATTTATTAGTTAAATAATAATTTTACTTTCAATTTTATTAATTATTTCTCCTTTGATTTTTAGGATTTCCAATTTGGTCTTTATCTGAGGGGTTTTAATTTTTTCTTTTTCTAGGTTTTTTTAGTTGCATGCCCAATTTGTTATCTCTTATTTCTCTTTTTTGTTAATATGGACACTCAGATTTATAATTTTTCCCTGAGTATTCCTTTTGTTGTATCCCAAAAATGTGGATATTTTATTTACTCATTGTCATTCTCTTCAATGAAATGAGAATTGTTTCTATGATTTGTTCTTTAACTCAACATTTTTAGAGAACCAGATTATTTAATTTCCAATTAATTTTTAATTTGCCTCTCCTTGTACCCTTACTAATTATAATTTTAATTGCATTATGATCTGAAAAAGTTGCATTTATTATTTCTGCTTTTCTGCATTCATTTGTGATGTTTTTTATGTGCTAGTACATGGTCAGTCTTTATGAATATGCCATGTGCTACTGAAAAGAAGCTATATTCCTTTTTATCTATATTTACTTTTCTCCATATATCTATTAACTCTAAATTTTCTATGATTTCATTCACATTTCTTCTTTCTTATTTATTTTTTTGGTTTGATTTATTTAGATCTAATAGAGGAAGGTTGATTTCTCCCACTAGTATAATTTTACTTTCTATTTCCTCCTTAAGCTCCAATAGTTTCTCCTTTAAAAATCTGGGTGCTATACCATATGGTGCATACGTGTTGAGTACTGATATTCCTTCATTGTCTACACTTCCTTTTATCATACCTTCCTTATCTCTTTTAATCATATCTGTTTTTACTTTGGCTTTGTCAGATATCATAAGTGCAATTCCTGCCTTCTTTTTCTCAGTTGATGCCCAATAAATTCTGCTCTTACCTTTAGCCTGTGTGTGTCTATCTGCCTCATGTATGTTTCTTGTAGACAACATATGGTAAGATTTTGATTTTTAATCCACTCAGCTATCTGATTCTGTTTTATAGGTGAATTAATCTCATTCACACTTGGAGTTATGATTAACATCTATGTATTCCCCATCATTTTAATATCTTCTTTCCTCTTTTAGTCCTGCCCTTCTTGCACTATTTCTTTCTACTCCAGTGTTTTTATTTTAATCATTGCCCCTTTTTCTCACCCTTATTTTACTTTCCTTCCCACCCCCTCCCTTCTTATTCCCCTCCTATTTCTCTTTAAGGTCTATTAATTACCTCCCCCCAACTTTTCTCTCCCTTTTGATATTCCCCACTGCATATCCCTCCCCATTCCTTATTCCCTTTCAACTTCTCTGCATGATAAGATAGAATTCTATATCCCAATACATCTGACTATTCTTCCATCTCAGAACTGATTCCACTAAGAGTAAAATTTAAGTATTACCTATTACCACCCTCTTCTTCCCCTAATTCTTCCCCACCCCATGTGCCTCATTATGTGGTATAATTTTTCCTATTTTACTTCTTCCTTCAAGTTTCTCTTAAGTACCATCCTCTTTTTTGTCCCTCCCATTTTTTTACTTTTAATTTTAAATGGTTTAATACCACAGCATCTGCCTATGAATATTTCTTCTATATACTATGGTAACGAAAATAATTTTTAAGACTTACATATATCATTTTTCCATATAGGAATATAATCAATTTGACCTTATTGAAGCCCTTAGTTGTTGTTGTTTTCCATCTTTCTTGTGGTTCTCTAGAATTTTGTAGTTGGACATCAAATTTTCTGTTTAGTTCTAGTCTTTTCTTTAGGAATGCTTAGAAATCTTCTGTTTTATTAAATGTCCATACTTTCCCCTGAAAGTATATAGTCAGTTTTGATGGGTAGGTGATTCTTGCTTGTAGATCCAATTTATTTGTCTTCCTGAATATCATATTCCAAGCCTTGTGGTCCTTTAGTATAGAGGCTGCCAGATCCCTGACTGGGGCTCCTTGATATCTGAATTGTCTCTTTCTGGCCTCTTGCAATATTTTCTCCTTAGCCTGGAAGCTCTTGAATTTAACTATAACATTCCTGAGAAGTTGTCTTTGGGGATTTTATGTAGAGGATGATCTATGGATTCTTTCAATGTCTATTTGGTCTCTTGTTCAAGAATATTAGGGCAGTTTTCGTGGATAACTTCTTGTAATATGATGTCAAGGCTTTTTTGTTGTTGTTGTTCCAGGCTTTCAGACATACCAATAATTTTCAAATTGTCTCTCCTTGATTTGTTTTCCAGGTCAGTTGCCCTTTTAACTTCATATTTCATGTTTCCTTCTATTTGTTTATTCTTTTGATTTTGCTTTATTAATTCTTGCTGTCTCATGATATCATTAGCTCCTACTTGTCCAATTATAGTCTTTAAAGTCTAATTTTTAGCTATCATCTTTTGATTTTTCCTTCTTTGGTTTGGTTTATCCTGCTTTTCATGGCTTCCAGCAGGTCAATTCTGGTCTCCAATTGCTTATTACTTCATTTGATTCCTGTACCTCTTTCTCCATATGGGAAATTTTATCTTTTAAGCTATTATTTTCTTTTTGTATCACTTTCATTTCTTTTTCCCACTTTTCTTCCCACTGTTCTTCTATCTTTCTCACTTGGTTCTTACATTCCTTTTTGAGTTCCTCAAGAGTTTGAGACCAATTTCCATTTTTTTAAAAGTTTGGATGTATTTGCATGTTTTTCACTCTTTATTCTTGCTTCTGTAGTTTGTTCCTTTTCTCCATAGCAATTATCCAGGGTTAAGAGCTTTTTTTTTTTTTTTTTTTTTGCTGTTGCTTATTCCTTTTGCCACTAGTAGATTGAGGTTCTTGCATTTTGGTGGTCATTACTTTCTTAACTTCTGTCTCACAGGGCTTTGCCTTGTTTGTATCTTCCCTTCCCTGTCAGGAACCTGAGTGAGAGGACAGTTAGATCTGTGAAGTTCTTTGGGTAGCAAGCCCTTTAAAGTATTTTACCCTGAGGCCATCTTTCTCAGCTTCCACCTGTTTGGATTTTCAGTTGCACTGTGTGTTTTGCCCTGAGGCTATGTTACCAGTCCCTCCTCCCTTATCTGTGGCCAGCCTTGTTTCTACCCATGCTTTACTCTCTGATGCCCAAGATCCACACTCTTCAGCCTTGAGTCTCACTGCTAAGACCTTGCACTGTCCTCAGGGGTAAGTCTGTGGTTCTTTCAGTCAGCCTCTGAGAATTTAGAGATTTCCCTGGTCCTCACTCTAACTCTAGCATGGAAGGCAGTGTGGAGGAGAGGTGATTAGCTTGTTCTTTGATTAATGCAGTTTTACCCCTTTGTAGCATGGGAATCTCCAATCACTGCCTTCCTTTAATGTTGCATCCAGTGGGAGAGCCCCTTTATTTATCTTGTTTTGATTTCTGTCCTTTTGAGACACTTTGTAATGATCAGCTGGAAGGAGATTCAGAAGGTTCTTGCTACTACACTGCCATCTTGGCTCCCTTACCTCCAATTAAATTTAAAAGAATTTCATGATGTAGTCACTCCTTCATCTTTTCAACACAAGCTAGAACTCTAGAACTTTTTTAGACATAGAAGAAGTCAAGGTCATCCACTATATCCCAGGCCATCAACAGTCATCCTAACTTTTGTCCTGCCACTGAACATTGGTGACTCTGGAAGAAACAGTGAGGTTGATGACTGTTTTTGTTTTTTAATTTTTTTAAACTCTTACCTTCTGTCTTAGAATCAATACTGTGTATTGGTTCCAAGGCAGAAGAGTGGTAAGGGTTAGGCAATGGGGGTTGTGACTTGCCCAGGGTCACACAACTAGGAATTGTTTGAGGTCAGAATTGAACCCAGGGCCTCCTATCTCTAGGCCTAGCTGCCCCCAGGGTTGATGACTTTGTGCAACTCTGCCTCATTTAAATCCAATTCATATGCAAGTCAAGACCACCCCATGATATCATTGGTGCTCTTCAAAAATGAAGGATGAACTACAAAAACTAACTGCTCACAATAATTTTTGCCAAAAAGAAAAACAGACTACAATCATTTGAAAAAAAATCTCTGCCTATGTTTTTTTCAAAAGAATTGTGTGAATTAAACATAAATCTGTACCCCTCTATCCTTTCCAAAAGAAAAGCTTTGAGAATCCATTTCAGTTTCACCCCCCCCCCCCGACTCTTTGATTGGTTTGAGGACGTGAGGCATGAGGATTATCTATATAAGGAGAAGCCTTTTGCTCCCTAGCCTCTCAGAAGACACTTACCTCTCATCCCACATGACTCCTGGCATCTGGAAGGTTGACCTCAGATCCTTACTGAGGTCAAGTCTGTCTAACCAGGGAGACCCAGGAAAAGTAACATCACTGGGGTTATAAGTTAGAGATCAAGGAAGCAGTGTGATATCTTTTTTTATTTTCCTGGTGGGGCAGCAAGGAGTTGCTTTGCTGGCAAAGGAAGATACAAAGTAAGTAGCAAACTCAGAATACCTAAGCGACCAGTCATGTGATTATGTGCCTTTTCTTTCTCCAGCTCACTTTCATTATTTAATAAATAATTATAAATTGATATACAAACACCAGAGAATTTTAAGCTTAACAGAATCAAGCCATGCCAGTAGCACAAAGAAAGTCAAGAGAATTAGTCAGTGCTTGGGATGCAGTGAATGACCTTGGTTTCTTCTTTGTCTAACCAAGTTCTATCATTCTAGCTAATAGTGAGAAGATGCCAGATAAAATAGACTAGGAAACACTTTGAAAGTAATTGGAATGTTGCAAGGCAATCTCTCTATAAGTAATTCATGAATACATCTAATCTCTGTGCAATGAACAGAACCTGCAAAATTACATTAAACATTGAGCCTGTTTTACATCTTAAAACACACTTCAAAAATATGTATGTCTTAAACAGAGAAAATTCAGTGTCTTCATAAGAAAGATGATAGAATAAGAAGTGAGAAAGATCATTTTAGAGGTAAGTGGAGTCTAGAGTGGGTGAAGAGAAATATACAATAATCTTCAGCTATTGTAGGGATGAACATACTATATAATATCATTATATAATAAAAAATTAAATATAACAAAAATAGAAAAATTGGGATATATGTTATCCTGGTGTCCTGAGGGAATTATTGTATCCCACAGAGGTAGTACACAAAGATGTTTGGATTTTAGATTTTTAAAGATGTTTGGGTTATAGAATGTTGAAGTTGAAAGGACTTTTTGAGGTCTAATCTCTTCATTTTCATAGATGAAGAGACTAACATCCAGAGAGACTATCCAAAATCAGAGAGTTAATGTAAGAACTAGGGCTAATATTACTAGCTCACATTTATATAGAGAAAGGGAAAGGAATAAGAATGAATTATCTACCATGTGCCATGTACTGGGCTTCACAAATATTATCTCATCTGATCCTCATTACAGCCTTGTTAGGTATGTGCTATTACTATCCCCATTTTGTAGTTGAGGAAACTGAGTCAGATAAATATTAAGTGATTTTCCTAGGACCAAACAGCTAATAAGTATCTAAGTTCACATTCAAATGCCAGATTCTATTCACTCCATGCACCACCCAGCTGCTTTTATTTATATAGCCATTTAAGATTTACAAACCACTTTTCTCACAAGGACTAGGTAAGAAGGGTAGGAATAAGGACTATTATCTCCATTTTACAGATTTTAAAACTGAGACTGAGGTTAAGTGATATGTGTTTGTTGTTACTTCCTTGAGAGTGTTTTGTATTTTAATCTCCAGGGCCTAGGATACTGACTTTATTATTCAGAATCACATTTGAACCCAGATTCACTTGATTCCTGGTCCCAGGACTTTTCAGCTATCCCACACTGCCTCTTTACTCTGAAGATCAGTGAATTTTAGAAAATTAACCACATTTCTTTTCTTGGTTCTGATAAACTCAATTTCCTCTTTTGATCCATTATATTTGTTATCCAATCCTTTTCACTAATATTTTTAGTTTAAACTCATAGACCTTTCATACTGAGCCTTCGTTATGGTGATTCTGGGGACTGGCTGCCAAATATTTTCTTACACCTTATACATGGACTTTTGAAAAGGCCAGTCTACTAGGTGTCAGGCACTGTGCTGGGAAAACAAGGACAAAATAGAAATAATCCTTGCCCTTAGGAAGTAGGAGAAATAATATTTACATATTAGTACATACAAAAATATATGTAAAATAAATTAAATGTCTTTGGAGCAGACACATAAACTTTCAAATGTAGCAAATATCATTGAAAGTGCTAAATAGTTACAAAAGTTCTGATAGTTACTATAGGCCACGAAATAGATTATAGATGTAGAAAGATAAGGGGATGGGTGGGAATTCTCTGTCTTAAGGGAATATCTGCTCTCTTTGCCTCAAAGATCCTATCTATCAAGGCATCAAAGACACTTTATTTCAGTTCTCAAACTGTCATATAAATCTCCAGAAAGTCACAGAGAGGAGGAGGATGTGAAAGCAAACAGCTACCATTGGCCCTACTATTTCTGCAAGATTATGTGCACAAAAGGAAAGCCCTTCCCCTTTTTTTCTTGAATTATATTGTAAGAAGAAAAATGAAGATAAAATTGTTTAAGTTGAAATTGATCTGGGCACATAAATAGAATTTGGAAGTAACATATAGAGGAAAAGATGAGAGGCAAACCTTTTGGAGGGAAATATTCTAGAAATCTCAATGATTAAGTTGCAAACATTTCCTCCAATTATTGGAGAGCTAGTGAGAATTATTTAATTAAAAATAAAAATATATCATGGCAGCAGTCCATATAAGCTATCCTATTTTAATGGTGCTTCTCTACCATCAGGGCAAATCTGTAAGGGAAATAAACAGGTACTGAAATAAATCATTTTAGAAGATATTCATAATTATCCACAATAACTGACATTTATATAGTATTTAATGTTTTCAAGTTCCTGATTCAAGAATCTATGTCCTCTTCCTCTTATACTCCTAACTTGAACACTAATAAAGATATAGAACAACAACAACAAAAAAAACCATGCCATGTTTTTAATCTTTTCTCTTTTCTATTTTCTAGCTCAGAAACACTAGATCTCTTGTCCAAAAGGGGAGTCTCTATAAGGTATAAGACCAATTGTTGACTACGCTGAATATGGTTTGGAACTGCACCTGTGTGATGAGATCCCATTTTTATCTTGTGACCACGTCTCTTTCTTAGGTCCACAGTACACTAAAATAAGTTTGGAAAGATTAATGTGAGCTGGGACTGGATCTTTACATAATTCTCTGTTAACATTTTAATGTTCTCAATGGTATAGTTTCATGCTTCCTAAATGTTGTTATTAATAATAATGCAATATTATTTAATATTGCATTAGAAATGCTAGCAATAGCAAGAAGAAAAGAAAAAGAAATTGAAGGAATCAGAACAGGCAGAGGTAATAAAAATATTTCTTTTCATAAAAGAAGAACAAAAGAAACATTACACTTGCCCTTGACAGTGTGATGCTAATATAGCATCCATTTATAGTAGAATTCAGACCCTGAGTGATGGCTCTCAAAATACACATCAAATACTTTCTATACTCCCAACCCACAATATCTTATATATTCAATTTTTCCCATGAGTTCTTTCTCCTCCCTTTATTTTCTTATAAAGCCCTTTTTGTCTCTGCTTCGCTGCTTTTTTATGCACTCGGTTTCTTTGGAAGAATTTCTTCTAAAAAGCAGGGAATCCCCTTCAGAAGCTTACCTTGAATTCCCATAATCCCAATGTCTAGCCTCAGCCACCCACGTCCTTAACACAATTTCAACTGCAGCACCAAAACATTGGATTTTTGTAGTTCAGTCAAGTATGCTAAATGCAACCCAGCCATTGGTAATATCATACAATCTGCTTTTCTGCCTAATCTGCTTAAATTCTGCAAAAGAAATGGAAATGTTTAAACAGCACAGAATTTCAGCTCAGTCAGAAACTTCAATGATGTCTTCCAACATCTCATCACTAGATGGCAGTGACCCTCACAAATTTCTAATCAATGAAAGCTTTATTCTTGAAATAGGTAACTGCTTGATACAGTTTCCTTTTTAAAAATGTGTAGCGGAGTATTATGTTTCCTCCTCTTAAATCCTATTCATTAAGAGCAATTTACATATCACAATCTAAGTAAGTACAAATTTTGAAAGCATGTATTCAGAGTATGACATTGAAAAAGTATTAGATTTTTTTACTTCAATTAAACACTGGAAATAATTATTATATCTGCCATAAGACCAAAAAGAACAAGTGAAAATATGTTCTCAAATATTTCCCTAACTAAATAAATATGGATTCAGAAAATTCTATAGCTGTTGTTGGCATAGTCGTATTCTTCCTGATCTGGGGTGGAAGATAATGAAAGATGGGGAAAAGATGGCTCTGGAATATTGAGCAAATATATATATATATATATATATATATATATATATATATATATATATATATATAGAAAGAGGCACAAAATAGTTTTTATATATTGTATATAAACTATTTTGTGCCTCTTTCTATTTTTATATATTATTTAAAATAATATATAATATATGCATATTATATATAATAATTATTATTATTTTTGTAAAATGATACCTTCTCTAGTGTGGGTTAAGGAGGGAGGGAAGAAGATACTTGGAACTTCAATGTAGCAAACAGACAAACAAGTAAATTATATTAAAAAAAAAAAAAAGAAAGAAAGAAAGAAAGAAAAGACAAGCTAAGCTTAGCTTCTTGATTTCCTGGAAGGTAAGCATGGGGTTCTGTATGGACTCCTTTGGCAGTCAAGTGAAGTCTGTGGANTATATATATATAGAGAGAGAGAGAGAGAGAGAGAGAGAGAGAGAGAGAGAGAGAGAGAGAGAGAGAGAGAGAGAGAGAGAGAGAGAGAGACACGAAAGGAACCAGCCTATGGCTATTAGTCTAATTGCCATGCAATCTATCTTCAACCAACAACCAAATTTCCATTTTACTTCTCTAGATCTCCTCTCTCTCTCATCTATAAAATGAGAGGGTTGAACTAGATCAAGGACTTTTAATCTTTTTTGTGTCATTGATCTCCGGTAATCTGACAAAGTCTAAGGACCACATCTTGGAATTTTTAAAAAATTCGTTAATAGATGGAAATGCTAACTTTCATATAGCATGAGAAAAAATGCATCTTCATTTTCATTAAACTGAAATTCTGTGCTGTTTAAACATTTCCGTTTAATGAAAATAAAGATGTATTTTTTTTTCTCATCTAAGTTCTCCTACCATCCGATATCTGCCTCTGGACCCCATAAACTTAAAGAACCTCTGAACTAAATAATCTCTGTGGTCCTTTACAACTCTATCATTCTGTGATTCTATGAAATTCATTAGGGTATAGCCTATCACTTTGTTGTTGTTTAGTTGTTTCAGTCATGTCTGACTCTTCGTGACCCCATCTGGGATTTGCTTGGCAAAGGTACCAAAGTGACTTGCAACTTCTTTCTCCTACTCATTTAACAGATGAGGAAACTGAGGCAATTAGGGTTAAGTGACTTGCCCAGGGTTACAAAGTAAGTGCTTGAGGCCAGATTTGAACTTAGGAAAACAAGTCTTCCTAACTCTAGGGGCAGCACTCTATCCACTATGCCACCTAGCTGCCCCCACCCTTCACTAGGGCCATCATAAATAATATATAACCTTCTCTGTTTCAAATAGTAGCCCACTTATTTCAACCCTACAAGACTACTTATGCAACTGGTAGGCTGTCCTGTTATCAGAGATCTACAGTTACAGAATATGGTTTAACCACACTCTGCGACAATGTAGAAGAAAGGGGGAGCGCATGGAATTTTGACATGGAGTGGATAAGGATGACATTTAGTGAGAACTCCAGAAGCAAGAGACTATTTATGATTTTGAAATTGAACTACTGCAGATCTCCCCTGCATGGAAGAGTACAAAAGCAAATTAGGCTATGTAGCAGCAAGATCCCTGAGAGCCCTGGGCATAACAATTAGAGCTTTTAAGGAACATTAAAATCTAAGGTATGTGCACTGAAGCTCCTATTTCTTTGGGAGTTCTGGTTATATACTATAAGATAATCTGATAGATGTTTCCTCGGTATACCAAATTCTAGAAATCTCATAGTCCCACCTGTCCAGAGTTCTGGGGACAACAAACCCTTGGTAGTCTCGTAACCTGAAAAAATTGTCAGTGATCAAATAGTTGCCCTCAAGACTCAGCTGTATGCCATGTGCCACAAGCACTTCCTGAGGCCCGGTTCCAAAAAGGGAGAGAATGAAGATGAGAGAGGTGGGAAAAGTTACCCTCCTGGTGGATTTGTTAAATGAATTGAAGTATTGTTTCCAATTTTATAATTACCATCTTGGACATAACTACCATGTGTGCATATGTGTGTGTGTGTACTCACAAACAGTTCACTGCTTTTCATGCAAGTTTTTCTTTACATATATAATAAAATGTTTGTATTCATTAAGTTTGCAACAAAATAAAATTAGTTCTAAGGCTACTGATCTCTTCCTCTATTCTTCAGATCTCTCCTTATCTCAGGTTTCTCTCTTCTGATGCTGCACCACCTTACTATAAGCCTTCATCCCCTTATGCCTGGATTATTGCAATAGCCTGTCTGGTCTCCCTGCCTCAAGTCTTTAGCCACTCTAATCCATCTTCCACACTTCTGACAGATTCATCTTCCTAAAATACAGTTCTGTCTATATCATCCTGCTATTTGATACATTTCAATGTTTCCTTATTACTGCCAGAATCAAATAAAAAATCCTCTGTTTGGATTGTAAAGTGCCTTATAACCTGTCTCCCTCCTGATTATCTGGTCTTCTTACTGCTTTACTCTGAGATCCAGTGATACTGACCTACTTACTGCTCCCCAAACAAGATATTCCATCTCCAGACTCTAGACATTTTCACTGCCTTGTCCTCCATGTCCAGAATTCTCTCCTTCCTTATTTCTACTTCTTTAAACCCTTACATTATGAATCAGCACCAATACTGGTTCCAAGGCAGAAGAGTAGTAAGAACTAGACAATGGGAGTTAAGTGACTTGCCAAGAGTCACACAGCTAGGAAGTGTCTAAGGTCATATTTGAACTCAGGACCTCCCATCTCTGGGTCTGGCTACCTATTGAACAATCTTGCTTCCCCTTCCTTGTTTCTCCTTAATGGCTCCCTTGCTTCTTTCAAATCCCACCTAAAATCCTTCCTTCTACAAGAAACCTTCCCTGATTATCCTTAATGCTAGTGCCTTCCCTCTGTGATTATCATCAAATTATTGCATGTACATTCTTTTGTGCATGGTTTGTATATTGTCACTGTTAGATTTTTTGAGAACTGGGATTATTTTTTGTTTTGTATTCTCAGTCCTTAGCACAAAGCCAAATATAAAGTAAGTGCTTAATAAATGTTTTTAGGACAGCTAAGTGGTTCAGCAGATAGTCAAGCCTGGAGTCAGGAGGTCCTAGGTTCAAATATGGCCTCAGACACATCTTAGCTGTGTGACCCTGAGTAAGTCACTTGACCCCAACTACCTAGCCCTTACTGCTCTTCTGCTTTGGAACTGGTACTTGTATCGATTCTAAGGCAGAAAGTAAGGGCTTTTAAAAATAAAAATAAGTGCTTGTTGACTTTTGAATCCAAAGATAGGAACATGAAATTCAGGAATACTGGTCTATGATTAAGACCTTCTCTCCCCCCCACCAATAGAATTTGATTATAAAATTGGCAATTATAATAGCTAATAAGTTATTGCATATACAGTATTTTGTGTCATGTCTATTTCTATCCCCCAAAATAATCCCGAGCTTATGTGTTGTAGAGGCTTACAGGGAGTCTAAAACACCAAGCTAATTCTACACAAAACCACTAAGTAGGTGCCATTTTTCCCTGGAGGGTCTTCTTGGCCTCAGCTGCCTCCAGGCTAATATTTGGATCCTTGTCAGGAAGCCCCCCATGTTCTATCATTCCCATCTCATATCTTCCTCAATCCACCACTTGCTCATAATAAATGCTTGTTAAATGAATTCCTAAGTAGACTGTTAAATGAAGTCATTGTAGCAAACTTATCTGCATTTTAGCAGGAATCTTCTGTCTTCTGTAGATAATCCCTTCCTTGGGGAAAGAAGGGGTCCTGAGGAGAGAACAAGGAAACGAAAACACTGATTTGAGAATATCAGGCCTTCTGTTGCTCTTCAAATCACCAATAGGTGGCCATCTACTTTATCATTTGAGCAGTTTCCCCACATATTATTTCAAGAGCACATTAAATCATCTTTCCAGGTACCCTTGTGCAACCACCAGGTGTCACTAGGGAGCAAAGTTGGCTCTTTTATTCCCTCTTCCTTCAAGAACTTGGAAAGGAATTGAACTCCTACATCTTTCTCTTCTTGTTAGGAGACACAAGGGGTTTGACTTTGCTTTGGATCCCTACTTGCAAGTCAGAAGCTGGCATTTTGACTTCAGATATGCATGTTCAAAGCAACCTGGCATGGCTACAGCAAAGAATTCATGTGCCTTTAGCTAAGAACAAAAATGTCCCTCTTTTCACTGTTGTTTTAGGAAGTTTATAAGTAGTCATAAGTCAATAATGAAATCAAAACATCTCAGAGCCTCTAAATTAGAAATAGTTCCTAATTATTCTGGATGAAGGGAAAGACCTCTGTCCTAATTAACTTCTGCATATTAGAGCATCTTTGCATTTGCCCCCCAAGAATGAAATACATACAGGCAGGCACGATAATGATGATAACAGCTATCATCTACATATCACTTTAAGGTTTGAAAGCACTCTAATATGTTATTTCATTTGATCACGTTACAAAGTATTCATGGGTTTTTTATTTTTATTTTATTTTTCCCCAATTACATGTAAAAACAATTTCCAACGTTTTAAAAAGAATTTCGAATCTTGAATTCTCTCCCTCCCACCCCACTGCAGACGCTAAGCTATTCCATATAGAACTGGCATTCGCAATCAAGCATGTAAAATACGCTTCCGTCCTTTAGTGGAAGAAAAATCAAACGAAAAAATTAAGAAAGTAAAATAGTTTCCTTTGGTCTGAATTCAGACTCCGTCAGTTCTTTCTCTGAAAGCAGATGGCAATTTTTATCATGAGTCCTTTGGGACGGCTTTGGAGCATTGTGATGCTGGGGCTATCTAAATTATTCACAGTTATTTATTGTACAGTATTCCTGTCAGTATGCACGATGTTCTCGTTCTTGTTTGACACTGCTTCCGTTTGCCTAAGTCTTTCCAAGTTTTTCTGACTTCTTCCTGCTTGTTATTTCTTAAAGCACAATAGTATGCCATTATGATCATATACTATAACTTACTCAGCCTTTCCCCAGTTGATGGGTATCCTCTCACCTTCCAAATCTTTGATCCCACAAAAAAGAAAGAGCTGCTTTAAACAATTTTGCACCTCTAGGTCCCTCCCCTTTTTGGTTTTTTATGTCTTTTGGGGGGAGGAAGCAAACCTAATTATGGTACTGCTGAGTCAAGGGGTATGTACTTGTTTTATAGCCCTTTGGACACATGTCCAAATTGCACCAAAGTATTCATGTTTAATCATGGACATGATGTAGAATAAACAAAGATAAATAAACAGCTTAAATGTATGAGAAAAGTCATATTAGACACTCATAGATGGGGATATGATTGGGGATTTTGACTTTAAATGATCAGAGAGAGGCAAGTTGTGCAGAACTTTCAGAGTTCTTTCTTAGTTCTTAATGAGGCAGATGTAACAATGACCTCAGTCCAAGTTCTTTGCTGAAAGGCAGCTAGGTGGCTTAGTAGATCAAGAGGACCTGAATTCAAATCTGACCTCAGACATTTACTAGCTGTGTGACCCTGGACAAGTCACTTAGTCTTGTTTGCCTCAGTTTCCTCATCTGTAAAATGATGTGGAGAAGGAAATGGCAAACCACAGCAGCATCCTTGCCAAGAAAACCCCAAATGAGGCCGTGAAGAGTCAGACTCTACTAAACAACAACAGGTTGATGAAGCTAGTATACTCTAATTCTTAGTCCCTAAATTCACTCCACAAAAAATTTACAATGATAGGAAAACCAATCACAATTGCTCACTCACCTGCTCTTCCTTCTCCTTTCCATCTCTTTTGAAGACTAATTCAAAAATTTTCACTGCCTGGGAAGTTTTTCTTTCCCATCACCTGGACCCCAGGAATGCTGATCCAGTTTCTTCCTGGGCTGGGAGGAAATTCTGTCCTCCCGACTACAACCAACAGGATTCTCATTTAAGGTTTCAACACCTTTATCCCACCCATGTGGAAGTAAGACTACCTGTTAACATTCATAAATTTAATCCTTCGAAGATGGTCAAAAAGAGCCTTTTTGCTCACGGGACCTAAAAGAAATTTTTTCCATATAAAATTAAGAAGAGAGATCGAAACAGAAAGAGTACTCAGAGATAGCAGCAAACGAATGCTCTCACTTTGCTATTTCACTAAGTAGACTATAACCTCTTGGAGGGGAGCAACTTATTTGTTCATGTTTATATTTCTAACATCTGACAAAGTATCTTAATCATACAGTAATTCAGGTTTATTTGATGCTTGTTGAATTGAATTAAATTATAACATGAGTCAGTATCGAAAGACTCCATAAAGATGATCTTGCAAATGTCTTAAAAATTTTTAAGTATGGATGTCAAGAGCAAGGAAATGCTCCCAGAGAACTTTAAAAATAGGTTCCCAGTAAGCTGATTACTCATTTTTAAATAAAACAAGTATTAAAATAGAATCATTAAGAACTATGATCAATGCAATGACTAAGTATAGTTCCAGAAGACTGATGATATATCATGCTTCCCATCTCTTGGCAGAGAGGTGGTGGAATAGACACAGAATGAGATATCCATTTTCAGACATGACCAACATATGGATTTTTTTTTTGCTTTAATATACTTAAGTGTTACAAAGGAGATCTTTTAGGGGAATTGGGGAATTTATGAGAGGAATAGAGGAAGTAATAACATTCAAAGAGGGATCTAATCCTCTATATCCATTATTTCTATGAAGAAATGTTTATGTTTTAGATGAATATCATTATATAATAAAAAAGAAAAAAATTAAATACAACAAAAATAGAAAATTTTTTCATTTCATTCAAAAATTTTCATTCAATAGCTATTTTAACGTAACAAAAAAAGACCTGAGGTATATTACTTACCAAAGAACTAAGAATCGTAAAAGTGGAGCCTTTCTTGAAGGGCAGTGCTCTTTGATTCTGTTCTCAGTTATCTCAAACCTAATTTTTACATAACGGATCTAGTGAGAGGTGCTGAATGTAAAGGGCACTGGGTAAAGTTGGAAGGAACATCAAAAGCTATCTAACCCTAACTATACTGCTGTACTTCTGGAAGACATTGGAGGTCTTCCAATAAAGGCTAGATGAACACTTGCTAAATAGGTTATATTTTTACATATTTACATATTTAGCATGTGTTCATCTAGCCTTTATTGGAAGACCTCCAATGAGGAGAGCTACCAGGGTTATCCATTCTACTTTAGGATTTCTCCAATTGTTAGAAAGGTTTGCCTTCCTTACATCCAGAATAAAGTAGGATCTTTGGAATTTCCACCATATGCTTCTAATCCATTCCCACTGAGGACAAACAGAACAAGCCTTATCTCTCTTGTTCTTCTTGTCCCTCAAAACAATTCTCCTGAGGACTGAAATCTGGAGATCCTGGTTTAAATCTAGGATACTATGTGACCTTTGTGATCCTGGACAAGTCACTTACCCTTATTTCCTTTGCCCTTGCTCTTCTGTCTTAGAATTGTTACTAGGAAAGAAAGGATTAAAATCAAAACTCTTCAGGGCTGCTCATCCACCTTTGGTGTCTACCTGACATGCAACTCTCACCTGTGGCCCTGAGAAGCTTTAGCACGTGCAATGACCATACTCAAGAAACTATTTCAACAAATGGGCTAAATATGGTGGAGGGCAACCAACGCTCCACAAATCCATTGGTGAATTAGGGGGTGTTTAACCCAACTATATGAAGACTTCCCCCAGTCAGTGACCTAACAAGAGCATTTTTTCCAACAGCCATGAAGGCAGCTGAAGCAGACACTATAGAATGCTTAGAGTTTGTTCAGATATAGAAGTTGCCAAAGTCATCCACTACACCCTGGGCCATCCCCAGTTATCCTGACTTTTGTCTTGCCACTGGATGACTCTGGAAGAAAGAGTGAAGCCAACAACTTTGTGTTACTCTGCCTCACTTAAATCCAGTTCATGCACAAGACATCACTCCATGATGTCACTGGTCCTCTTGGAATTGAAGGGCAAACAACAATAATGTGCAAAACAAGAGGTAGGTCATAAAGAGCTGGCCCCAGAGTCTAGAAAGTCCTGTTCAAATTTGGACCCTGACATATTCTGACTATGTAATCCTGGGCAAGTCACAACTCTCAATACTCCAGGCAAGTCTCTTAAACTATATATTTGGGGACAGATGATAATATGCACTGGTTAAGGAAGCTTCCTCACTACGAGCTCCCTATAGCTATGAAATCACAGGTATGGACTCCTCTACCCCTAAAAAGTGTGAAAAGTGCTCTACTAGGTGATATCAAAGCCAACACACACACAAACACACACACACACACACACACACACACTCACATACTCACACTCACACACACAAGTCCTTGCTTTCAAAAAGTTTCTATCTGAAATCTTCTTTCATTCACCCAGTATTTATTTTGTATATACAATTTTTGCATGTTGTTTCTTCTATTAGAATGGGAGATTCTTGAGAGTGGGCATCATGCCTTTGTCTTTCTTTGTACTCCCAGCACTGCACAGAGAAAGACATAGAGTAAATTCACCTCCAGAGAAAGAAATGATAAATAAATGGAAATAAGCAAGACATAGTTTTATATTTACACATATCTTTTTATCAAGTGAAACCTTCTCTAATGGGAAGAGGGGAGAAAGGAAGGGAGTTACTTCGGTATTTAATGTAACAAACAAATTATTTAAATTTAAAAATAAAGGCTTGGTGACTGACATTACATAATATCAGAAGTGTAGTTAATCAGACTGTCTGAATGCTCTAGGGCAGTGATGGTGAACCTTTTGAGACCAAGTGCCCAAACTGCACCCTCACACCACATGTGAACTGCCCTCCTACCCCAGACAGGGGAGCAAGGAAGTGTACCCATTGGACTGCTAGGCAGAGGGGGTAGGTGATGTGAAAATGTCATTAGGCACACATGCCATAGGTTCACCAACACTGCTCTAGAGGATCTCCTTCAGCAATGTTTTCCACAGAAGTACCAGGAAAGAACATTCTTCCCCAAGTTTGTAGGAAGCCTCCTTTTCTCAGAACCAGAGCCAAGAATCAGGCGTTTTTAATCATATCTTTTTTCATCCAGATTTAAATTATTTTAATTTAAATTTAATTTAATTTAAATTATAATGTGATAGCAACATTAAAAATGATATTCTCTCAATCTGGATTTAGCAAATTTTTGAAAATAAAGTCACAAAGGTATACAACTTCCCTCTTCTACAGGGATAGAATTGCTGATACTGCTACAAGGAAAACTAAATTTGGAGCCAGAAAAGCAGAGTTTAAACCTTGGCTCTGGTATTAAGTACATATGTCACCTTGAATACATCACTCTCTTTCTGGACAGGTTGGAACTATGAGTTGTCAGCGACCTCTAGGAGGCAGCATTGTACAATGAAAAGAGTATTGGACTTGGAGTCAAAATCCTGCTTTCAAATCCAGCCCTGTTCCTTTGATATCTATGTGACCTTAGAGTAGACCATTCACTTAAGGTTATGTGCCACTATTTTCTCATATGTAAAAAGAACAGGTAAAGTGAGATGGCTCCAAATGGCCCTTCTGTCTAAAAACTATGATCTTAAGATGTATGATGGCAGGAGATCCTTCCTCCTGCATTAAGAATTTCAGCCTAAAGCCTTTTCAAATCTGTCTATCTGTCTGTCTATCTCTTTCTCTTCTTCTTTCTGTCATTATCAATGGTCCATGAACCTCCTGATAATAATACCCACTGAAGCAGGTTGTAGGGATGAGAGTAAGAAAAGAAAAACTATCTTGGGTCAAATCTGCCAAGAATATTATCATGTCAATATACTAATATCTACACTCCCCAATCAGATCAAAGGTTCTACCATTCCACCCCAACTCACACACTAAATTTATTACTCTAGGTAAAACTGCATTTATGTGCACAGATTTTATTATGCTGCATGATAAAGAAAAAGTATCTGATTTAAGGTCCTATTTAAGGACCATTAAGCTGAGAGATAACAGTGTAATTAAAATTCCGGCACCATTAATAACAGGAAGGCATCTGGTTACTTTACTCATAGATTACATACATTTTAGACTCAATAAATAAAAACAGTTCTAAGAAGGCTAATGTAAGGTCTCTGGGGATCACCTAGGAGTTATTTCAATAGAAATAGTAAAAGAAATTCTCAAGAATGTGTTTTAGGGATTCTAATCTAGTTTTCACTGAGAGCCATAAGACTGCTTGGAGATCTTATCAACAAACTGTAATTAAGTATGTAGACTGATAAATAAGATAAATATATATATGCATATGTATGTGTGTATATGCATATGTATCAGCTGAGGGACTTAAAAGCAATGAATTTCTTGTGGTGGGTAGTAGAGCATGCACATTTAAGAGGTAAATTAGAGATTTACTGGAAAGATGCATTAGTAAAGACTTCTGGGAAATGCGTGAATTAAAGAACTATATCTACCACATATAATCAAATTGGGAGGGTCAGGGAGAGGAAACTGGGAGAGGGATCAGCAACTTGTTCAACGTAACCTGAAGTGGAAAAGATTTAAAATAAATTCAAAACTTCTATGATTTTTCTTCAAGTAATTTTGTTATCTTGATTCATTTGTAGTTCCTTTTTCTCTGACCTAATGGCAGGCTTTGGGGTTCAGAAAATTTACATAACTAGTAAAGCAAAACTTTAAAACTGTGTATAACATTTGTCCAACTCTAACTTGGTCATAGTGACTGATGGCATTCAGGAGAAAAGCTTAAATAACTAGAGCACAAATAATTCCTACTGGATCATGATCTGAATCATATACTATGGTTCCTGTTTTCATTAATAAAAAGTATGTAGGAAGTAGCTATCACATTTCTAGGCATTCTTGTGCCAAGCACTGGATATAAAAAAAAATAATAATAATAACAAATTACTCCTGCCCTCAGGAAGCTTATATTCTATCTGTGGCTACAAAATGTACTTGAAATATATTCAAAATAAATACATGGTGTTTCTTGAGGAGGAAGGCATTCACACCTAAGGTTTACAGGCAAGGCTCAGTGTAGAAGGTGGCATTTTGGCTGAACCTTAATCAAAACCAAAGATTCTAAGAAGGGCAGATAAATGGAATTTATTCCAGAAACAGCCCATACAAAGATACTAAGACAGGGGAGAGAGAGTTGTGTATGATAAATTTAGTCAGGATAAGAAACAGCAAGAAGACCTGTTTGCCTTGCTCATAAAGAGTGTGTGTGTGTGTGTGTGTGTGTGTGTGTGTGTGTGTGTGTGTGTGTGTGTGTGTGTTAGGGAGGGGGAGACATTGGGTCAGTGGTAAGATATATGAAGACTGGAAAGAAGAGCGTGGACAAGTTTTTTTATAAAGGTTTTATATAAAACCCTTTATAAAGGGTTTTAAATGTCAGAGAAGTTTGTATTGATCCTAGAGCCACTGGAGTTTATTGAGAAAAAGGATGATTTGTCTATGCCTATGGTTTAAGAAAGTCATTTTTGTATTTGTATGAAGGATGGGTTGAAGAAGGTAGGGAGCCCAACTGGGAAGCTATTGCAATAGTCCAGATGAGAATCCATCATGTTGCAAATAAAGACAATAGAATGTGTTACTGATATGTTATGGAAGTAAATTTGACATATTTGGCCATTGATTCACTTTGAAAGAGTGTAAGTAGCTGAGGATGACTCTCTAAGATTTTCAAAATCTGAAAATAATTAAAACCACTCTAGGGTCTCCAAACTCATTAAACAGAGAGGCAGTGTGGAAGAATAGAACAAGCATTGTTTTTAGGGTCAAAAGATTAGGATTTTTAACCTAGCTCTGCTTCTGGTTGGATGTATACACTCCTAATTAATCCAATAGAATACAGTCTCCTTGAGGGTAGTAATAGTTTTCTTTTCACCTTTCTATTCCCAGCACCTAAGTATAGTGCCTTATAAATAGTGGATAATTCACAAGTATTTGTTAACATTTTATTTACCAGATTCCTCACAGGCAAAATAAGTATAATAATACTTGTAAAATACCTTCCTTACAGATGAGGAAAGGGTTTTATTAACCATGTGATTCTATAAGTACGTCTTGTTTTATTATATATCACTTATTGCACTTCTCAAATATTGCATTTTTTTTTCAAATTGAAGGTTTGCGAGAACCCTGAGTCAAGCAAGTCTATCAGCGCTATTTTTCCAACAGCACTTGCTCAAATTGTGATTCTGTGTCATGTTTCTTAATTCTCACAATATTTCAAACATTTTCATTATTATTATATCTGTTATGCTGATCTGTGATCAGCAATCTTTGATGTTTTTATTGTAATTGTTTTGGGGTGCCATGCACAGCATCTATACAAGACAAAAAATTTTATCAATAAATAATGTATACATTCAGAAGTGGACTAGGTGTCTTTTAGCTCTAAGCATGTGATTCAATGATCTATAATAGCCTTTTGAATACTTAAAAGTCAGTCAATAGGGCAGCTGGGTAGCTGAGTGGATTGAGAGCCAGGCCTAGAGACGGGAGGTCCTAGGTTCAAACCCGGCCTCAGCCACTTCCCAGCTGTGTGACCCTGGGCAAGTCACTTGACCCCCATTGCCTACCCTTACCACTCTTCCACCTATGAGTCAATGCACAGAAGTTAAGGGTTTAAAATTTAAAAAAAAAAAAAAGTCTGTCAATAAACACTTACTAAATGTTTACTATGTGCCAGACACTATGTGAAGCACCAAAAATATAGAAAAATGCAAAAAAAAAAAAGAGTTTCTGTTTCTCAAATAGAGAAGATAACATTCAAACAACTCTGTACAGATGAGGTGTACACAGGATAAACTGGAAATAATCAGAAGAGAAAGGGCACTGAAATTAAGAGAATTTAGGAAAGACTTCTTAATAGAAAACAAAATTTTAGCTGGAAGGCATGAAAGCCAAGAGGCAGAGATGAAGAAGGAGAAGATTCCAGGAATGGGGACAACTAGTGAAAATAGCTTCAGTGGTGGGTTGGAATGTTTTATTTAAGGACCCACCAAGATGTCAATATCTGCATCTAAGACTCACTGGATCACAGTAAAGTGGCCAGGGACCCCAGCCAAGTTGCTTTATTTCCAGTCTAAAAGTTCCTAAATCTTCATTCAATGCTCTCATGACCTGATTAGAGAGACGGCACAGTATACTAGGCAAAGCCCTGGACCTAAGGGTCAGGGAAATAGGTATGAATCCTGCTTCAGACACTTTCTAGGTATGTGACAATGAACAAATCACTTAACCTCTGTGGATCTCAGTTCCCTCTTATAAGATGAAGGGAGTAGACATGATGATTTCTAAGTTGTTGGTTTTTTTCCAAATCAAAATCTATGATCCTAAGATTTTAAGACCTTTCCCATATTGGTCACCCAAACTTCTCTGGCTATACTCTAGTTTTCCAACATCCCTTTTAAATCTGGCATCAAAATTAGGTCATCATACTCCAGATATAATCTGCTCCATGTATAAGTATAGTGGGCCTTTCCAATGAAAGTGTCCTGGTAGACACTGACCAAAGTGTAGTTTTAATTGAAGAATATGCCAGTTCCCTAAGAACAAATTCCTCAAATGTTCCTGAACAATGAAGGTCGATAGACATACATACATATACATGCACAAATTCATGCATGTATATATGTATATGTATATATTTATATATATTTATATGCATACATATGTGTTATGTGCAGAAAATTTCTCAATATTTTCTGTCCCTGATTAGCCTACAAAAAGGAAATGAAAGGAGGCTGAGTAGATCGTTATGTGGAACTCTGCTTTTGTCTTATCTGTTGACAAGAATGACTTGTAACTGAGTATTCATTGAATGTTCCAAAGGCCAGAGCAGGTTTATTGAGTATACTTCAGAGACTTTGCATTTCCATCACTTAAACCAGCTGCAATCTATGAGCTAATTTCTTTAGAAGCTGCTTCGTTTCCTTTTGGCTATAGTTGAGGTGACTTCAGGAAGAAGGCAATAAGGCTGTCTCTCCAACAAGAATATAAAACACAGATACATGCTTTTTACATCAAAGTAAACTAATGAAAAATGGCATAAACAGTTAAACAAAGGAGAGGTAAACATTCACAAGAAACATATTTATGAGCAAGATACAAGCAAAGACAACTCTAAACACATAAGGTAACTATACTCTCCATACTCTAGCAATATACTATTTAACTCATACAACCCATTATTGTCCTCCAAGCTTCATTCATTTTCTTATATTCACTCCAACTTGGTGGAGACAGAAATTGCTAGAGCTGTGGTCTGCAGAAAAAAATAAACTCTTAAAATATAAATGTATATATAAATATTTATGAAAAAATATATTCTTGCCATGTAGATGTTTCTGCAAAAACATATTATTCTTCATTAACACTGACACAAGAATCAAGTAAACTTGGGCTCTAGTTCTAATTTTCTCACTAATGTACTGTGATTCTGGGCAAGATAGTTTGTGAACAGGAGCCTCAGTTTCCCAACATTTAAAATGAGAATATTGGGCCAGAAGATTTAAGAGGGAAGGAAGGAAGGAAGGAAGGAAGGAAGGAAGGAAGGAAGGAAGGAAGGAAGGAAGGAAGGAAGGAAGGAAGGAAGGAAGGAAGGAAGGAAAG
>NC_058132.1:508143890-508241783 GCF_016433145.1 Gracilinanus agilis
GGAGGGAGGAAGGGAGGAAGGAAGGAAGGAAGGAAGGAAGGAAGGAAGGAAGGAAGGAAGGAAGGAAGGAAGGAAGGAAGGAAGGATCTTCAGCTGTGGAAATGACCTTAGAGATGCAAAAAGACCTAGCAGCTCCTTTTTCTCTTGTGGGATAGACTCCCTCCAGCTAGACTTTGCTTCTCAAGCTGTTTCACCTTCCTTTGTCAGTTTTATTCAATTAAGCTCCCACAAAAAGAGGGCAACATCTCCCTTAGACTTGCTTTTCTCCAAATTGACTCCTAACTCCCTCCCAAATTTTGAATACTCAGACTTGCCTAAGAGTTGGCTTACAAACAATAACTTACTAATTGCCTGGAGGTATCTAGATGGCTCAGCTGGAGGGTGCTGAGCCTTTAGTCAAGAAGACATGAGTTCAGATACTTACTAGCTGGATGAGAGGAAACTACCTTCAACCTGGGCTATTGTGTTAATGACCTACCTCAACTCATTTAGCAAATATTACCAAACTCCCATTCCATCAGTGATCATGAATCCCAAGGTATTCTATGCAAACTGCCCTTCCCCCCCCCCACTGCCTGCCCCCTTATACCCATCCCCCCCAAAACAATTCCCCCAAACACCCCAATGTTGGATCCTAAAGCCTGCTTCCTCTTTTACTATGTTCTCTGGAATATATGTTCTATAGTTCCCACACTTGATTTCATCTTAAATCTTTTCCTTTCCCATTCTTTTCATCTTCAGTCACTCCCTGAGATGGGGCTTCCTCCTAATGCTACAGCCTCCCTGCTCACTCTTTCCAAAACTGGTTTCCCTTTCACTTGTTCCTCAGTTAAATGTTTGAAGGAGTAGGAATACTCCTTGCTCTCCATTGTCACTTCAAGCTTTCCCTATCCCTCTATTGCTCATTACGCTCTTCTCCTTTGAGGTTCACTCCTATTACTTAATCAAAATTCTGGTAGCTACTGTCTACCAGTCTCCAGAACACTCCCCAGCTTTCCTCAATGAATACCTCATTCATAGTCTCTTTCTCTTCACCAACCCCTGTCCTCTTACTAGGGGTCTTCAACATGGATATTAATATTCCATCAAACACTCTAAGCTCTGAATTCCTCACCTTTCCCATTTCCCACGAGCTGTACCTCAGCTATATAGGGAAATGATAGTTCTCTTGATCTTACCATTATTGCTCACAAATGCTCTGTTTCTAGGTTTATGAACTCTGAAATTCTTATTCCACTTCTGCCTCTACCGTGTAATACTGACTCAGTTCCTTATTCTCACATGGCTTCCTAGTCCTTTCACCCCTTAGTTATTTTGCAATCCATCCCCTCTGCCACTGGCTATACTATTTCCTTTCCTATCTTGACCCCCTTAGTGAACTAGTATTCACCTCTACACCATCATCTTCTCTTGAATCTCTTGAATGTTTATCCTATTATCATAAGCCTCAGCCATGAACTACTCAAACCATTTAATATTTTCACTCCTACTCATTTGCTGCTGAATGAAGCTAGAGAATACCATCAAATTATGCTGACTGGGTCCACTATAAATTTATTTTATGTAATCTCAACTGGACATCTAAGTGGTATCATGGATAGAGTGCCAGGCCTGGATTCAGGGAGACTCATCTTCTTTGGTTCAAATATGGCCTCAGACACTCACTAGCTAAGCAACAATTCTCATTCAATCTTGTTTGCCTCAGTTTCCTCAGCTGTAAAATGAGCTAGAGAAGGAAATAGCAAACCACTCTAGTATCTTTGTCAAGAAATCCCCAAAAGGTATCCCAAAGAATCAGACCTGATTGAAATGGTTCAATAACAACAAAAATCTCAATTGGGCCCCATCATTTTGGGTACAGAAACAAGTCTAAAGGAGATGCTTCCCTCATTCAAGGCAATGCTACATATCCATTGTTGACTCATTATCACCCCACAGGTTTTCCAAACTTTTTCATTCCTCCTCAAACCTCCTGTTGATTATTCCCTCTCAGCCTTTCTACTTTGAACCTTGCTTCAGATTTTAGTGAAAAAATTAAGGACATTCGCCAAGAGCATCTTCTTCGCTGCTCTTCCTCAACCCACTTTTCACAAAAGCTTTCTGCCTTTATCTCTTCTTTCACCCTTGTAACATGTAATGAGGTGTTCTTCTCCTTGCCAAAACAAAACCCTCCCCAGGCACAAATCATCCCATTCCACCCTTTCTTCCCAATGGAATGCCTTTCTATCACTTCCAGACTCTCATTTATCTTGAATCTCTAGGTCTTCTGCTTGTTTTTCATGCCCATGTCACCCTCATCTTCAAGAAAACCCTCACATGACCCATCCATCAATCTTCACTAAGTACTATTTCATTATTTCTGCTACCTTTTGTGGCTAACCTCCTTAAATCCATGTACAATAAGTGCTCGCCTCACTCTTTTCTTAACTCTAGAGTCTGGTGTCCAACTTCATCATTCAACTAAAACTCTTCTCTCCATATTTGCTAACAATCTTTTACTTGCCAAAACTAATTACCTTTTCCCGTTCTTCATCCTTTTTGACTTCTGTGCAGCCTTTGACACACCTTTAATTACCCTCTTCTCCTAAATACTTTATTCTCTCTAGATTTCCATGATAGTACACTCTCCTCGTTCTCCTTCTATCTATCTGACCACCCTTCAGTTTCTGTAGATGGATCTTTATCTAGGTCATGCTGGTTAACTGTCCCACAAAGTTCTATCCTGTGTCATCTGTCTCTCTTTTATCTCATTTGATGATCTCATCTGCTTTCATGGGTTCAGTTATCATCTCCATGTAAATAATTCTCAGTCCTATTTATTTAGCTCTAATATTTCTCAGAAACTCTAGTCTTATATCACCAAGTGCCTCAAACTAGAAGTCATAGACTCATAATCTGAAATCAACATGTTTAAAGCAGAAGTCATTATTTTTCTTCCAAACCTTGCCTTCTTCTAAACTTCTCTTTTATTCTCAATAATATACTACCACCAATCACTCAGCCTTGTGACTCATTCCCACTACCCCACATATTCAATCCATTGCCATGTCGCCATGTCTTATCATTTTTTTTATCATTATACTAATGTAATATATTATTCATATGCCAATGCTGCCACCATCTTGGTGCAGGTCTTTATCACCTTAAGGTATTTTCTAAAGCCTTCAGAGTAGTCCACTTGCTTCAAGTCTCTCCTAACTCCACTCCATCCTCCACTTAGCTGCCAAAGTTATCCTTTTTAAAACACAAGCCTATTAGGCCTTCCTTCTACCCAGTAAACTCCAATGGCTACCTATTACTTCTGGAAAAAATATAAATTTTTCTTTTGGTTTTTAAAGCTCTTTACCATCCAGTCTTTTCCTTTCTAGCATTCTGTCAGTTTACTTTCCTTCACAAATTCTACTATCTAATGGCACCGGCCTCCTTGATGTTCCTTACACTCTACAAACACCCCACACAATCCCTTTTCAATGGCTGTCCCCATGTCTGAAATGCTTTCTCTACTCTTCTACTCTTCTCTACCTCCTGACTTCCTCCTTTGAAACTCTATCTGAATCCACTACTGCTAATGAGTTTATATATATATGCATATATATAATATGTATACACACATATGTGTGTGTGTATATATATCATATGTACATAATTGTTTTTATTTTGTCTCTTCCATTAAAGTGTAAATTCCTTTAAGGAAAAGACCATTTTTTTGGTATTTCTTTGTATTCTTGGTATACTGTATTTTTATAGTACTTGGTATATAATATACATTTATCAAATATTATAGTATTAATACCAACTATCATTACATAATGCTTTAAAGTGTTAAAAGCAATCTCGTATAAGCAAATAAGATAATGAATATTAAGTGAACCTCAAAAATTAATGTACATTTTTTGAATGATACCTATCATATCATTTGTATCCAGGTATACACGTCACACATTTGAGAATACAAGTTCTGAAAGAAAGGATATGTTTTTGCTTTGACTTTGTATTCCCAGACCTCAACAGAGTTCCTGTTACATACTGAGTGCTTAATACATTCTTAGTGATTGATAGTTTAACATACATAATTAATTCTCAATGCTAAAAATCCCTTTATTAAGAATAGCATTGACTCTGCAATCTATGGTCTTAGAGACCCTTGTGCACCAAAAGGTCAGTTAACTCACTAGAATTACCACATCAATATGTGTCATAGAAGGCATCTGAACCAACATCTTTTTGAGTCTCTGTACTCTGTACCAAACTACTTCTCATGCTATGTAAATATAACCTACTGTTGTCATTGTTCTAACCTTACAAGAAATCCACACACAAAAAAAGGTGCTATGAATATCATCATCCTCATTTTATGAATGAGAAAACCAAAGCTTGGAAAAGTAAAAAATAATTTATCCATGATCAAATAATTAGTATTAAAAGCAGGATTCAGAGATAGCTCTTCCTGATTCCCAGAACCAACAATGAATTCACTGCGCCATGATGTTATGGTTGGCACAGTGAACAAAGTGCTGGATAAAAAATCAAGAGGACCTGATTTTGAATCCTATCTCAGTCAGAAAATTATTAGGAGAGACAACTAGGTAGCTGTGAGAATTTAACAATAGCTAGGCCTCTTTTCCTTCTTGGTACCCAAAGATCAACCTTAGGTTTAAAGGGAAATTTTCAGAACTGAGTTTTTTTTAAGTTTTTATTTTGAATATTTTCCCATAGTTACATATTTCATGTTCTTTCCCTCTCCCTCAAGCTCCCCTAACCCCCCTTAGCCGACGCACAATTCCACTGGGTTTTACATGTATCATTGATCAAGACCTAATTCCATATTATTGATAGTTGGACTAGAGTTATTGTTTAGTGTCTACATCCCCAATAATATCCCCATCAGCCCATGTGTTCAAGCAGTTGTTTTTCTTCTGTGTTTCTCCTCCCACAGTTCTTCCTCTGAATGCTAGTTTTCTTTCTCATAAGTCCCTCAGCCTTGCTCTGGATTCTTGCATTGCTGCTAGTAGAGAAGTCCATTATGAAGAATTGAGGTGGTTTTTTTTTAAACCATTATGATGGAATACTATTGTTCTATAAGGATTGATGATCTGGAGGATTTCTGTATGAACTGGGAGAACCTTAATGAACTTATATAGAGTGAAGTGAGCAGAACCAAGAGAACCTTGTATATAGAAAACACTGTGGAACAATCCAATATAATTACCTTTGCTACTAGTAGCAATGCAGCAAGCCAGGACACTGCTGAAGGACTTATGGGAAAGAATGCTAACTTCATTGAGAGAAAGAACTATGGGAGGAGAAACACAGAAGAGAAATAATTGCTTAAACACATGGGCTGATGGGAATATTATATGGGAGTAGAAATGCAAAAGCAAAACATATGACATCACTTATCACGTGTATATATGGGTATGTGATTTGGAGTTTAGACGTTAAAAATCGCTCTATAGCAAAGATGAATAATATGGAAATAGGTATCAAGTGACTACATTTGTACAATCCTATGAAATTTCTTGTTGGCTCTGGGAGGTAGGAGAGAAAAAAATGAATCATGTAAACATGGAAAAAATATTTTTAAATAATTTTAATTAAAAAAAACATTCCTTGAGGTAGCAATTCAACCATGTCCCTCTGATAAAATTAAGAACAAGATAAGAAAGTTATTTGAACTACAATAAAATAATTAGACGTATTGACATACAATAAACCTTATATAAAATCTTTTTAAAAACTGAACATGCCATGTGAATATGTAGTATATTCTTTTGCTAGAATCATTTGTTTTAGATGACTGAGTTCACAATGTTGACAAGTCTTTAATTCATCATGAAACTGTTCTTGAGTACATTGCATATTATGTGTGGTGAAATAGTTAATTTATCTAAGTTTAGACTTTGTCATAGTCTATATATTTTTATCGGGTTTAAATTAAGTCACTGAAGAATCTCTATCATCATCTTTTAGATAAATCTCTAAACTTTTCAAGTTATGGAGCATGATTCAAGTTTGGATTATAGTATTCTATTCCCATATCATAATTTCTGGACCTCTAGAATAATTCTGCTTTTCAGTCTATCCATATATTTATCAGAATTCTCTCACTGGGGACAAGATTTCCAGGCTTACTGGTAATAAAAAATCATCAGAACGATGCATAGGTGTGTTTTACCATTTTATAAAGATTTCCAGATTTCATATGCTGACCTGGATTTCTCATGGCAATAATTATGGTATAGCCCAAAACAAAAAAAAAAGTTCCATTAATAAAAAATACCTTTTTTCCTAATGTAGGTACTTATTCTCTTTGCCCATTAAGTTCGTATTATCTTACCCATGAAAAATGGTTTTTATTCATAGCATTTAATAGCTGTTTTTCACCAGTCTTTTCACTGTTATCCAACTTCAAGAAACCTAGACAATTAACTTCATGGGTTTAATCAATATCAATATCTTATAAATAAATAAATGAATGAATGAATGAATGAATAAACAAATAAATAAATAAATGGATAAATATGTGAATAAATAAATAAATGGATAAATAAGTGAATAAATAAATAAATAAATGGGAAAAAGATATTTGACAAAAACTGCTTGGAAAACTGTAAAACAGTATGGCAAAAACTATGCATAGACCAATATCTCACACCTTATACCAATCATGGTGAACCTTTTAGAGTTCATGTGCCATGCCCCACGCCACCCCCACTGAGTGCCACATGTACCCTGTCCCACCTCCGTACCCCACACAGAGGAAGTAGAAACCTTCCCATTGGGCTCCTGAGTGGAGGGGCAGGTGAAGTGAGGAATGTCCTCAGTAGAAAGGGGGAGGGAAGTAGCCCAAGCCCTCCTTTAGTTCTACTGCCTATGAGCCCCTTAACTTATCCCTGTGGGCTCCCCTTGAGCTACTAGGCAGAGGGGCAAATGATTTGAAAAAAATGTCTTCAGGCACAGTGGAAAGGGGGAAGAGGAGCAGCTCCACCCCAGACCCTTTACATTTTGTATTACTTAGAAATTTTTTACCTTTAGACTCCATCTCCCAGAATTCTTTCCCCATCCCAAAATTCTTTTTCCCTTTTGTTTACATTCGTCTTTACATTATTGTTTATATATTTCTGTAAACTCCTCCCTCTCTCATTCTTCCACATGGGTGGTTTGGGTGAGCTCCCTCTTGACTCTAGTCTTTTAGTTTCCCTTTTGCTTCAAGTTAAACTTAATAAATTTTATTAAATATAATACTTGGAGTATTTTGGGTATTAATTTGAAGCTTATACTTTCTAGTAACAAACTCTGGGGCTGCAGGGAGAAGGGCAGAGCACATGCCCATGGAGAATGTTCTGTGCACCATCTTTGGCATCTATGCCATAGGTTTGCCATCACTGCCTTATACCATAAGTTCAAAATGGGTATATGATGATTCAGACATAAAGGGTGATACTATAAGTAAATTAAGGAATATAGAATAATTTATGTCACAGATCTATGGAGAAGGGAAGAATCTATGACCAAATAAGAGATAGAGAAAATTACAAGATGTAAAACGAATAATTTTGATATATTAAATTTAAAAGGTTTTGAACAAACAAAACCAACATAACCAAGATTCAAAGGGAAATAATAAACTGGGAAATTTTTGTAGCAAATTTCTCTGATAAAGGTCTAATTTCTCAAATATGTAGAAAATGAAATCAAATTTATAAGAGTAGAAGTCATTCCTCAATTGATAATGGTCAAAGGATATGAACAAGCAGTTTTCAGATGAAGAAATCAAACCTATCCATAATCATATGAAAAAATATTCTAAATCACTCTTGAAAAGAGAAATGCAAATTAAAACAATCTGAGGTACCACTTCACAACTATCAAATTGGCCAATAAGACAGTAATAGAAAGTGATAAATGTTGGAAGGGAAGTGGCAAAATTAGTACACTAATACATTTTTGGTGTAGTTGTGAACTGATCCAACCATTCTGAAAGGCAATTTGGAAGAATTCCCAAAGGACTATAAAATTGTGCATACTTTTTGATCCTGTAATACCACTATTAGGCCTGTAACCCAAAGAGATCATAAAAGAAGGGAAAGGACCTACTTGTACAAAAATATTTAGAGTAGATCTTTCTGTGGTGGCAAAGAATTAGAAATTGATGGGATGTGCCAGTGGTGGTAGCAGAAGCAGCTACCATTTATATCATACTTGAAGGTTTGCAGAGTTCTTTACAAAAATTATTTTATTTTATCCTCACATTGACTTTGGGAAATAGGTACTATTATTATCCCAGTTTTACTGAGGAAACTGAAGCAGAGAACAGTTATGTGACTTATCCAAGGTCATACAACTAATGTCTGAGACTAGATTTGAATTCCCGTTTTCCTGATTCCAGTTCTAGCATCCTATCTACTGGACCACATGACTATAAATGGGTGACCATAGTAAAGTCACTCAACCTGATAAGTCTGAGTTTGATGAAATGTAATACTATATATAAGACTTGCAAACTTTCAGGCTATCTACATGTCAGCTGTGATTATTGAATTGTTATCCAAAATAGTATTTGTTGAAGAAGAGACTCTAAAAGTAGGTAACAAAGTATATTCTAAAATCTGTCTTTAAAAAAATAAGTAGCATGCAGACATTTGAAAGTCTTATCCCTGAAAAAAAGAGTAGATCAAAAGAGTAGTCACCAGGCACAATAAAGAAGGGAATCCTAGTCAATAGCAATTGACTTTTTCTGCAATGCCATTTCAACTGACTTGTTCCATATCAGGAATGTGCCAAAGGAGCTCAATAAAAACTTGGTTAATTTAAATTAGCTCCCTGTTGTCACTGTCAGCACTATTATTGTATTTTTATTACTGAGGTACACTAAATTGTCAATTCAAGATTTTATTATAGAAATATGAACTTCACAGGTCACTATTTTATCCTCTCTGACTTGCAATAATTAATAATAAAAATGTTATCCTCACCTGACTTGTAATAATTTGTTGAGGGGTCATTTCAGGTAGAGAATGTTTCAGGTAGAGAATGAAATGAATTCATTTCATTTTTTCTCATCTAAGGATGCCTTGTTAATATTCATGTCATTATTTCTGATCTTAGAATATAAGTTCTCAACTCTGTCATCATCAACAAAGTTTTCAGGTTGGGGGTGATCTTAAATGGTTTGAGACCACTGATAGGTAAAGATAAATATTGTTGAGCTTATAGACAGTCTTCCTGGACTCATGACTGATATTTTACAGCAGCTTGATCTCAGCAAGAACTCAATCCCACATGTAGGTAATATTAACATAAGCAGTCTTTACTGGGAAGTTTCTCCCAATTATTCAAGGACTATCTTGAAGTCTGTTTTTATAACTAGGATTTGGGAGGTGGTTAGGTGCTAGAGAAAGGAAGCCTACACAGTAAGGCTTCTGACAAAAGTTACAAAGAGTAGGAAAATGGTGGAACAGCTAAGATGTAATGAGTGGTTATGGTATATTTGAATTAAAGTAATAATTTCAACATGCCATCAAAAGGAATTGCAACAGTTAGTTTGAGTGCATCTCCTTTTGAAGAGAGAGCTCTCCTAAAGTAGCTGAATTGGTCACATACCCTAACTTCTACAGGTAGGAATTTATATATAAAAACTGTCTAGAATTGCACTGTAAATTGCATAAGACTGGCCATAATTGACATAAAAATACTTACCAGGAGGCTTCATGGGATATCCCTTAACATAAGTTTGAAAAGGGGAGGAGAGGAAAAATTATTCTTTTTAAGCACTAGAGAATAAATATATATCGACTTGCTGCAGGAATGTGGGTTGGATGAAAATAATTAATTGGATTTATCATACTGAAATAAGGTCATCCTGAAGGGAAAGGTATACATAATAAATATGTGAGTGTTAGATTATTTTGAATTATTTATTATAATTATGATTCATTATAATTATAATTGAATTCCACAAGGCTCCATCCTTGGCCCTGTCTTGTCTCAGTATTTTCCTCAGTGGTTTTGAATGAAGTTAAAGAAGGCACATTCATCAAATTTGTGGATTATACAGAAGTAGAAAGGATAGCTAACATGCAACATGACAGAATCAGGATGCAAAGTTATCTAAAAACTGAAATATGGATTAGAACTAACATGATGAAATGTAATATGACAAAAAGTAAAGTGCCGCATCTATATGTTTTAAACCCATATAAAATTTCAGAGATTTGACAATCCATCATTTGTGAATGAATTCCATTTCATTTTTTTATACCCTTAGTTTCAGTCTTAGAATCAAAACTGTGTATTGGTTCCAAGGCGAAAAAGCAATAAAGGCTATGCAAGGGAGTGATTTGCTGAGGCTCACACAGCTAGGAAGTATCTGAGAACCACTCCTCAATTTTTAAAAAAGCAAATCCACAAATACAGAATAGGGAAGGTAGTTCATGTGAAAAATATATTTGAGGGATTTTGTTCACATTACATTAATGCAATTATAAAGCTGGTTTGGCCTTAAGCTTAACAGAAGCAGAGTGTTCCAATCAGAAGAGATAATAGTTCCACTGTACTCTCTATACTGGTCAGATTGTATCAGGCTTGGGCACATATTTAATCTTCTTAGCTTTTATCTAGAGAGGTGGCTATTATCTAGATAGAAGGCTTTTACTGGCAAGTTTTTTCCCAATTATCCAAGGAAGACCTTGAAGAGTTTATCATGATCTATTGTCCATCTCTGGCTGATACATTTGGAGAGGGCCACTGTTGAACTGGAGCAGATTCAAAGGAGAGTGTTTAGTATATTAATGGGTTGTTTCAGATTAGGATTGGATCTGGGTAGTGACATATTCAAATATGCAAGCAGGGGGTTCCTTTACTGTGATACAAAGGATATAACTGGTATTAAGTTAAGTTATGCCATAGTGAGGCAACTAACATGGAACAGCTAGCAGAAGCCCATAAGGAACTTCCCCTGGAGAGATAACCTAAGGCATGAGTGGAGGCCATTGGGGAAGCAATATTCAATCTATCAAAGGTTCCTACAACCACCTCCTGATACATAATCAATAGAAACAAAAAGAGATAATTAGCTTAGAGAAGATCAAGAGCATTGTCTTCTGAATATTTGAACATCGCCCTTTAAAAGGAGAAACTGATTATATCTCTCTCCAGAAGAGAGCATTGTGGATGAATAACTACAAGTTAGGAAACTGAGTTACAGTCATTGAATTTGGATATTCAGCCTCCTACTGAAAGTTCCAATCCCTTCAATAGCATATCTGACAGATGGCCATACAGCTTCCCCTCGAATATTTCTTCTCACTAGGACTCACTACTTTACAAGGCTGGTTGTTCTATTTTTAGATAGTTCTTATTAGACATTTCTCCCTCTTCAAAGAATCTAAATCAAAGGTCGAAGTCAGGATGTATCATAGTTTATATAAGAAGAGGTCAATACAAATAGTCAAGAAACCAGAGCAAATAGTCAAGAGGAAGCCAGGTTCTGTTTGAGGTTTTATATGTGGGTATGTAAAACAAGGGCACCTACGTGGTATAGTAGATAGAGCACCAGCCTGGAATCAGAAAAATTAAATAATCTTCCTGCATTCAAATATGGCCTCCAATACTCACTAGCTGATGTGATCCTAGGCAAGTCACTTGACCTTATTTGCCTCAGTTTTTTTTTATCTGTAGAACAAGCTAGGAAAAGAAATGGCAAATCACTCCAATATCTTTGCCAAGAAAATCCCAACTGGGGTCATGAAGTCTGATGTGACTGAACAACTAACCAACAACAAATGTTTAACTGGTTTTCTCTTTGTTCTGGATTTTTACAGGATATTTTGGACCTTAAATCCAGCTAGGGAAAGTGGGAAATAAGGAGAAATAAGTATTGCTTCCTTTCATTGTTCTCTGATGACAAAACATTTTAAACGAACCCAGCCCTCTCATAAGATCAGGTCTTATAGTTCAAATTTGGTAAAAGAGGAATGAAAAGTCACATATTGGCCTTTGGAGAGACCATTGCATATGTCGATGGCTAAAGAGAAAATAACCAACTGGAAAAATGGCTCATTGGTTGTGAAGGGCACAATTATTGCCTTGACATAAAACACATTCTCTAGCAAAATGGATACTATGGAAGACAAAGGATGATTGTATAATCTTGGCTGTTACACCTAAAGTACTGAATCCAAGTGACTTCTAGATCTATGGCCTGAGCCTGCTGGCAGAAGCCTTTGTTGCTAACAGATACAATAGGAAGAGTTGTCTCTCTGCTTTTCTAAGGGTTATTTAATGTCGGGAATGGAGGCAAAAAATTCAAAAGGGAACCTTCTTATACCTCTGTCATTTTCAGACAAATGACTGGGATGAAATCCACATCTATTAACTAGACACACTGAGAAATTAAGTAAACTATTACATGCTGTGAGCTTTGTGAAAACCTGGGCAGCCTCATTTCTCCCTGCCCCTCTTTCCAGACAAGCAGAATAAAATGGCTGAACTGAAATCTGTGAATAGAGTAATATCTCTATTAACAAAGAAAATGAGTGCCATTGATACCTTTTGTTATCAGAAACTGAGGTGGAAATATGGAAGACATGGGGATGTATTTCTGGATATCAGAACTGGGTAAGGAGGTATAGTAAAAATGTCACTATAGCATTAAGTAAAATACAGTCGTGACTTGTTCAAAGCTTTTAACACAAGACTAGTATCTCCTTCCCATTTTATACTGGGTTTAACAGTAATATATGAACTAAAAATATGGATGGATCACATCATATGTCATGAACCTTAGTGAGAATGAGTTCACTGGAGATTTTCTTGATAGTAGGTTCTGATTGATGGAAAACATGAAGGCAATTGATACTATTAAGGGGTTAAAAGGCATCTCTGGGTTGGGGGATCACACAGAAAGAGAAATGTGTTTAACAGAACATAAATTTCATACATGACCAGTTTAGGTCATGTATTTCTTAGAGAGTGCTTGCTATCTATTCATGCCATTTACTATAGTCTGGAGCTCTTTTCAACCAATCAGCATTTTTAAGCACTTACTATATTCTAGGTACTGGGGAGCTAGTGTTATAAGGGGATTAAGCTAGTAGGGTAATAAAGTGGTTGTAATAAGAGAATAGGCTAGAGGTAATAGGGAAATTAAGGCAGAGGTAAGGTTGTAATAGGGGATAAGGCAGGTAAGGGACTGAAGGTAGTGTGAATAGGGATAAGGCACTGTGGATAGGAGTTTGTGAATCCCTAAGGCAGTAAAGTGGATAAGGAATGTACAATGGTGAAGGTGGTAAATTGAGGTGGTAAGAGAAGTAAGGGAATGACTGAGTTTAGGGAATATAAACAGAGGTATAAAGAGTTGCAATGCAAGGGAGAGGATGAGATATTTTGGGCAAGCAGCCACAGCCTGAGAGACACAGACTGGGTACACAGACTGGGTATACAGGTTTGAGACAGAGAAACTGGAGGGAAACAGACTGAGCCCTCCAGGTAGGAAGGGCACTTCTAAGACAAAGGTTAAGGTCAGCCAAGAATGGTTTGAAACTGACTAGAGGGCTTTCTGGTCAGTTTCTCAGGTTCACAAAGGAAGAGTCCAGAGGAAGTATTGAGATTTCACTTCCTCCAAAATGAACGCCTCCAATTCCTGTCAAGACCCAGAGACAATATTATTCCTTTCTCCCCTTCTACCTCTCTTATCAATCAACTAATGAACTAGCCAAAGGTTTGATTAAGTGACAAACAGGGTTTATTGATTTTTAGGGTTGATTGGAAGGGATGGAGGGGTACAAGGTAACTCTAATGCCACCTGGAGAAAGCCTTCAGGTGGGGGAGGGAGACAGGAATGTGAGACTGAGAAAGGACCTGCCTAACTCACCCCAAAAGGTTTTGTAGCCTATAGGGTTAGGAAAGTTGGATACAATGATTTAAGAGATAATTTGTAACAAGGGTAAGTCCTATTTGACTACAGGGAAACTATGTCTACCAAGTTTGAAAGCTAACACCCCGATCCACCCTCCTTTCAAACCCCAAGAAATTTAGGAAGGGAAAATGATGATTGGGAATAAGGGAGGTTAGGGAGATTCAAAGGAAATAATTAGGCTAACAAATTTTAAGAGAAAAGTTGCAGAATATAGGCCAGGTTTTTAATCCAAATAATAGAACTCAGTTGACCCTTCTACTCTCATCGAGTCCCCAGGGTCAACTGACTAACCTCAGGATTCTAAACCCTTTTCAACTGTCAGAAACTCTGCAGTAAGGTTTTGCAGGGTTGATATGCACCCTTTTGCACTACACTAGAAATACAAAAAACACAAAAAGTTAATCTTAGCCCTCAAAAGTTTTCATTCTGTTGAAGGAGACAACAATATACAATAAGGGCATACAGAATAAATGCAAGGTAAGTAAATACAAAGTAGTTTGGGAGAGAATGCACTAAAAATTGGGGGGAAATATCAGTTACAGTTTCTATAGAAAATACTTAAGGAATATCTTAAAGGAAGTGAGGAATTCTATAAGGCAGAGGAGAGGAGGTTGTGCTTTCCAAGTATGGAAGATGTGCAAAATTACTGCAAAGTTACAGAGAAAGAAGTCATTGTAAAGACCTGATTGACTAGAATGTTAGAAAGGGAGTAATGCAAAATGAGGGAGTCTGGAAAGACAAGTTGGAACTGTATTCACTAGATACTTTTGCACAGTTTGCTCACTGAGCAATAATGTTACCAAAAAAGTTGGGTTTTTTGTTTTGTTTTGTTTTAACCCTTACCCTTCTATATTAGTATAAATTATAAGACAGAAATGTAGCAAGGGCTAGACCCATGATATCGAACCTATGGCAAAGGTGCCAAAGATGGCATGCAGAGACTCTCTATGGGCATGCTAGCCATCATCTGCCAGAGCTGCTCTTCCCCCTCGCCACCACACCTCCCTGCCTCTCTGCCCAGCAGTCCAACAGAAGTGCTTACTCCCTCCCAAGCAGAACACCTGGGCTACTCCCCTCCTTTTCTCCCTCCCTGTCTGAGGTAAGGTGAGGCAGTGGGGTTTGGGGGAGGAATGGAGAGGGCCTTAGTCTGGGGGAATGGGGCATGGTAAACAGTCTGGGGTGGGACACAGCACATAGTGTCTAAAAGGTTCACCATCACTGGGCTAGAAAATCTGAGTTAAATGACTTACCCAAGGAAGTGTTAATGCCAGATTTGAACCAAGATCTTCCTGTGCCATCCAGCTGCCCCATTATCAACAGAGTTTATGGGAGATATCACAGATACAAATCTACTTTGTATTGCCCTGAATAACATAAAAAAGCACTGACTATATATATATATATATATATATATATATGTATGTATTCAGAAGAACTGGGTTCAAATTCAAATAGTGCCAAGTATCATACTTACTATGTTACCTTAGGCCACTTAGCTTCCCTGACCCTTAGCCTCTTTATCTATAAAGTAAGGGGGTTAGATTAGATGGTCTCTGAGGTCTCTTCTAGTTTTTTGATTTATTATTATATGATCCTAATTTATGACCCTAATGACTCAGGCAGTCCCCAAACTAGCATCTATTCGAGTCAACAGGAACACCTGACTTAGGAGAGAATAGAGAAAGTGTATTTGGTATGAAAGCCCTTTGTTCTATTCTAAGCAGATAGCTGATGTAGGGAATACAGTGTTGAACTTAGAGTCAGGAAGATATTAGTTCAAATCCACTCTCATATACTTCCCATGTGATCTCAGGAAAGCCACTTTACCTCTGTCTGCTTTAGATTTCTTAAAAGTAAAAATGGGGATAATAAGAGCACCTATTGGGAACAGTTGGGCGGCTTAGTGGATCGAGAACCAGGTCTAGAGACAGGATGTTCTGCGTTCAAATCTGGACTCAGACAGTTCCTAGCTATGTGCCTCTGGGCAAGTCACTTAACACTAATTACCTAACCCTTACTACTCTTCTGCATTGGAACCAGTACACAGTATTGATTCTAAAATAGAAGGTAAAGGTTTAAAAAAAATTAAGAGCACCAATCTCCCAGGATTGTTGTAGAATCAAATAAGATAATATTTGTAAAAGTACTTAAGAACAATGCCTAGCACACATAAAGCTATATAAATATTTATTATTATGATTAATATTTAACCTCTCTCAACATCAGTTTTCTCAACTCTAAAATTAGGATAATAATAGCACCTGCTTCACAGTGTTGTTATGAATATCAAATGAAGTAGCATATAGAAATCACTTTGCAAACCTTAAGCCACTTTATAAATGCAGGTATTATTATAATTACTTGCTCTCCATGAATTTCAGCTAATCAATCAATATAAATGTATTGATTTCTTCTTAAGTGCTCAAATCTATGAAGAGATGGGAGTAAAGCATAATGAAGTCTGAATCCTAAAATCTCAGAGCTGGAAGAGATCTCAGAGACCAGTCTATTCCTAAATTCAAATGCTCTCTTCTACATACTCAGGAACCCTAAGGAGGTCATCCAATCTCTACTTGGAAATTTCAAGAAAGTAAGAATCTGCTTCCTCCACTTTTGAATAGTCCTAGTAGGAACTTTTGTCCCATATTTAACACTTCCTTTCTGTAACTTTTCTTCATTGATCTTAATTCAGTCTACTGTGGCCAAGAATAAGTGTATTCTATATGATTCTCTGGGACTAAGTTCAATAAGTCTATTCCTTTTTCCACATGAAAGTCCTTTATATATTTTAGACATCTATCATCTATGTTCCCATGAAGTTCTCTCTTCTTCAGACCTAGCATTATCAGTTCCTTTTACTGCTCATATATGTCATAATCTTAAGGTCTTTGGCTTTTTTGGTTACCCTCCTATGGATGTTGTCCAGTTAATCAATTTTTTTCTTTAATATGTTACTCTGAGATCAAGAAAAGAGAAAAAGACCCATATGTACAAAAATATTTATAGCAGCTCTTTTTGAAAAGATTACAACAAAAAATATAGCAAAGATTGGAAATTACAGGGATACCCATCAATAGAGGAATAGCCTAACTAATTGTGGGTATATGATTATGCTGGAATACTATTGTACTATTAGAAATGATGAGCAGGATGATCTCAGAAAAACTTAGAAATACTTACTTGAATTCACATAAAGTAAAATGAGCAGAACCAGGAGAACACTGTACATAGTAACAGCAATATTGTACAATGATTAATTGTAAATGACAGCTATTCTCAGAAATACAATGATCTAAGACACTTCCAAAGGACTTAGGATGAAAAATGCTATCCATTTCCAGAGAGATCTGGTAGAGTTTGATTGCAGATTCAAGCACACTTTTTAAAACTTTTTCTTGTTTGGTTGTTGTTGTGGTTTTTTTGGCTCTGTTTTCTTTCAAATGACCAATATGGAAAGATGTTTTGTATGACTGTACATACATAACATATATCAACTTGTTTGCCATCTCAGGAAGGGAAGTGAGGAGAAAGAGATGGAAGGAATTTGGAACTCAAAATTTCACAAACAGAATGTCAAATTTTTTTTACATGTAATTAGGAAAAAATAAAATATTAAATTTTTAAAATGTTATTCTGAGATCTAAACATAATAGTCTAAGTATAGTCTCACTAGGACAAAGTATAAGTGAAGTACTTCTTCCCTAGTCCTGGACCCAAGCTCTTAATGTAGCTTAATTATCATATTAGTTTTTTTGGTTACCATATTACATGGTTGATTAACAGTGATCATTCAGGCCAGTAAAACCTACCAATCTTTTTCATAAAAGCTTTTGTTAACAGGTATAGTGGCACATATCTGTTATTCTTGCCAAGGAGGATGCGGGGTTTAAGGGTGAAGGATCACTTGAATTTGGGAATTCTGAGTTGAAGTTGGGCGAGGTGTCTACACTAAGTCCAGCACTAATATGGTGAACTCTTGAGAGTGTATAAACTCTAAAAGTGAGCTGAACTTCAGAGAATTCTGATGAAAAGTTATAAGCCTTTTATTAAGAAGGTAGAAAGAAAATATACTGGGTTATATATGTTGGCCCAACTAAGTTAATTCAATTTATGACATCATATTTCATTTATCTATAAGCTCTCATCTTGCATAAACATAAACAATGGCAAGGGTTTGTAAGAGCACTAATATATTTTAAAGGTTAATTCATAACATCTCCATAACTATTTGAAATATGCAAATTCAAGAGCTTTTAGTACAATGAAAGCACGCAGTTCTACAATGTAGCAAAAAAAAGCAAAATTCAATTAAATTCAACAATGCCAGAGGCCATAACAGAGAAGTGATGAAAAGTTCCATTCTAAGTTTTTGCTTGCTTTCATCTGGCTCCTTCTTAACATGGGTGATGAATCTTTGACATAAATGGCTATTAGGATTAGTTTTAGTTGGGAGAATTTTCTCAAAAGCGTTGTCTGCCTGCCTGCCTCTGGATCATTAGGCTTCCCTAAGGTCTTCTGAAGTATTTCCATGGACTCCTTTAATTTTGCTTTTTTGCAAAAATTACCAAATTAAAAATGCAGAGATATAAAAATTTTTATTGGTATGTAAGACATCCTAGTTTTCATTTAGACAATTTCATTTAGAAAATTTGAGGTAAGAGAGAACACTTGAACCTGGAGATCAGGGAAAGTTTCGTGGTGATAGAACCTGAACTAAACCTATGGTTTATGACAACTGCATAAAGTTATTTTATAAAGGGGGAGGGTGCGGGGAGAGTTACTTCACTTTACAAGAATAAAATCTTCATGCACAGCTGTTTTGTACCTTAAGAAAGAGGATTTCCATAGACAGAGATGAAGAAGAAAATCATTTTGGGAGTGAGCAGTGACCTCCACCAGTGCTTGAAGTGAGGAAATGAAATGAAAAGCTAGAACAGCAATTAATATCACAGACTGAAGTATGGATTATGTGTAAGGGTAAGTGAGTAAAATAAGGTTCCATTGAAAACTGGTTACAAATTAAGGAGAACCTCAAGCATCTGGCAAGAGAGTTTGCATTCTGGTTTTTGAAAACATTTGAAAGGGTTAGCCCTGGACCAAATTCAAAAGCATAGATATGCCCTATTTTAGCATAGGTATGCCCACCTGTCTGTACAGTTCATCGTCTTCCTTTGATGGTACATTTTTCTTCATGCCTTTGTGAAATACAAAGAGTCCTAGCATTGAATTCAGGGGACCTAGGTTTAAATCTCACCCTGGCCTGACACAAGTCACTTATCCTCTTGGGAATCAGTTTACTCCTCTACAAAATGAGTGGGTTGGATTAGATGGCTTCTGAGGACCCTTCAAGCTCTGGTTCTATGATCCTATGATGACTTCCCTCTTTCTAGCCAAAGTACTTTCAGGGAATTAACAAATAACTCAATCATTTACACCAGTGGTGTCAAACTCAAATAGAAACAGTCACTAAACAGTATATGAGAATCCCTTCAGGGGGCAGCTGGGTAGCTGAGTGGATTGAGAGTCAGGCTTAGAGACAGGAGGTCCTAGGTTCAAATCTGGCCTCAGCCACTTCCCAGCTGTGTGACCCTGGGCAAGTCACTTGATCCCCATTGTCCACCCTTACCATTCTTCCACCTATGAGCCAATACACAGAAGTTAAGGGTTTAAAAAAAAGAAGAAGAATCCCTTCAGGCCACATTTGGACTTAGAAAACCATATGCTAACATTATCTATGTTCTATTTTTTTTTTATTTTGTTAGATATTTACCAATTACATTTTAATCTGGTTCAGGCTGATTGGGTTTACCTAGTTGATTTACACCATTGGGTAAATATACTTAAGTTAATGTTTTCTTTTCAGGTATGTTTGAGTTTTAACTATAGCCTGAAAGGCTTTCTTTCCCCCTTTGGAATTTCTGGCATCAGCAAGTTGGAAGAGAGACTTAGGAGTAGGAATGGTTGAGGACTTTGTAAAACCACATTCAAGCAGCTGCCTTGCACTTACACACACACACACACACACACACACACACACACACACACACACACACACACACACAGATACACGCAGATACAGCCAACCCTGAGTCAGAGACCATAGTTTGTGACAACTGTGTAAAGATCTTTCACAAGTAAAGATGTTGCTTCACTTTCCCAGAATAAACTCTTTACGAACACCTGCTCTGGATCATCAAGAGATTAAAATACATCCCGCTGCTTCAGTTTTCTCCCATTCAATGCAATTCCTATGGATAGCAGCAATATTTACTGAGGGTTTTTTCATCATTTTATTTCAGTCCTCACCCAGCTGACATGCTATTTTCACTCATTTATTTCATTTTTTTTCTTTTTCTTTTATTGTTTCCTTGAGTTTTTATTTTGATTGATTTTTTTAAAATCATCCTCGCAACACATATCTGTCTAGCCTGCATTTCATTTCAAGCTGGATCCCTGCCCTCGATCTGGATTTTGGTTGAGATTTGTATCTTTACCAGCCATCACTAGCCATCAGAGACTTAGAAAGTAGCCTCTTGGATTTGGATTTGTCCTTGAGACTGGATAAGGGAAATAAATTTTGTAGGTATGAACAGAAGGATTGTAGAAGGCAAGCAATAAAGCCTGCTATCTCCGAAAGGTTATGCCGTTATCGATTTAATTGGAGAGAGAAATAGAGAAAGGAGGAGAAAAAAGAAGCAAGTAACAACACCCAAGTGATGACACTCCATCAGAGTCGATTGTGCACTCTTATTGTAATCAGCTTCCATATGGGTTCTCGCATCAGTAACATCAGAATAGAGAAAAATGGCATCAAGTCTATATTTATATCTGTATCCACATCTATTTTTACATATACATTTATGTATGTATGCATATATAGAATTATAGCATATATAATTATATAAGGTATGCATATAGATATATTCTCTCTCTGTCTCTCTAGATATAGTATTATATATGTATGTTGTATATATACATAATATATATTATATATTGCATATGTGTATATATATGCTGCTTATGTATATGTCTAAATATAAACACACATACATGCATGTGTATATTCAAGAAGATAGATAGATCCTCCTGAATGACAAATTGACAAAAGGACATCATGCAAATTATACATGCAAAATATATATGTAAATGTATAACATACTTATACATATGGATTTCTGACTCAGGATTTAGGGATGGCCATGTAGTGTCATGCTCCTAGTAATCATAGGCACTGTTCAACTAATCAAAGCCCTCTTGCTTCTTTTACATGGCAAGAGTTTATGTTGCCATTCTTAATTAAATATGATTTAAAAACAATATAAAACACTATTTTGTTATTAATATTTCTCTAGTACTTTATGGTTGGCAAAGTTTCTTTGAAGCATTTCATTCAATTCTTGTGATAATTCTGAAAAATAAATATTGGTATATCCATTTTACAGATGAAGAAGTTGAGGCTGAGATAGTGAATTGTCCAATGTCATTCAGTCAGTAAGTATTAAAGGTGAGAAATGAACCCAGATTTTCCTAAATCCAAGTTCTCTTCTCCAATCACTATGCCATACTACCAACTGCCTCTAATAATGGAAAAGACACTGAAAATGCTCATGCCTCAATGAAGCAATGTGGTTTTTTTTTTCATTCTTTGAAAGACAGAATGATATAGTGATGGAAAGTCAAGAAAACCCACTTCTAAATCCTGCTTTACATGTTCAAAATCTTTGTAAACTTTGACAAACTACTTAACATCCCTGAGCCTCAGTTTCTATATCTGTAAAATGAGAATAGTAATCCCTGTAGTACCTACCTTACAGAATTTTCAGGCAGTCCAAAGAGATGATATGGATAACGAGCTTTGCAAGCTTTTCAGTTCTATATAAATGCCAATAACTATCGCTGGGTTTTTATACAAGTACTTAGCTTCAGTTCACAGAAAATGTCTATGCATAATAAAATCAGCAATTTGTCTAGGGTTCTTCTTCCACAAAGCTTATGTTGAATCCCAACGGGATCTGGTCTTTCTAGAATATATAATTCTTTTGAATATAGTATGAAGGAGAGGCTGGGTGGGGAGCAGTTCATCTGATCACAAAGTTAGATTGAGATGGCACAGAAAAGGCAGATCCAAAAATCCATTAAGCCTTCAAATTCAAGCGCAGTGCCATGTGCAATTAGGCACTTAGCAAATGCATTTCTTTAAAGGATGATCAGTCTAAGCTAAGATTTTCCCATCTTCCAGGGATATATTATCAAATGCAAAAATTTTAGGAAGGTATTATTTTATGGCATGGTCTCCAAGGACAGGGAAAAAAAAAAAAGAAATGGCAAACCCAGGCCACACTTTTCTGGGAAAATTAGCTTCAGGAACATACTGGCTGTTAGAAGAAAGATGTAATATATTACATTCAGTACAGACAGAAATCTTTCTAGATGATATAATAGGCTAGAGAGAAATGTACAACCCAGATAGAAATATGAATAAAGGGTGGGTTTGATTTTAACTGGCTAATTTATAAATGATATATATTTATTACATATATATCATATTTCATTATATATATATAATGTATATATAATATAAATAGTATATTAGTATATATTTATTAAAAGTAAAGTAAAATTAGTAAAATATAAAGTATATATAGAATATATATAAAACTATTATGCTTATGACATAGAAATACATAATTACATATATAATCTATTATGCTTATGATATATAAATATATAAGTATATATATAAACTATTATGCTCAAGTAAAAGTTTAGGAAACGGGAGTTAACTTTTTGATATTTTTGTTCTTTTTCAGTCATTTTCAGTTGCGCCTGACTTTTTGTGGCCCCGTTTGGTATTTCCTTGGCAAAGATACTAGAGTGGTTTGCCATTTCCTTCTTCAGTTCATTTTATAGATGAGGAACAGAAGGGAAAGGGGTTAAGTGACTTGTCCAAGGTCCCACAGCTGGCATATGTCTAAGATCATATTTGAACTCAGATCTTCTTGATTTCCTGCTTCATACTCTATCCACTTAACTGTGGAGTTAACTGTAATCAGTTACAAAGGTGTTAAGTTGAGGGTCTTTTGATAGTTTTCTACTGGGCTCGGTAGTCAGGGATTTGTTTCACCAGTGCTATCTGAGGGGTAAAAAGCTCCTTCTCAGAGGAACTGAGCTTCTTTCTTATAAAGTTGAGTAAAGAGGGTGATCACTACCAGATGGCGCTATAATTTCTATCTAACAAACAGAACCAGGGGGAAGCTAGGTGGCTTAGTGGATTGAGAGCCAAGCCTAGAGACAGAAGTCTTGAGTTCAAAACTTATCTCAGACACCTCCCAGCTGTGTGGCTGTAGGCAAGTCCCTTAACCCCCATTGCTTAGCCCTTACCACTCTTCTGCCTTTGGACCAATATAACATTGGTATTGATTCTAAGAAAGAAGGTAAGGTAAATATTAAAGAAATACCAAACAGAACCCCCCCAAAAAAATTGGGGCACATTTTTGTTTAGGGCAATTTGCAGGACCCTAGGACAATGAAGCCCTAGTAAAGTGACTCTGTGTCTCCGAAAAGAACATTGCCTCAGGTCTATAATCAAATTCTAAGCTATTCTTGGAGGTTAACCCAGAAGGGCATGAGTTTCTTGGGATCTGTGGTGAACATTGGCTTCCCCAGTCATCAAATGTGAGTCACTTGGTGAACAACTTTGTATGAGGAACTTAGAAACAGACTGCTCTATAATGGCTCCTAGTGACTGTAAATCAGCTGAAACAATGCCTTCTCTTTGGCATTCTATCTCCCACCTTCATGCTTTTGCACAAGGCTATCCCACTCCCCTCAAGCCCTAAAGGCTCTCTCCCCTCACTCTACCTCTTAGAATCCCTAGCTCCATTTATGGCCCTCTTCAAGTATCATATCCTTCTTATGTGAGGCCTTTTCTGATGCCCAATTCCAAATTATTTTGCATTTGCTTTGTTTAAATTATTTGATCACAATGACAGCTATGTAACACCAGGCCTAGAGAAAGGAAGATTTCTCTTCCTGAGTTCAAATCTGTTTGCCTCAGTTTTGACATCTGTAAAATGAGCTGGAGAAGGAAATGGAAAGCCAGTCCAGTATCTTTGCCAAGAAAACCCCAGATGGAGTCACAAAGAGTCTGGTCCAACTGAAAAGTGACTGAACAACAAAAAATATCTGATCACAAGTTGTTCTCCTTCCCCCAATTAGAATACAAATTCCTTGAGGGCAGACAGTATCTTGTTTTTTCACCTCTGTATCCCCAGTACCCAGAATAGCACTTGGCCCATGGTAGTCCTTGTTGTTTTCATTGTTCTGTCATTTCAGTCATTTCCATCTCCTGGGGTTTTCATTGCAAAGATACTGGAGTGGTTTGCCATTTCCTTCTCCAGCTCATTTTACAGATGACAAGACTGAGGCAAATAGGGTGAAGTGACTTATACATGGTCACACAATTTAAGAAGTATCTAACGTCAAATTCAAACTCAGGTGTTCCTGACTCCAGATCCAGCACTCTATCTACTGTACCACCTAACTGTCCCTAGTGCTAATACTCCTAGTACTCATTAATAAATATTGATTGAATTGAATTGAAATAGAATCAGGCTTATATTAATTCCCCAAGACACCTGAGTTTCTACCTATCTTACTACATATTTGCTACCACCAACATCCTCTTATAAATCCATAGAAATACCAATCTAAAATAAATGCCCTTAAGAGTTTTTTACTGTCACTTCTAAAAACGTTCATGAAAATTCTGTTTAATTTTGAAAAAAGAACAAAAGGCAGGACATAGAGGTTTTTTTTGTTTTTTTATTGATTAACTAAGAAAATGTTTCCATGGTTACATGATTCATGTTCTTTCCCTTCCCTCTTTCTACCCCACTCCCATAGCCGACATGCAATTCCACTGTTTTTTACATGTGTCATTGATCAAGACCTATTTCAATACTATTGATATTTGTACTGGGGTGATCGTTTAGAGTCTACATCTCCAGTCATATCCCCATCAACCCATGTGATCAAGTAGTTGTTTTTCTTCTGTGTTTCTACTTCCACAGTTCTTTTTCTGGATGTGGATAGTATTCTTTCTCCTAAGTCCCTCAGAAATGTCTTGGATAGCCATTTTGCTGCTGGGTTTGTACCCCAAAGAGGTCATAGATAAAAAAGGCATGTACAAAAATATTTATAGCTGTGATTTTTGTGGTGGCAAAAAAACTGGAAAACAAGGATATGCCCTTCAATTGGGGAATGACTGAACAAATTGTGGTATATGCTGGTGATGGAATACTATTGTGCTCAAAGGAATACTAAACTGGAGGAATTCCATGTGAACTGGAATGACCTCCAGGAATTGATTCAGAGTGAAAGCAGATCCAGGAGAACCTTATACACAGAGACAGATACACTGTGGTAAAATAGAATGTAATGGACTTCTATACTAGTAGCAATGCAATGACCCAGGATAATTCTGAGGGATTTATGGAAAAGAACGCTACCCACATTCAGAGGAAGAACTACAGGAGAGGAAATAGAAGAAAAACAACTGCTTGAACACATGAGTTGATGCGGACATGATTTGGGATGTAGATTTGAAACAACCACATCAAAGCAACTATCAATAATATGGAAATAGGTCTTGATAGATGACACATGTTAAAACCAGTGGAAATGTGCATCAGCTATGGGGGTGGCGGGTTTGGGGGGGGTGTGAAGGGGAAAGTAAGAACATGAATCATGTAACCATGGAAATTTTTTCTAAAAAATAAAAAAAGAAAGGCACAAAAAATTGGAGGGAAAAAAAGAAACATCTTGGATCATTGCATTGCTTCTAATAGAGAAGTTCATTACATTGGATTGTGCCACAGTGTATCTGTCTCTATGTATAATGTTCTCCTGGTTCTACTCCTTTCACTCTACATCAATTCCTTGAAGTGGTTCCAGTTCACATGGAATTCCTCCAGTTTGTTATTCCTTTGAGCACAATAGTATTCCATCACCAACAGATACCACAATTTGTTCACCCATTCCCCAATCAAAGGGCATCCCCTCATTTTCCAATTTTTTTGCCACCACAAAGCATGGCTATAAATATTTTTGTACAAGTCTTTTTCCTTATTATCTCTTTGGGGTATAAACCCAGCAGTGTTTGACTGGATCAAAGGGTAGGCAGCAGGACATAGTTTTGATAGTTGTAGTTCCTTCTTATATAAAGAACTTGTATTTTCTTGGCTAATCCCATTGTCCTTTACTGGCTCTTTTCTGACTCCATTTTGTATGGAAGTTAACCCAGAAGGGCAAGACTATATAAATCAATTCAAACAATGCCTCCCACTTGACATTCTACCTCCAGATACTAAAATCAGCTTTCCAAATCCAGATGCTAATGTTAGAAGTTCATTCACCATTGAGTGAAGGTTACCCCTTACTCCTAGGATCATAAATTTTCTGCTCATTTGAAACAGCCCATTGGCTTTGCTGGAACGCTTCAAACAGAGAGACTTTGATTGGCTCTTCCTAGACCTATGCATAGGAAAAGGACCTGGCATGAAGAAGGAGGACTATAAAAATGAGACAAAAGAGTAGGCTAGGTCTTTTCTCTGGAGATTTTTGGCTGGGAGTTTGTCTGCAATCCAGTGTTGGTGGCTTGGGCAGAAGACACTCACGTGGGCTGGTAAGACTAGAGTGAAAGGCTAGGAAATATTTTTTCTATTTCCTTCCCTCCTTATTTCTTTCTTATATATTAAAATTAAATTACTAGGGGGCAGCTGGGTAGCTCAGTGGATTGAGAGCCAGCCCTAGAGATGTGAGGTCCTAGGTTCAGATCTGACCTCAGACACTTCCCAGCTGTGTGACCCTGGGCAAGTCACTTAACCCCCATTGCCTAGCCTTTGCCACTCTTCTGCCTTGGAGCCAATACACAGTATTGACTCCAAGATGGAAGGTAAGGATTAAAAAAATTTTTTAATTGTTAAAAGCTACCATCGTCCTCGTGGTTTAAGGGTTAATTATTTTATAAATGGTGACCACACCAATAATCTTTTTTTAACTAATATTATATTTCCAAACAAATTTCTAAATATTACATTTGGTATAATATTAATTTTTCGCTATTATACCATTACAGGTGTCAAAACACCAAGCATAGGGAAACACTTTGTGCTTCAATTCCAAAAGCCTTTCTGAGAAGACCTAATTCTATATTCCTTGGATCAAAGGTTAAAGAATCAAAAGAACCTCACTAAGCAAAGACTAAAAAATCCTTTGGATTCCCACTTTCCGTGGATTAAATGAGTGGAAACTCATGTGTATGTCCACAGTTTCGTTAGCACAGCAAAGTCGAGAAGGAAAACAGAAGACCCAGCCCACAACTGGACCAGCATATGCAAACTGGGAAGGGTCTGGAAATGGGGAATAGCCACTACAAAAGGCTTTGGGAAGACAAGTGGTGCCAGATAAATAATCAGCTAACCTCCATCCTGCCTCCTGATTTAGTACTGACCTCCAGACTTAAATTACTCTTCCTAAAATTGGACTTGTTCTTCTACCTCAGCGACTTGAGCCAGGTGAGAGGTACTAGACTCCAGTGTAGATCTTTGGAGGGTTTTAGAACTTGGTGAGGAAGTGAAAGACAGCTGGTATAGATCCTGGCAGTGTAAACTCACCGAATAGAGTCTTGACTTCCTGGAGAAATCCTCCCACTATGAAGAAACTCTAACACAGAATTAAAGATTTAGATATGTAAAGAACCTTATAACTCACCCAATCCAATTTTTTCATTTTATATATAAAGTTGTACTTGCCCAGTGTCATACAGAGGCAGATCTGGGAGTCACAAAACCATAGGCATTCATGAATAAAGAATGTGAATTCATGAATAAAGGTTGTGAACCCCTGGATTAGGACAGAGAAGAAGATAGAAGGGAAGATAGAACAAAACCTCTCTCATGAAGTCTTTCAATGATCTCAGACTTTCCTTCCCCTGACCTATTACATCTCACACTATACAACCAAGTTAGTCCAGGACCATGATTTGATCAATGGAGAGAATTCCCCATGTAGAAATTCCACACAGGCTTACACCTAAGTTTTTTTTAAATCCCATTACATGACACTGGTGCAAATTCAATTCTGACCTCCAACACACTGACTGTATCAATGGACAAAGTTCTTGAGCTCTCAATGTTTGGGGCATCTCTTTAATACTAAGGAACAACCAAGTTGTAGAACCTCATTAGTGGAGGGAATTTCTACCCTGAAAGCTCCCCATGCTGATAAAGTTATAGATATGACCTATTAAATATGCAGAAATCTTCCCTCCTCAACTAAATTGTTTTTTCTTTTCTTTTCTTTTTTTAAACCCTTAACTTCTGTGTATTGGCTCTTAGGTGGAAGAGTGGTAAGGGTGGGCAATGGGGGTCAAGTGACTTGTCCAGGGTCACACAGCTGGGAAGTGTCTGAGGCCAGATTTGAACCTAGGACCTCCCATCTCTAGGCCTGGCTCTCAATCCACTGAGCTACCCAGCTGCCCCCTTCTCAACTAAATTTTAAACTACAGAACCACGTCTCATTTTCCAACATGAATTTTTCACTCAACACTGCAGCCAGACTTCTCGTATGTGGGCAAGAAAAACAGCAAATTAGTTCCTCATACTAGAATAGAACCCATAACCTTCACCTCAATTTCAATGTGGCACTTTTGGTCAGATAATTACTTATACCATGTAAATTAGGGGAAATTTAGATGTCTCCTTTTTTCATCCTGAATTCTAGGTTTTTGGTATGATTGTCTCAAACAACTATTGCGTTTCTGAGACAAGAATACAGCTATAAAATTAGAATCATTTTAGGGGTATCTAGATGGTGTGATAAATACAATGCCAGGCTTGGTGTGGAGATGACCAGGATTCAAATCTTTACTCAGATACTTCCTAGCTATGTAACCCTAGGCAAGTTGTTTGATTCTGTCTGCCTACCTCTTGCCCTTCTGTCTTAGTGTTGTTACTAGGATAAAAAGCAAAGTTTTAAAAAAGAATTTTTAAAATAATCTCTAAAAGAAAGAAATAGAATCATTTTGAAATAATTTATTGATAACTTTTTTCTTTTTCATACCACAGAATCTATCAGTATCTCTGCTCCTCCCTCCATGCTCAAAGCTATCTCCTTTAACAAATAATATATTTTTAAAACCCTTAACTTCCATCTTAGAATCAATACTGTGTATTGGTTCCAAGACAGAAGAGCAGTAAGGATTAGGCAATGAGGGAAGTGACTTTCTCAGAGTCACACAGCTAGGAAGTATCTGAGATCAGATTTGAAACCACAACTTCCTGTCTCTCATCCTGGCTCTCAAACCACTGAACCACCTAGTTGCTCTCAATAAAAAACAAATTGTTTTAAGGAAAAAAAGACACAAGAAACCCAGAAAAACTGATTAACCAATCAAAAATACTTTTTTCTAAAATATATGCAGTTAGGTTCAAATCCGGCCTCAGACACTTCCCAGCTGTGTGACCCTGGGCAAGTCACTTGACCCCCATTGCCTACCCTTACCAATCTTCCACCTATAAGTCAATACACAGAAGTTAAGGGTTTAAAATTTTTTTAAAAAGTGTTAAAATATATGCAGTCTTCCACAACTATTGACCCTTTACTTCTGTAAAGGATATCTTCTCATATCTCTTCTTTGGAGCCATGTAATTTGGTAATCGACTTTATTTTGTGGTTGCTCTTTCTATTGTTGGAAGTTGTCACTTTTGTATTCTTTATATTTTTTTCTTGGCTTTTTTTGCCTCACTCTGCATAAAATCAGCCTCTAAGATTTCAAGCCAACTCTACTACCTCATGAACCTTGCAATTCTAGACAAGTCAGAGACTCCCTGAGCCTGTAAAACTGAAATAGTTCTATATGTCCTGGTTAACTTAAAGGGTTGTTGTATAAATTAAGTGCATTGGAAAGGAGTCAGAGTCCAGAAGACTTGATATTGACTGACAATGATATATCCTAGCTAAGTGACCCCAGAAAATCTCATTTAGTCTCTTTACTTTGTCTGGAAAATAGAAAATAAAACTTGTGCTCACTGAGTAGTTGTGAGGAAAATGCTTTGTAAATCTAAAGGAATTATGAAAACAACCATAATAATAAGAGCAATAATAGTTAGCATTCATAAAGTGACTTTATGTTTTAAAGGGCTTTACCTATATTATCTCCTTTGATCATCACAAGAACCCTATGAGGGAGGTGCTTTTATTATTCCCATTTTAAAGATGAAGAAACTGAGGTAAAGAGAGATTAAAGTGACTTGACCCGAGGCAAGTGTTGGAAGCAGAATTTGGACTCAGGCTTTTTCCTGACCCCAAGTCCCACATGATCTACAGAATCACTTAGGTGCCTTACCCATATACATTATATATATATGTGCATATTCATGTGTATATATGTATACATTTGTGTATATATTGTAACATATACATATATATCTTTGAAAAATGAAGAGATGCTACATAAAAGGAGGTATTATCTACCATTATGTGGACAGTTATTTTTAAATGGTTTGTCATGATCACATCTAATTTTTGCCCCCTCCTTTAGATGAAGTCTCGAGAAAATCAGGAAGAAAAATGACTTTGTACAGTTGATCTAACCCTCAGTAGCTAAGTATGATACAATGATCTTTTAGAATTCAAAAACTAGTTTATTTGTAAATAAGTCACCCTAACAAGCAAAAAACAATCAATTACTTTTATATAATGCCTTAATGTTTGTGAAGTGATTTACAAATATTTTATCCCCACAAAATAAATTATTCCCATTTTACAGATGAGAAAAATAAGATGCAAGGGGTAAGTGACTTAACCAAGGTCACACAGGCAAGCATTAAACTCAGGTCTTCCTCCTTTCAGTACATGGTCCATCAGGATATGCTAACACAAGTTTTGTGTTTTTTTTAATTACCCTCTTTGAGGAAAAATGATGCATTTAATATGTATGTGAGGAGGCAACTAGGTAACTCAGTAGATTAAGAATCAGGCCTAGAGACAGGAGGTCCTAGGTTCAGATTTGGTCTCAGACACTTCCTAGCTGTGTGACCCTAGGCAAGTCCCTTAACCCCCATTGCTTAGACTTTACCACTCTTCTGCCTTGGAACCAATACATAGTATTAATTCTAAGATGGAAGGTAAGGGTTTAAAAAAAATAGGTCTGTGCACTTTGAGAAGACATCCAGGAGGAAGGGGTGGACAATAGTATCAGCATGGGCTGAACAGGCTGAAGACTAAGAATTTCATGGTTAAGAAATGGTCAAAAGCTTCTGAGAAAAGTTTCAGTTAAGTGAAAAGGGGAGGGAAAAAAAGAATTCTAGAGCCCAGAATTGAATGGCATGGTAAGAACTCAGAAGAAACCAGACTCAGAGAGAGAGATTGCAGAGGAGAAGAAGCAGAGGAAATGAATGATCTCCTCAGACAATAGTTCTGCTTTTCGGGGATGAGGGGAGCAGGACACGAGAGTTTGTCAGCCATTGGATAGGGAGAGAACAAATTGTTCAGACCTGGGTGAGGACCCTAACTTAAGGCCTTCCGTGAATTCGGGGGCATTATTTATTTCCTGATTCCTTTACTTCTTACTCCAAGCACTTAATTCTGGACAGACATTTGAGAGAATAAACCCAAAAGTTTACAAAAGAAACCAATAGACGTATTAAACACCTCCTATGTGCTAGGCTTTGTACCAAGTGCTGGGTGTGTAAAGAAAGGCAAAAAACAGTCTCTTCTCTCAAGGAGTTCAAATTTAAATGTGAGTAGGGGAGGGAGAGGGAGAAGAAATGACGTGCAAATAACTATAGCCAAACAAGATAGATGATAGATAGATAGATAGATAGATAGATAGATATGATAAATTGAAATAATTAACAGAGGGAAGGCATTAGAATTAAGGGGAAGAAGGAAAGGCTCCTTATAGGTTTTAACTGAGTCTTAATGGGAACAAGTAAATCTATTCCTGTGACCCCAAGATCAAGGTCCCCCGACCTAGAGAATATTTCTTCATATAGAAAACTCCATGCCTTTTCTACTCCATTCCCATTAAATATACAGGAGAATACAAGGAATTAAGTAATTAAGATCTTTTATTGTTAAAAAAATGTTTTAAGAGATTTCTAAATCCTTCTAGAGCTCTTAATAAATTCAATATCAATTATCTTTTAATAAAATAAAATGAAATCATCAGTAAAACTCCAAAGAAAGCCAAGCTAAGATGTAATGAGGTCACCTGCACCAACCATTTTGTAATAGAGAGTTCTACAATGACATGTTCCATCTTGCCCTGGCTTCCTGACCACTTGTCTTCATAATAAAAATAATAACTTGTTTGAAAACTGGGGGAAATAACTTTGAAAAATCAACCTCTAAAGCATTAAGTTAACAGTACTTGAATACTAAAAGTTTCTACCTCATCCATACATTCAGTTAAAAGAACAAAAAGGCAAAGCTCATGGAGAATACAAACATTAAACCTGCTATTGAATTTTGCCCTCCAGCAATTACAACCTGACCATAGCCTTGACTTCCCACTTAGGTATCTTATCCATGAACTGACATCCAAATAATCATCTCTGCTTGGTCCTAGAGGTCAAAGCTGAGTCAGTGCATAGAAATTACAGGGGAAATTGCACTTCTACATAAAGGAAGCCTTTCTAAAAATTAGAATTATCATATAAAATGTAACAAAAGCCTAAAAAGACATATATAAACTGATGCAAAGTGAATAGAACCAGGAGAACTTTCTACATGGTAACAGCAATAATGTATGATGATCTACTGTGAGTGGTTTAGCTATCATCAGCCATGCAAAGATCCAAGACAACTCCATGAAACTCATGATGAAAAAGTCTACTCACTGCCACTGAAGAAACTGATGGAATCTGAATGCAGATGGAAGCATACACTTTTTGCTCTTTATTTCCTTCCTGAGTTTTTTTTTCTTTTATAAGCAATATATGTCTTCTTTCACAACATGACAAACAAGGGAATGTGAATTGCATAATAGCACATATATATAACCTGCCATCTCAGAGAGAGAAGGAGAAAAAAAGGATCTTAAAATGTCAGAACATAGTTATTAAAAAATGTATCTACATGTAATTGGAAAAGAAAATATAATGATTTTAAAAAATTAGAATCATCCAGAAATTAAATATATATAAGCAGTGAATTCCCTATATTAAAGGCATTTAGGAGGAAGATGAATAGCCACTTAATGGGGAAATTTTAGAAAGAATTTGTGATTTGGGTAGGGGTTAGAAATGATTCCCAGAAAAGCCTTGATTTTTTCCCACTTAAAGGGGATGAAGGTGAGAGTAAGGATAAGGAGGGAAGACCCAGGCAAATAGGAAGTTATATTTATGTTTCAACCAGATATTTCTGGTGCTTAGGTTTAAAATCACATTTATTTAGTACTAAATAGCTGAAAAGTTTAGGGGCAAACCTCCTTTTGGTATCTCTCCAAATCTCTTAAAAGATGCCAAAGCTTATAATATGACCATCTCATAACCAGATCCATTAGAATGGTTCCTAAGAGATTTCAGGAACTTCCTAACAATAACTGACATTCACATATTTTAAAGCTTGCAAATTGTTTTATGATATATTATCTCTTTGATCCTGACAATAGCCTTGTGAGCAATATGCATTATCATCACAACTTTAGAAACAGAAAATCTCAGTCTCCAGGAAGTTGTGTCATCCTCATGGTCATACAGCTAATAAGGGCATGAGATGGTTTCTGATTCTGAGTCCAGCACTCCAACCACTACTCTACTCCACCCAAATGGTTCTGAATGACACTGCTCCTGGGTGTCATGAATCCCAAAGGTCAGCTTTCTTCTCTACTATCTCCTACAATTTTTTTTTAAAGTTAAGAAAGAAAAAGCAAGGACTTTTCAGAAAGACAATTAAGTTGATTCCAAGCCTCTGGGTCTCATTGATCAAGAACAATGCCTAAAAATAAAAAGCCTAAATTTCAAGACCCAGTCTCTTCTAACAAGGTAGGAATAGGGAATCAATCCAAATGTTTCCATTGTAAAATATAGACCCAAAAAAGGCAGTTCTTGCTTATATAAATAATCCAGGTCAGCTCTTTTTATGGACTAAGCAAAATAGAAAATTAAGAAAATTCAAAGGCTTAAAAAAGTCACTTCACTTGGTTCTCTATAGAATTGAAGCAAAAGAGGACTTATGCATGAACTGCCCAAATAATTGTCTCAATCCTATTCCTTTTTTTGAGTAGAATATTTATTTGCCATGGTGCAACCAGCCAACATCTATGTGATTAACCTCTCCATGCCAAGACCACCCCTCAGGCAGCCAAGCAAACCAAAAATTCATGTACTTTTGACCCAAATAGTACCTACAGGTCAAAATATCAATAATGGGAAGTATGGAAACAATCTGAAGAGAAGCTGGATTTACCTAGAGGTCTAATGGAGGGAGACATTTATTACCATGTCAAAGAAAGGAAGAGAAGGTTTGTCATCACCAGGATACTCTGACTTCATATAAATTCACTTAGCAGAACCCCAGGTAACCAGATCAAAAAGGCTTAAGAACTCATAAATAGAAGAAAGGAGCAGTAAGCCAGACACTGAAGGGTCTCCATTGTCTTCTCCAGTAATTCATTAAGGAACCTCACTTAAGCTCTCTGTGTATGGCTTTACTCATCTGTAAAATTAAGACCAAATATCTACTTTCCATGATTTGACTCCTTTGTCCAAAATCCCTCTATTTTGGCATAAGTTCTAAATCATACAATTTCCTGCCAGTTGTTTTTGTCCATCCAGAAATATCTGGAATTATCTTCACTAATTGGTGGTCAGGAATGAAGTAGTCTCACAAGTTAATAATTCCTTGGCTTTTGTTTTGAGCATTTTCCTGGTATTTCTCAAATCACAGTTTAGGGATCTTTAAGGCAACACTAGAACAGTTCTAAGAGATTCGATCATACAGTTGGAGAGCTCCAAGCCTTGGAATGGAATCTGGTTTCCCATTTCACTCAGCAAGTCCTTCCCCCCATTTCCCCCTGTTTTAATTCTCAGAACCTTAGAGCTGCAGAATTCAAGAGGGTAAAGACTTAGAGGTGGTGGGAAGGTATCTTTAGTGTAATAATAATAAATAATAATAGCTAAAATTTATATAGCACTTACAATGTGCCGGCATTATGCTAAGAACTTTACAATTATTATCTCATTTGATCCTCACAACATATCCCCATCTTACAGATGAAGAAACTCAAGCAAATAGCATTTAAGTGATTTGTCCAGAATTTCTCAGTAAGTATCCTGAGGCAGAATTTCAACTCAAGGCTTCTACCCCAGGCCCAGAACCCTATCCACTAAGCCACCTAATACACAAAATTTTTCATATGAAGCTTCCGTGTACAACAATTTTTTGATGATCCTCTTTCTGATAGCAAAGGAACAAAGATTGCTCAGAGTGAGTACATAGGTCTTTGGTTAAAATCTTGCATTTAATAATTCACCCTGTGAAATTATCAAGAGAGTTAGTGACAGAAGAGTAAAAATCCTGGGTCCAAGAGAAGAATTTGGTGATCATAGATGTAGAGCTAAAATGGACCTTTGAAATCATTTGGTCTAATACCCCTTATTTGAGTTACTTAATGGTTTATCCTAAATATCACAGCTATGAAGGAAATATATTCGATTTCCTAAATAAAAATTTATACTACCTTTTATGATGAGCCAGTTCAAATGGTTTAAGTGACAGTGTTAACCATTTTGCTCATTAGGAAAGAATATCTAGAACAGGATCCAGGATTCTGGCTCTGTCATTATCTGTCTAGCTTTTGAAAAATCATATTCTCTCTTTAGTTCTCTGTCTCTGCACTTCTATAGTGAAAGGATTGTTGAAAAGGTAGGTAGCTCAATGGATAAAGCATTAGACCTAGAGACAAGAAGTTTATGGTTGTTCAATCATACCCAACTCTTCATGACTCCATTTGGAATTTATTAGCAAAGGTACTGGAGTGGTTTTCCATTTTCTTCTCCAGCTCATTTTACAGATAAGGAAAACTGAGGCAAACAGGTTAAATTGATTTTCTCATGGTTACACAACAAGTAGATGTCTGAGACCAGATCTAAACTCAAGAAGATGAGTGAGTCTGCATGACTCCAGGACTGATACTCTATCTACTGCACCACTTAGATTCTCTGGATTAGGAAGACCTGAGGTCAAATCCATCCTCAGACACTTACTAGCTAAGTAACCCTAGGCAAGTTGTTAACTTCTGCCCCATCTCAATTTCTTCAGTTGTAAAATGGAGATAATAACAGCATCTACCTCACGGTGCTGTTGTAAGGTTTAAATAAAAATTTTGTTAAGTCTCCTTAACATAGTTCCTGGCATGTAATAAATGCTTGAAAAATACTTGTTCCCTTTCTCCTCTCCCTTAAAGTTCCTCTAAGCTTACTCCAGGGGTAGAAGTAGGCTTTTGTTGTTCAATCATTTTCAATTCTTTCCTCGTGATCCCATTTGTGATTTTCTTGGCAGATACTGGAATATCTTCCCATTTCCTTCTGCAGTTCATTTTAAAGAAAAGGAATTGAGGCAAACAGGGTTAAGTGACTTTCCCAGAGTCACACAACTAGTAAGTATCTGAGACCAGATTTGAACTCAAGAAAATGAGTCTTCCTAAATCCAGGTCAGACACTCTATCCACTGTACCACCTAGCTGCCCCCAAAGAAGTCTACTAGATAAGTAAGAGGGAGATAGTTTCTTCTCCCGAGGACCTTCAGTATGAAGTTTTTATAGTACTAATAACATCAAGATCCTCTTTAATGTAATGCCTTGAGAAGTAGGGAAGAAGATTCTATATTGGCTTGTGACATATCACAGAAAGATAAAAACTGTTGCCCCAAATCACATAAGCACTAATTATTTTATACAATTTTCCACATGTTTTCTAAAGTTATAAAATCCAAATTGTCTCCTTCTCTCTCTTCCTCCCCCTTTCCAAAGCTGGTAAGCAATTTCATCTGGGTTATACATATATTATCATATAGAATATATTTCCATTTTGTTCATTTCTGTAAGAGAATAATCATATAAAGCCAAAACCCCAAAATAAAATCTCAGATGAACTAAAGATAATCACACTAGTTATAGAAGCATGAATGGGCCCTTGATGGTAACCATTTTCTAATACTACTCTTTAAGTTTATTCTTACTCCATCTGTCTCCTCCCTTCATTGACAAATTCCAAGAAATTTACACTCAATTTTTTAAACTCCCTCACCATCAATTCCTCAGCTCATTTTATACATGAAGAAACTGAGGCACAATCCTTACTTTTACTTCAATGTTGAGAGTTCTAATCTGACAGGGGTCACCAGTCTTCTCATATTTTCCATATTAAGTGGCCTTTTCTCAGTCCTTGTCCTCTGTGACCTTGTTAATATTGACCACTACCTCCTTCAAAATCTTTCCTTCTTCTGAATATCATCATCCTTGCCTGGTTCTTCTCCACCTTCCTAAATATTACTTGGGATCCATCTTCGGCTCTGCTTCCTATTCCTGCCATATAAACATAAGTATTACTCAGGGATCTGTCCTCAATTCTCTTTTTTCCCCTCTTTCTCTGTCTCTGTCTCTGTCTCTGTCTTTGTCTCTCTCTGTCTCTCTGTCTCTGTCTCTGTCTGTCTCTCTGTCTCTGTCTCTCTCTCTCTGTGTCTCTGTCTGTCTGTCTGTCTGTCTGTCTGTGTCTGTCTCTCTCCTGGGTGGTCTAATTTACTCCTTCAGTTTTAATAACAACTTTGTTGACAATTCCTTAATCTAAAACTCTAGTCCCAACTACTCCTGAAGAGTAGACCTTAATTTCCCAATCCGTCATCTACAGGATATCCAAACTCAGATGCACCATGAACAATTGAAACACGTCTGAAAATTTCCATCTTCCCCTCGTTTCTTTAAGTTACACAAGCGCAAATCCTCAGAATCATATTTGATTCTTCAGTCTCTCACTTTCTTCATTTAATCAGTCCCTATATCATGTCGATTTCATAAATGATGGAGTTTTTGGCTATTGCCCCCTTTCTTTTTCTCCCTTCTACTACCCTGGTCCAGGAACTTAATACTTCTTCCTTAGACTATTTTTAACAATTTCTTAAATGAACTCCTTATTTGCAAGCTCTTTTATTTTAACAATTTCTTAACTGAACTCATCTGCAGGCTCTTTCTGCTGGAAAAACTAGGTGTCACAGTGGACTGCTGGGCTTGGAGTCTGGAAGACCTGTATTCAAATCCAGGTTCAGATTCTTACTAGATGTATGACCCTGGGCAAGTTACTTAACTTCCATTTGCCTCAGTTTCCTCAATATGTAAAGATATGTAAAATGAAAGGATTGTAAAAAATGATCCTAAGCACTGGCCAAAGCATTAAACCTAGAGAAAGGAAGTTGGTTGTTGTTCAGTTGTGTCATTCTAGGTAGGTAGATGATTAGGTAAAATCTACCTCCCTGGGTTTTTGAAAGGATCAAGTGAGATATTATTTTTTAAACACTTTGTACAGTTCCTGGTATATAACAGGTGATTCCTAAATGCTTTTCCCCTTCCCTATAATCTATACAACCTGCCACTGCCAGATTAATATTCCTAAAGTGCAAATCTGTTGAAGTCATTTCACTGCTCAAAAAAAACCCTCAGTGGTTCTCCATTATAGTACTTACTGTCTTAGGTAGCTACAACATATTGCAAGCAGTATCTGCAGAAATTGGATCAATGAGGCAATTTTTAAAAAATCTATTTTACTAAATACAAATATTCAGCTAGGATATATATATATATAGACAGGTGCAGCTTTCCAGGACACTCTTCGTTGGCCAAATCTAGGTTAAAGATAACAACAGCAGCCTGCATGAGAATAAATAGTCAAAGCTAAAGACCTACACCTTTTTCTCAGGACCCATTTATAGGAGACAACCAAAAGCAATCCTTAGTGCATAATGACAATCCCCATTCCTCATCTCCATGACAGATAGCCTAGCCCTATGGTAGGGCCCAAGTCCTGAGCAGAACAATAATTACCAAATCAAATCCACATTCCTTAGATTAACCATCAGGTTCTTCCTGATAATCTTAGCCTATGTTTCCACTTTTCTCACATGCATCTTGTACTCTAGCCAGACTACTTGGAATTCCTCAAACAGAGCACATACTTCCTCACCTGTGTCCCTTTTCTCATGTTATATCTTCCTCTTGTAGCTTCCCCTCTACCTATTGACATCTTACTTTCTTTGGAGGATAAAGTCAAATGTGACTTGGTCCAGGAAGCCTTTCTGGATCTCTCCCCAGCCTCCCCCAGATGAAAGCATTCTTGCTTTCTCCCATCTTCACATGCTTATGCCTCTCCTGTGAAATTTGCTTCATTCTGTTATTGTGGTTATGTGTATAGATGCCCAATTTTCCCTCCTCGAGTTCATCAGCTGCTTGTGGCTAGATGTTTGTAATCAATCTTCTCTGATTGCTAAATTTCAGGCCAACTAAAAAAACATTCATTAAGCACCTACTTTGTTCAGAACACTGGGGACCAGGTCCCCACCTGGAGGCTGTGGCTTACAAAATTTCAATAAGAAAGACCCTCCCCTCCAAGGAGCATAAAGACTAATAAGAAGATATGTAACATACACAAATAACTACAGTTGAAAATAATACACATTGAAGAATAATTTCTAGAGTGGTCATGCATAAATCATACTCAGAGCAAGAAGTGTTCATGGGGCTTTTTTTACATGACAAGAGGGAACATAAGTAGCTACCTATAGGGTCTAATTTAAGAGTTGCTGAATAGCCCACCTAGCCTCCCACCACCACCACCAAAAAGAAAATTCTTTTTGGCTAGCTTATGGGATAAACAATAGTCTTATTTCCAAGGATAAGGATTATTATCAGGGAGCTTTCTCACCACTATTCCCACTCATTAGGACAGCTTTTAATAATCTGATTAGCTTAGGATTCATCAAGTAAAGAAATATGAAACTAATAAGCTTCAATTAAGAAGACTGGAAGAAGGATGGCAATGGAGGGTGGGAGGATAGGTGCAGGGAAGATGGTCCTAGACAAGTCCGAGGTGATGAGACATCTAGAATTCTAAAAACCACCTTTACACATGTCATAGCTTTGTCTATAGCCAACACCAGGAAAAGGCACTCAACACAAATGAAGGCTTTTCATCACTTCTGTCACACTAACAGAAGTCATAGTAATGGCATACACTGCAAAAATGGCCCAGATCTAGGCAAGGGAGTGAGAGTGGGGGGGGGGGTACATTCACTGATATATGTGCATGAATGCTCATTCAATAGATATCTGAAAGTTTGCTCCCTGATCTCACTGGAAAATCTCATATCTTGCTGCTTCTCTGCAGAACACAAAACTAATAAAAATCTACTGAGATCTGGTTCATCTATCATCCACCAGTGATTATTTGTGAGATTTTGTCAAGCAATGAATGAACAAGCATTTAAGTGCCTCCTGAGACACCTTGGATGCCAAGACAAAAGTAAAAACCATCTCTGCCCTCAAGGAGTTTACAGTCTGGGCACGAACTTATTGAATTTCTGACTTCAAATACTGATTGAGCAACTGCTATGTGTCAGGCACTGTGTTAGTTACTAGAAGGGATTTAAAAAAAAAAAAAGTTTACAACCAAACTAGATGGATAATGCATGTAGATGCGAAAAGATGATTAACAACAGAATAGGTGTTCAAACAGTAGCTCATATAGGAGTTAAGTACATGGAGTACTTCTTCCTGGTTTAATTAGATGAGACTTAGTAGAAAAGAGATGTAATTTGAAGGATGTTTAGAGATAGGGACCGGAGAGGTGATTGAACCTCTCTGATCTAGTTGAAATAAGAAACTACTAAATGAGCAAGAATAGATAACATTTATGTGGAGAAGTGTTGGAAATAGCCATTTCAGACATGTAGAAGCTGCCTGAGCAAATGCACTCAGACTAGAAAGTCAAAGGTATTTTGAGAGAGAGGGGAAAGAAAGGTTGTGAGTAGACAGATTGGTCTTATTGAGACAAAAATTATTTTTTTCAAATATTATTTTCTTTTTCCCCCAATTGCACCTAAAAACAATTTTTAACATACTTTTAAAAAAAGTTTCTCTCCCTCCTTCCCACCCTGACTCCCTCTTATCTCTTGCCCTTCCCTGAGACATTAAATAATCTGATACTGAATTTACATATGTAATTATAGAGAACATTTTTCCATACTTAGAAACAAAAATTGATGGCTGGAGGTGGTAGGACATAAAGCTTTGGCTCTCATAGTGGACTCTGAGCCTTAAATGTCAGGATAAGGACTTTAGCCACTCACTACATGAGCAAAGTATTTACTTAATTATGACCATGTGAAAAAGACTTCCAAGCTTGTGCATTCAGCATAAATGTCTTTGTGGGATCCTGAAACTGAGAGCATACCCTGTGAAGCCCTTGTTTTTCAAGAAGTACTGCATTTACTGTTGTGGAGATGAATGACTTTTTTCTTCTAGATCTCCTGAAAGCCTTGAAAGTTTCTCTGATTGCAAGGCAAAGCATCACTCAAGATTAATTCAGGCATGCACCCGTAGAGAGGTAAATAGAAAATATAAAACAATTTACATCTGTACCAGATGTTTTCACATAAAATGTTGTTGTCTCTTTATTAAAATCCATGGAAAATATTGAAGAACACCTGCTACAGACAAACATCTCCAAAGCTTTAACTCCAATGAATAATCCAACATATAAGAAGTACTAAACTAACCTTAAAACGGGAAGATTTTGGACTCTTATCACTGGATCACAGATTTAGACCTGAAAAAGATCTTAGAGAGCCATCTTGTCACAACCACCACAACTCGTTTTACAAATAAGGAAACTGAGAACCAGGATACTAAGTTACTTTCCCATGATTCAAACCCAGCCTCTGATTTCAAATCTAAAACCCTTTCCACTCCCAGCTGTGTGACCCTGGGCAAGTCACTTGACCCCCATTGCCTACCCTTACCACTCTTCCACCTATAAGTCAATACACAGAAGTTAAGGGTTTAAAATTAAAAAAAAAAAACCCTTTCCACTGCCCCACCTTGCCTCCATTTCTACCAGTTAAATTTACTTGGCTATACTTACCCAAAATTTGAATTATCATCATTGGTATTTTACTTCCCCTCACTAAAGTCTTTCTAATAGGTCCTGCTCTTACTTTCCTCTCCATCTTCCCTATTGACAATTTAAATATGTTTCCTTAAATATTTTTTAATCTATCATTAGTTCATTTTTCTAAGTAGCATACTAATATAGAAAATCCTGTCTCAATCCTATTCTTTAAATTTCTTCTGATGGTTCATTTCTTCCAAGTCCACTGGCATGACTATACAAAGATTAATATTATTAATAAATCAATTATTAATACACAATCATCTTTTCTCAAAAGTATACTTAGTAGGAAGAATTATAATCTTACAAAATTGGTAAATCAAAGCGCTAATTCCCTTCACAACACTAAAGGCTTCACAGCTAAGAAATTTTAATACCAAAGTTCATCATGTCTTAAAAAGGTACCTACTGTTGAAGTACAAAATTATAAACCAATCCTATTAGCACATTTTAAATTACCCAATGAAAAGAAGGAGAGCTATGTGAGAAGACTTGTATACATGGAGTTAGATTAATAACAGAAATGGAAGAAATATCTGTAATCTGAAGGATAATTCAAGGATTAGAGGGAGATTTCCAGAGCTAGAAAGAAGTTAATAGAATATAGAAGGAAGAAGGAAACCAGTAGGGCAATTAATATCAGTATTAATGTATAAGATAGATGAGAAGTATCCAAGTGAACAAAGAAAAACATTCAAAAATTAATCTAAGATAGATTAAATAATAAAATAGATTTTAAATTTACAGAAATATTTTGGGAATAGACATTTCACTTCAAAAAATAATTTAAAAAAATATATCATTAGATATATGCCCCTGGAGATAGAGTCTAGAAAATGGCTAAGATCCTAGAAAGAATCCAAAGGAGCTCCATGGGTTACATCCACAAGAACTCAATCAACGTGTTGCCAAAAAAAAAAAAAAAAAAAAAAACTCACCTAGATCATCTATTTAGAAAAGGCTAGGGTGGGGTTCTGGCCAGTTTTACAATTGCAGTATTGATACTGATTCCCTGATCTTAACTTGTTCTTACCTAGAGATTTGGGCTGTGAAATTCAGGCCCTTCATTTCTCAGCATTGTTCTTGATCAATGAGATCACAGGCTTGCAATCTCTTTAATCTTCTTTCTCAAAGAATGAGTTATAATAATGGTTAAACACTACCACCAGATCACTAAACAGCACCATGAGAAATTATAGAAAGAGTCAAAGCTTATTGATTCATGCAGATTATGCAATGAAGAAGGAGGGGAAAAAAACCTGTGTAACATATCATTGAAGACTACAAAAATTTGGCTTCTACCAAATGCCTAGAAAGGCACAATCTAATGGCTAGACTGTTTGATACTCTTTATAAACTAACAGATGACAAATCCAGATATTATAAAGGCAAGCCTCAAAATATCCTTGAAACTAGACTGAAGCCATATCAAAAAACCAAAAACCAGATGAGGCTATTATGCAAAATCGACTAGAAATATCATTGATTCATAACAATTTAAGAACACTTTTAAATAGATGTTGTCATGCCAAATATTCAGTCTCCAAAGTACTTGGGATGAAAAGCTCTGAAAATATGGAGACCTGGCAGAAATTAAAACCATGTGGCAAAAGAGTGAAGTACATGTCACCTTTCTGACAGTAGAGCTGTCCCAAAGGCACTTTCGACACATGTATGGAAGATAAGCTGATATCCCCAAATTTTTATTTAGTTACAAAAACATTCATTTTATTCATTTGTTCAATAGTCTGCAAAACACGAATTTTAAAAGAGCAATGGCAAAAGAGCACCTGTAAAGTGGAGAGATGGTAAAAGATCATCCTAAACAAAAAGATGACTCAGTCTCAAAAGAGAACATTGGTCTTGGAGTCAAGATGATCTGAGGTCAAATACAGCTTCAGACTCTTCATAGCTGGGTGACCTTGGGTAAGTCATTTAACATCTGTCTGTCTCAATTTCCTCAACTGTCGAATGGGTTTAATAATGTCACCTACCTCCTAAACTTGTGGCAAATGAGATAATAATTGTAAAGTGCTTACCCAAAACCTAGCACATGGTGGGCACTATGCTGCTGCCTGTTCCCTCACTATCTCCTCTCAATAATACTTCTTTTCTTTATTCTGATGACTTTGGTCAAGATTCTGTAAATGTAACAAGAAAAATTATAATTTCTCAAGGAATATTATATGTTCAACCTTGAAATCTCTGTCATTCTGGCAGCCATGGAGAATATTTCATCTACTGTCTGCCAAGTAGTTTAATCGATGTAGTGACTGATTGACAGAATTATTTTGCAAGGGGTCATTTCTACTGTCTGAGATTTCCTTTCCTCATCTGTTATATGAAGTTTTCGATTAGATGGCTTTTAAGATCCCATAATTTTTTTTTTCCCTTTAAATCCTTAACTTCTGTGTATTGACTTATAGGTGGAAGATTGGCAAGGGTAGGCAATGGGGGTCAAGTGACTTGCCCAGGGTCACACAGCTGGGAAGTGCCTGAGGCCAGATTTGAACCTAGGACCTCCTGTCTCTAGGCCTGGCTCTCAATCCACTGAGCCACCCAGCTGCTCCCATAATTATTTTTTAAGGGTAATAGCATCACAATTTGATAAGAAACTTTTATGATCTTAAAAAAAGAGGGGGAAAACAAATGGTTAATGAATTAAACTATTAAAATTTAAATTAAATTTTAATTAATTAATTACAGACAAATACACATGCACACAAGGGCTTCAGAAAGTTGAGGAATAGCTGGATAAACTATGATATAGGAAGGTAACAAGATAGCTTGGTACCATAAGAAATGATCACTATGAGAAACATAGAAAAACATGAAAAAATGTATGAAATGATGAACCATAAAGTAAGCAAAATCAACAATTATAATGACTAATCTTGGTCCTAGGAGAAAAAATGAGGAAATTCATGTCATCCTCCTTTGATTAAAAAGGTAGGGGAAATACAGGAAGGTGGTTCAATCAATAGAAAGTCAGACCTGGAAATGGAATGTCCTGGCTTCAAATATGGCCTCAGATACTTCCTAGCTGTGTGACCCTGGGCAAGTCCCTTAATCCCAATTACCTATCCCTTACCCCTCTTCTGCTTTGGAACCAATATTTAGTATCAATTTTAACACAGAAGGTAAAGGTTTAAAAAAAAAAAAAGAGGAAGAGACTTATGGGTATGTAATGTTGAGTGTTAGGCTGATCATCTTAACTGTTTTTGTTTATCCCAAGAGAAGTCTCTGGATGAAGGAGAAGGATGTCATAAATCCAAAAATGTCTGTGATCTCAACACAAAAGGTATCAATATGCTTTTTTTAAAAAAAGTCTAAAGATAATTGAAGTTTAACGCTTTGCAAATGTTGATGTGTTATACTGCCTGGGAGAGAATAAAATAAAGAACTGTCTTTTGCTTGTGGCTACATAATTCTCTCAGAATTTAAACCCAAAAGGTATTCATATACTTTTTTAAAGTCTACCAGCCTCACAGTTTAGGTGTAAGAGTTAAAAAGATAATTCAGGTGAAGCACTATGAAATTCTCCCATAATATCTTACAGACCACACAACAGAGACTGGTTAATTTTAAACACATAATTAAACCCCCTGATTTTGTGTCTGCTAAGGTGATGCTCAAGCCCTAATCTGTGCTACATAAATAGTTGGAAGCTGAGGACAGTGGGGTTTGCTGAAAGATAGACTTGTCTAAAGCAGATTCAATTACTTCCTCTAACTCTCCTTCTCTCTCCATGTTCTCCAATTCAAAGTATTTTAAAAGTGCTTGCAAAACACAAAGCATTTCTATAATCATTTAAAGAATTACAAATCACAATAGCTGCCTTTCTTGAAATCATAATTGCAGGGGCCCCAGCAGTGCCAAGAGAGGTAAAAGTAGTTCAGCTTTCTATAATGAATGGCTACTTTTGTGCCTTAAGAGCTTGGTAGTTTTAAAAACAGTTGGAGTGGACACTTGGGTGTGTAAGTTCTAAGTCTCGAAGGAGATTTTCTTTTTACCCAAAAATAATTATTTAACTCCATTAATTAATTGCCCCATTATTTTGCTGGCAACAAATACAAGGGGAGGAATCCAGCTATTTTTATAAGAAATATAAAACTTGCCTCCATTCCCTGCTGTGGGAGTAAATTTCACCACATTTTCTCTGCTACTGATATCACAGAGGCACTGGGAAGGGTGAGAAGGGCTCTTTTATGGAAAGTGGAAGGAGATTTATGGGGGGAAACAGCAGCATATCAAAAGCTGATGTGAAGGTTGGGCCAGAATAAAAGACCATATCACAGAATAGAAGACGTACCACAGAGCAGGGGGGCCCAAGTTGGAATGGGTAAGTTATTTTTTCCCCACCCATGGCATCATTTAACATAACAGGAAAGGTACGTGTATAGACTTGAATTTCATTCTTATTGTACTTTAGAAAATTTAGAGCATTTCTAATCTTTAAAAGGCATCAGGCCACCATGACAACTATTCCTCTTTGACACTTTGAAAATAAATCTTTTGATATATCATAAAAATAGTTCCACTTTTGAAAGGAGCTGAATGGGTGAATTTCATGGGAGGGGAAAAGGTTCTTTTCACAGCTTTGGGTAATTCCGTTGAATGGATGCTAAAGAATCAAGCTATAAGGTCAGAAAGAAAAAAGTGTTCTTGCCCAAAAAATGCTTTTTCCTATGAATGTGGGACAATACAGAATCACATAAGACCTGGAAAAAAAAAAACTTTAAAGAACATCTAGCCCAAACTCTTCATTCACCTCCTTTGGACACAAATTGAAGCCATCACCCCTACTACCTCGGTGACTCTACATAATCCCATATAAAAGGGGAGGAACACTACAACATTGACTCATTTTTCTGTTTCACTTCTGCCTAATCCATGACTGTATCCCTTTAAGGTAAGAGAATAAGAGGTAATTAGATAATAACTGGGAGGGACCTTGGATGTGTTCCAGAACTGGCCTTAGGCACTGGTAGAGTAGGTAGAGGACCTACATTTTGTTATTTGAACCACTGAGAAAGGTCTTTCTTCTCTAAATTCCCTCACACCATTTGTAATTCTTCTTTTCATTTTGTCTCACTGTCTGAAATCCCATTAATAGTCTCTTTGGAATTATCTGGGAATTTTCTTTTAACATGCAAATAAAAGTGTGAATTACTTTAATGGGTTGCCTTTTCTCTTCATGAAGAGCAGTGCTCAGGGGCACTGAGGGAATAGAATTCCTAAAATAGGGATAAGGGAAAGGTAATTAGGGAGCAGAAAGTACTTAAGAGAAGGACTGAGTGAGGTTTAAGTCAGAGGAAGGCCAATCTTAGATGATAGTAGAAAATGGATAAAGAGAAGTGAAAGTTGCCACCAATAAACTTCCTTTTAAGTTTAGAGCCAATTCTATTTCTACTTTGTCCCCAAGCTCTATACACAACATGTTCATTTTAAATGACTAGGAGTCAGTCAATAAATATTTAAGTGTCTACTATGTGCCAGGCAATGTGCTAAGTTCTTAGAGTACCAAGAAAGATTAGGTAGCACAGTAGATAAGAGTGCCAGGCCTAGAGACAGGAGGTCCTGGGTTCAAATATGACCTCAGACATCTCCTAGCTATATGATCCTAGGAAAGTCACTTAACTCCAATTGCCTAGCCTTTCCCACTCTTCTGCCTCGGAATAATGCAGAATATTGATTCAAAGACCAAAAGTCTTTTAAAAAAGAGAGAGAGAGATAAAACAGTGCCCTCTCTTAAAGGAATTGGGTCTAATGGGGCAGACAACATGCAAACAACCATGTTCATAATAGATATACATGGCAAATTGGAAATGGTCAACAAGAGACTAAAACGAGTGTTTTAAATCCATAATAAAAAACAGATTGAGACAAGTTTGCACACATGAAACGTGCAATGGCATACTGAGATTGATGAGCTTTTGAATAAGAGTGAGAAGATCATAAAATTGGAAGAGAACTTGGACATCTTACATTCCAACCCTCTCATTTTAAAGGTGAGGAAAGCGAGGTTCAAAGATGTTAATGACTCATAAATTAATAATCTGAAATTACAAAATGAGGAGAAGCATGGCTGGTTCTTTGGTTAGTTGCTAGGAAAGACCATGATTGGCAGCAGGAAATGTGGCAATCACACTTTAATAAAGCAAAGAGACAAGCAGAGAAAAGTGGTCCAGAGGCAAACATCCAAGGTTCTAGGTGGGAGAATGGGATAATGAAGGGATGCCATTTGAGGAAGAGGAGAGGGAAGAGAAGAGGTAGAGAGTATCACTCATATAACGGTGGATTTGAGTTGAGAGCACTAGGCAGCATGGACTTAATGGAGTCTTCAAGGAGCAGGAGTTTGAGGTTGCATTTCTATAGGTGTGTTCTGTGGAAATAAGACCAACTCTTATCTGTGCCACCTTGGAGTTAGTTCATAGATATATCCAAATTATCTGTTATCATTAAAACTACAAAGTCATGACCTCAAAAAGTATCAGCACTTCTTGTGATGGTTACCCTTGATTCCATATACAATATCAGAGTGTGAATTTTGGTTATATATGATACAATTTATCTTTGATCTTTGGGACAGTTTATACCTAATTTCCTAGTTCCCTTTTGCAACTTATTTCCTGCTAAAACTTAATATGCTGATTGAAGAGTGTGAGGGGTATTCAGGGAGACCAGAACAAGATAGTTTTAACATGTACACAGAGAACTGGGTGGCCTATGATGTCTAGAGTCTCAGAAATAGTCACAAAGCAAGGGTTCAAATTTAAGGTTCTCCAATTATAAATTAAAGGTTCTTTCCATTGCATAAGACTCCAGTTCACTAAAGGAAATAAGCCCACTATAGCTAAACAATTCACTATTTTAATGTTTTCTTCCTTCTTTCCTCCTCTTTTCCCCACTACCTTTTCCAAGGGGGGTTTCAAAGGTTTTTCCTTTCTGACTTCACACTGATGATGTATAAAGAATTAGATTACCATTAACTAAAATGGGAATTGGCTCTTTGGATTTGTTCACAACACACTTTGCTGCAAATATCCTATAAGTAGAGGATATTTAAGCGAAAGAAATATTATTCCAGCTAGGTGGCTCAGTGAATAAAGTACTGCATCTGGAGTCAGGAAGACTCATCTTCCTAAGTTCAAATACAGCCTTAGACACTTACTAGCTGTGCAACTCTGGACAAGTACACTTAACCCTGTTTGCTTCAGTTTCCACATCTGTAAAATGAGTTGGAGAAGGAAATGGCAAACCACTCCAGTGTCTTTGTCAAGAAAACCTCAATAAAGTGATCATGAAGAGTCAGACATGACCGAAAAACAACTAAACAATATTATTACAGGGAGAACAGGCAATATCCAATGACTTCCATGTATTGTATGCAATGTGAAGTCTTACAGATGGGATATTTCTCTGAAAAGAAAATATGCCAAGTTTGGCAAGAGCACCATAATCCAACTAATGACAAATACTTGGGCAACTATCTCTTTGGGGAATTCAGGGAGGGCATATTTACATGATAAAATAATTAGTTAATTTTTACAAAGTTATAAAAATTTCTCAGATATTTGAGGGACCTTACTCTAGAAAGTTATCTAGATAGCAACATTTCTAATTCTCCAAGGATAATTAGCCCTTCCCATGCTCATAGATAATAAAAACTTTGCAGATAGAAGACACTTCTAAAGTTATGTAGGACAAGTTCTCCTAAAAGTATGAATCCTCTCTCCAAAATCTTCAGTAAGTTATCTAGACTATATTTGACTTCCTTGAATGTCAGGTCATTCGCTATCTCATGAAGCAGCCAACTCCATTTTTGATTAGCTCTAATTTTTAGGACCTTCATTGGAAGGTCAAATACTGAAGTTTAAATACTCCCAGTTATATAATTAGAAGACAAGACTTACTGGAAAAGACCCTGATGTTGGGAAAGAGTGAAAGCAAAAGAGAGGGATTGCAAAGGATGAGAGAGAATTAGCATCTTGGAAACAACACATATAAATTTGGGCAGAGTTCTAGAGAAAGTGGAGTATAGAAGGGCCTGCTGTACTATGGTCCATGCGATCACAAAGAGTCAGACATGACTGAGTGACTGAACAACAATAGTTTTTAGTAAGTTCTTCTCTATATTGAGCTGAAATCTCTCCCACCCCTTCCTATGCCATAATTTCCAATGCACTGACCCATCTTCTGCCCTCCCAAGCCAAATCAAATAAATCTATCTTTATCTTACAGGGTAACTTTCCAAATAATTGAAGACATTCACAATGCTATTACTAATTCCTCTTTTCAAATTAAACATTCCAAATCTTATAATTTATCCCAATATTACTTTATTTCATATCTTTCTACAATTCACTCCAACTTGTAAACATTGCTCCTATGCTATGGTATTCACAGAACTCAAACTGTGAAAGTAAAGTTACAAATAAAAAGATGTATAGCTAGACTATAGAAAATGAATCTTCCAACAAATCACATCTCTCAGCTTTTTAGGCTAAGTCCAAGGTAGAAGTGTTGACTTCTAAAGGTTTTGGACCAATAACTCATGATATATTTGGATGCTTTTTCTCACCTTTCAATTCTAAGTCTTCAAACATTCATGACTGTACACCTTCTGGATCCCGCAAGGGAAGTGGATCACCTTTTGTGTCCTCTTACAAACATTTCTTTCATAAACAACTGGAAAGAGTTAATTTTCCCTACTGGGAATAGTGCTAGAATTCTATTTTCTGCAAAAAGGCAGAAGTGATGACAACAATAATTAATAGATTTAATAATAATGTTTAGATAGCATTCTTTTGCATCCCATTTGATCCTCATCCAAATCCCATGAGGTAGATATGGTTCTTATCCCCAACTAATAATTGAAACTAAGGTTAAGAAATATTAACGACTTTCTCAAGATCACACATATAGTAAAAATCTGGGTTCACATACAAACTTGGGCCTTCCTGATGAAGTGCAATGCTTTATTCACTCTACCATACAGCTATGGGATTATGATGTGGGGTCATTAAAAAATGAGTTTAAACTAAAAGCCTATGATTCTGAGATTTCTTTCTTAAAGGCAAATATTTTCAAGAATTCTGAATGACAATTTCAAATTATTTCAGTTTTATATAGTCTTCTTCCATCTCTAGACAGTCAAGCACATTAAACTGGTATTGTATGCATTTTCATTTAAGTCTTAAATTATCCCATACTATCTCCTTGTGTTATGATGGTTTTTCTTGAACTAATTTCACCATAGTAGATAGATATCTTCTTAAGGATATGGCATAAAAATGGAAAAATGTTTGGTTCCGATTCTTCAAAATAATTCTAATATAAACCTTTCAGAATATCATCAACTATTGGTTTCTTCTTTCCTTATTCATTCTTGAGTAGGACTATCTTTAGCCTTTTATCAAAAGACTGTAGGTGCTGTCTTCTTAATTCAAATTTCAGTTTCAAGACCTTCCCAATCCCTTTCAAAAGTTTCTTCCCGTCAGCTATGGGGGAGGTGTGGGGGTTTGGAGGTGAGGAAAAGAACATGAAACATGTAACTATGGGAAAATATCCAAAATTTAAATAAAATTTTTTTAAAAGTTTCTTCCCTGAACTGTAGGGGTAGAAACACAGAAGAAAAACAACTGTTTGATGACATGGGTTGATGGGGATGTGATTGGGGATGTAGACTCTAAATGATCACCCTAGTGCAAATATCAATAACTATGGAAATAGATCTTGATCAATAATACATGTAAAACCCAGTGGAACTGTGCATAGGCTATAGGAGGGGGGTGGGGAGAGGGGAGGGAAAGAATATGGATCCTACAATCATAGGAAAATATTCTTAATTAATTAATTATAATTTTAAGAGTTTCTTCCCTATTATTTTCCACTTCATAGTTCCCTAATTTCTCCACAAGAGTGATAGGACAAAAAATGAATGGCAAAATGGGAATTGTATGATTTGGGAATACTGACAATTAATACAAGTGTAAGAAATTCAAAACATGATCTCTAGATAGGAAAATCATAAATCATACCAAACATGTTCTAAATAACACACTCATCTTGAGTCAGGAAGAATTCTTTCTATTTGGCTTTGAAGTGGGTTACATGAACATCAAAAACCTGGGTATTTACTTTGATCAAAGCTCAATACAAATTAGATGCCAGAAAATGCTTCTTGAAGCCTTCTCATAGTGCAAGGGAAGATTTCTTTCCAACAAACAAGAGACTGTATTTGAGAAATATTCTATTCTATAAAAATTACGATAAAATCTTCCATTGTCCTCCCAATTATTCTTTCACCTCTGAGAGTCAAAAATGAGCTCCACTCCCTACTTAGAATTGGAGCTAGGAGATCCTGTGTTGTTTTTATCATGGTACCACTAGAGCCTAGCACTGTGCTTTGTATATAAGTATTTTTTCAATGTGATACAATTTATTAAACTTGACTACAAGGGCCCCCTGAAGACCTATGATTCTATGCTAAAACAGAATTGGACTGGAGGCGAGGTGCAGGGGGTGGGGAAGAATAGGAAGAAACAGAAAATGAGTTTAAGAAAGTTCTCCATGCCCAGAAAAAAAAAATCATATTATTTAATTTTTTTTATTTGATCTGCACCTCTGTTTCTTTGGGGAAGGAAATTCTTTCTACAAATACAAGGTAGCATCTTTTCTGTAACATACAGTCTTAAAGGAAGGGAGGGTGCAGCTAAGTGGCTTAATGGACTGAAAGTCAGGTCTAAAAATATGTGGTCCTCAGTTCAAATGGAGCCTCAGATAGCTATGTGGCCCTAAACAAGTCACTTAATCCCCATTGCCTAACCTTTACTGCTCTTCTGCCTAGGAACCAAAGCAGAGTGTTTAGTTTAAGATGGAAGGTAAGGGTTTTAATTAAATATATATTTTAACATATATAGTCTTAACTTTATATATAAATTTAATTATTAATTAATTATAAATAAATAAAATTAGTTCATAATTAATTAATATAGTCTTAAGTGTGGCCTGAGATACTGAGATATTAAATGATTTGCCAAGGGTTATATACTAAAAAGTAACAAAGACAAAAGGATTGAATCCATATAAAATCCAGATGCTGAAATCATTCATATACCAATAAAACCCTGCTAAGAGAAGAGATACAAGTTTGTGCAAATAGTATGCACTTTCTGTAGTGGATAAGGTACTGAGCCCAGGAATCAGGAAGGACTCAATTCAATTTTGACCTCAGACCCTTACTTGATGTGTGGCCCTGGGAAAAATGACTGCAATTGGTCTCAGTTTCCTCAATTGTAAACTGAGGATATTAAGGGCATATCTCCCAAGATTGTGAGAATGAAATGAGATCAAATTTGTAAAGCATTTAGCATCACATCGACTGCACAAAAGGTGCATAATAAATGCATGTTTCCATCCCTTCTACTTCTAAACTATTTTAATAATATATATTCTGTATATGTAACAGGGGTGAGCTATGGATTGGGATATGTACACTGGATCTTGGATAAGCAACTTGTTTGTTGCTGAGATGATACAACTCCTTATTGGCCAATCCTGTAATGGAAGGCTGGGTCAAAGATGAAGGGCTACAGAGTCAGGGGGGAATGAGAAGGATGAGAACAAGTAGCTCAGTCTCTTTGAGGGGTTTTCTAGTACTCTGTCTCCCTCAGACTACCAGAAAAAAAGGAGATTAGGGAGGGATTTCTCTACACCTCCTCTCCATCGGACAGTGGCAGTGGTGGCTACAAGTACATATGACAGTAAGAAATATTGACCTGCATGGCTGATTAGTCTTTAGCTGCTTCTTCTGCTTTCTGTTTCCTTCCCAGAGCAAAGACCAGCTACCAACAATTCTAAGAAATGGATATTTCTAACCTGGAAAGTAACTCACTGAATTCAAATAATTGAGTTTCAGTTAGATGGGAGTTACTGAGTGATTTAAGCATTTTTTTGTGGCAGAGGAAATGCACTGCTGCCCTATGCCCATTATTTGTTTTTTTAAATTATTGATTCATTCATTTATTTATAGTAACCTCACCTTCTGTTTTAGAATCAATATTATCAATTCTAAAGCAGAAGAGCAGCAAGGGCTAGACAACTGGAGTTAAGTGACTTTCCAAGGGTCACACATGCCCATTGTCTATACTATACATTAAGTGGCTTTTCTAGAAAGAACTCTTGAGATATGAGCAATATTGAAGGTTTCTTTACAGATTTCCACGAAGCTACTCTGAAGTAGAGACAAGTCACGATGAGAAACATTAATTAAGTGCTTATTATGTGCCATATCCAGCCAGCCTCTTTTACCTGTCATCTTCATATATCCTCAGCTCCCAAGAGCCAACCATCTTTATTGTTCTGTCCTAGGCTTCATTGTCACCTTTCAAGTCCTATGATCCCAATAAGATCTGTTGTTGACCCAGACCTTACTCAATAGTTACAGCTGATACATACCACTCAAAATTAAGTAGGAATCTTTTTTTTATCTCTTGTTTCCTTACATATGGTTAAACATACCTTTCATTCTTTTCAGCAGAAAAATTCTTTTTCCCAATCCCAGAAGCCATTAAAGAAGAGGACATTGCTTGTTGGCAGGGCCAACATAAAAGGAGATTACTATTCAGCTGTTGTTGTTCATCCTTCATTTTGAAGAAGACCAGTGACATTATGTGGTGATGTCATGACTTACTCATGAATTGGATTTGTGAGGCAGAAGTTTCACAAAGTTGTCAACCTTACTCTCTCTTCCAGAGTTATCTAAGATCAGTGACAAGACAAAAGTCAGGATGGCTAAGGATGGATTAGGATGCATTGGATAATGTTGGTGTCTTTTGATGCCTGACCATGCTGAAGACATTCCATAGTACCTCCCTCAGCTACTTTTATGGCTATGGGGGAAAACTATTCTTATCCACCCATTCTACCAGGGGAAGTCTTCAAATGCTTGTTGTAGACATCTCCTTAAATCACTGATGGTTTTGAGACATGTCAGTTATCCTCAACCAGGTATCCTTAACCTACACAAAAGCTTTACCTGAATGAGGCTGCTATGTATGCTCTTCGGACTCAAAGGTTAGAATTAGCTGAAAGGTGGATATCAAAGGTAGATGAACATCCCTGAAAATGGTCTGACAAGTCCCCATACCTGAGATGCCAGTCCTTCCTGAGTATCTCATACACTCCATACTGGTGTCTCTTTAGCTAACAGTGCCAAGGAAACGCAGTGCTTATGGAGGTAAACATTAGGAAATTGGGGAGTTGTACTTTCCATTGAACTATTAAACATGGAAAATCCTTGAAGGAAGTATTTTTTATCCTTTGAAAGTATTTATGATAGAAATTGATTAAGCTCAGTCAATTTTGGATGTCAAGAAAAATGACATGAGATTTTCTTGGTAGTTTAGCTTAAAATATATTGTGTTTTGGTGAAATGAAATGAATAAGATTGGGATCTCTATAGAAAATCCAAGAGATAGGACTGAGAATGAAGAGACTTTGTTTTTGACTTTAATGTTAGACCTTGTATATTTCCAAAGACAAGCTGAAAGAGGTGGAATTCTCTTCTTTATTTGCAAGTCTAGTGGGGTGCTGAAATATAAGGAAAAATGTTTCCATTACTTTTTTAATATCAGTACATTTCCTCAGTAATTCAGTATCTTCTTTGATATCAGATGTAGTTTAATGATGATGAATTTTCATCATCTTGACGGTCGTTTTCTTAATATTAAAGTTGACCATTTTTGTTCTTAGTCCCAAGAAATAAGATAAGGAAAAGGATAAGAAACAATAAGATAAGAAATGATAAGATATAAGAAAAACTTCTCAAAATACCAAGAGGATGGGGGCAGGTAGGTGGTTCAATGGATTGAGACAAAGGCCTAAAGATGGAAGGTCCTGGGTTCAAATCTAGCCTTAGACACTTCCTAGCTATATCACCCTGGGTAAATCAATTAATCCCCATTGTCTAGCTCTTACAGCTCTTCTACCTTAGAACTAATATATAGTATCAGAATCAGCTCATCATTCTAGCCTATTGAGTTACTTTGGAATATAGATTCAATTTGATAACTTGTTTCCTGTCTCCTGAACTCTTTGCTCCCCAGTTCTAGCTTCCTTTCATCCAGTGGGCACCAGAACACATTTTCATTGGCAAATGAGGATTAGATATTCAATCCCTCATTACATTTATGTGTTTCTTTTCTCTCCTATCCAAGAATGCCATGGGAAAAACAAAAAGGGCAATACTCATTAGGTCTAGAAGCTAGTATATCCAAATGTTTGAGGATGTGCAAACAAAAAAGTAGTAATAATTATAGCAAGTAAAGTAATGGTAGTTTCAGACCATTAGGAAAACTCTCCAGCTATAGTGATTACGACCTCCACTGTAAGAACATCATATAGAGTCACTCATTAAACTTTCATAATTATTTTTTACTTAACATTTGTGCAAACTTATGAAAACATCTTAATTATGTCATATATTACAAAAACTGATTGCTTTATATAGGAGCATTCATGTTTTATTAAAACACTTTTCCTTTCACTACATAATACATATATATGTATATGAAATTTTTTTGACTGGGTCTCCTTATCCTACCCAGACTGGAAATACAGTCGCCAATCACAGTCCTGATCACACTGCTAATCAACATAGGATTTTGGCTTGGACCAGTGGGAGAGAGTGGGCACTACATTGGTACCTTAGTATGGTCATACATCAGCATAAATTCCTGAGCCCAAATGATCCAACAGCCTCATCTTTCTCGGTAAAAGGGATTGCAGGTGTGTGCCACCATACCCAGCTCACTATGTGATTATTATTATTAGGACAAACAACAACATGTGATTTTTAAAGCCATTCCCCATTAAGTACAATTATACTCTACCCAGATGCAGACACGAGTTTTGTAGCAAAACTCATCTAAAATTGTATGATTAAAATTAGTGGAAAATATGATTCAGTTTACAAGAATTTGCTTGGCAAAAAACTTAGAAAGAAACCAGTACTAGAGTAACCAGACTGAGGAGATGAAATAAAACTATGAAATAACTCTCATAGTGATTCTCTTAAGTTTTTGTTTCCAGGCATATTCAAATTTCTCTCTCTTGATTCCTTAACCATTAACTATTCCAGGATTCCAAAGCATCATTTATCAAGTGAATTCTTTCTATGTAATTAAAATGGACGAGAAAATCCTAAGTTCCTAGAAGGGTCAACTCACCTTATTTAGAAGAAGAAATAGGGGAGAAGGAGTTCAAGATAGAGAAAAGAAAGCCCACACCTATCAATAAATGAATTTTCTATAAACTCTCACCTTATTTTCATTATTCTAATTTGTAAAAAGGAGAAATAAATTTTTATGGCATTTGAACCCACAAGACCAAATGACGGTAAGGAGAATTGCTTGCCTTCTATAAGAACAAGTCAAAAGGACCAACAAATTTCACTTTTATTCAACAAAATTCATATCAAATCAATATATCCATATATCCTAACATTTCTGGAAAATAGATAACCGAGCAGTGACAGGTTTCCTTCTTGGCTACCTAGAATTCATTTAAGAACATTATTGAAGAGAGCTGCACACTCATGAAATATGTGCTTATAATCAGAACACAATATAAGGAGAGATTTACAAATCCTCTGTGTGAGCAATGCAGAGGAAGCAATCATCTGTAAATAAGCTCTTAATTTTCCATATCGCAAGGAAAAGGAACACTTCAAAGTAGTGACAGGCTTTGTACCAGAGCTTTGAACTTTGGACATGCCATTTGCATAGAGCAGTGAAAAGCCATTTAACCTAAACCTGCAAAGTTTCAGAAAGCTGAAGGTCAGGCAGTGCAGGATTAGAACAGGGGGAGAAAATGGAAACCCTGTGATGCAATTTACCACAGATAATTATCTGCATAATGCATATTGGTAATTTGTGACATTGGTTATTATCATTAGACTCCTGCCTGCTTTAGACCTAATGATTTTCCTTCTGAAAAAATTTTCCCTAACAATCAAAAGTTATTAGACCCATTCTGTACCCTGTCCTCATTTTAAAAAAATATAAACTAATATATATTCAGGTACAGAGTGAATATTCTCCAGAGGTTTTTTTGTGCATGTGGCAATTTAATCTAACCAAGGTGACCATAAATCACTTGAAAATCAAGGATGAAAAGGTTCAGATGAAGTTAATGTAAGAATAGCAGACTCAGAAAAAAAAACACATAATGAAAGTTCTCTTGCTTTCATTTACATTAATCTTAACCATAATTCACCTTATTTACCTTCTCTTTTAAAGGTCAGGTCACCTTGTGTTGGGTTCCATTAGCTAGATGAAATAAATCAGACTGGAATAAAACAACATTTTTTCTTTTTTTGATTACATTCTCATTCTCCCTCTGTCTTCCTCCCTCTCCATAACCGTTATTGCCTAGTTCTGTGGAAGAAGACCACTGCAAAAGGTAAGTCCATTTTAAGTGTCAGAAACTACTGTTATGTGATCTAATCAATTAAGTTTCACATACAAGGAAAAGCATTTGATTATATTCCTTAATATTTTTACATAAGGGCCTTTGCTGTGTGCAGATGCTTATATTGAGAACCCCAAATATTTTACTGTAAGTGAATGTGAAGACTGTTAGGAACATGTCCACCCAACTCAGTGGTTATTATTCCCTCCAACTACAAACTATCCAAATTGGAAAGTTCAGGAATACTTCAATGCTTTAGACCAAAAGAAATGTATAATTATAAAGTTTATATTTTCTAGATGTAAGATCATTAGAGGCTTTTGCAATATCTAGGGCAGGGGTCTCCAATGCTTTACTGTATATCTTGAAACCTTAACTGGTAGATCTCTAGGTAGGTGTCATCAACCATCACCCTTTCTCCTAATTGCTAGATTCTGTTTAGAGAAGAGAGTGTAATGCCAACTTATCCACTGGTAGTGACAGACCACCCTCATCTTGACCCTACCCCTCCTCATAAGAGAAGGATTCTTAGAAATTTTTCTATTGGATCCACCTCTTCCTCATTACCATCCCCATCTTTATTGGCAATAACATACCCTCCACCCCAATTCAATTTCAGTGGCCTCAAAGTTTGGGTCCAATAAAATATAACTCTCCCTCACAAGTCCTCAGATTTTTGCATTAGCATGAATGAATTTGTTTTAGAAGAAAAAAGATACTTTCTTATTTTTAATTTAGGACTTAATTGGGAGATGAAGTGTGGATGGGACTCATGGTACGATAGATTAATCTGGGGATGCGAGTGAAGAGAAAAGATAGAAAAAGGAATACTCAGTGATCAGTGGAGAAGGGAAAGATGGCCACTTGGGTGCATTTGTTTCTCTTTTATTGATCATTTAAAAAACCTTTAATGATCATTAAAATAAAAATCATCTCTTGCGATTTTTTGCATAATATTCTGACTCTGTGGGCAAATATTCCATATTCCAACTAAAGATCTACAGGGGGGAAAGTGCCCCTTATCTGCTTAAACTGTCCCTCTTTTCCTAACTATGATGCTGTCAGCATCAAGTGCCATACTGGGCTCAAATTACATGTTTCTAAGTATGTCTGAGGTCTTTGTGTGTAGCTACTTCTTAAAGTTAATAACGACATTTCATTAGTGCCTGGTATAGGAAAATGGAATTTCATTGGTAGTCAAATCCAGAAGAGCAGTTAAGGAAAATTCACTTTGTTGGGAGGTCCAACACAAGCACCAACCCAAGTATCAAATACATTGTCATCGGGTATATTTAAACCCTATTCAATAAAGGCCACAAAGAGATCAAAGCAAGAGAGCAGGTTGCCTTCTTAAGTTCTTCATTTCTAAATGCCTTTCCCCTTAGGATTTATATTCATTACTCAAATAAGAATACCTCTCTTCTGCTTGTCATTACTCATACCTACTGTAGTTAAGTTTGATGTTCTCCAAGTGGGCCCACCATCAATGTAAAAGGCAAGGTAATTTTCAACACACCTTGGTAGGGAAAAGAAGCGAAGTTAATGCACTCTGAATAGAAAACATTAAAGTCTGACTTTTCATCAAAACCACAATGACTGATAGCTATAATGGGCCAGAGCTCAGTTTTCCAGATGTTAATGTATGATGTTACACAGTCAAATGTTTCAGTGTTTACCTAAGTCAATTGCTTCAGCATTCTTTCAACAATGGAAATCCTTTAAGAACTTTTTCACTGAATTCCCTGTACTAGATATTGAAGACTAATTCTTTGGCAATTAGCAATCTTTTTTTTTTTTTTCCACATCAACCCAACTTTAGCATCAGAATAGAGCAGCCATACAAAGCAGCCCTGGTGTGGGGAGGGAAGGGGAAAGTAAAGAGGAAAGTATCCTATTATTCATTTTTTCATAAAATATAATAAAAGGCGAAAGGATTCTGGCTTTTTAGAAATTAACAGAAAGCAGGTTTAATATGGGTAATTTATGAAGGGCTTCAGGATATTTGAAATGCACAGAATACTAGCTGCAGAGAAAAAATATGCAATTAAAATCTTCAGATTAAAAGCCTTCAAGAAAAGTAACATTTGCAAGAGATTAAAAACACTTGGCGATATGTTAAGTGAAGCATAAAAACATACACTTGTATAAACTAATTGGATAATGACATATATTACATCAACTGTCAGCTTCTACTGTGCCTGTAAAAGTTGCTTTTGTCAAGCCCCTAATTTCATTGTTGAAATTCAGAAAACACCACAAAAGTTAACACCTGATAGCCACCATTAAGCTACAACGCATCCCTGCAGCTTGTTTTCAAATAAACACTGAGGTTATTACTCTGACTTCCTATTCCCTTTCCCTTTCCAGGCTTGCCGAGTATTGATTCAACTCCTCTGGAAGCATTGTCAAAGTTTAGAGGTAAAATAATACACCTGGCATTCATTTCAATTTCTCCATTCTTTAATTCAGGCTGGGAGAATGGGGTTTGCAGAGCCCTCAGTCCAAGAGAGAAAAATACCCATTATTCTGTTGTTTCCTCACGGTAAGGTGACCCAGAGTGAAATCGCCAGCGACATAAAGCGCCTGCTGTCCACCAAAGCAGCTGAAATCTACCAAGAATGACATTGCTATGACCTGAGAGAATGCTCACCCTTTTCAGCCTATCCATGTTCTCACGATTTGAAGATACATTTTTCTTTTTCCTTCTTCCTCTTCCTTCTATCCACTATTGACTAATATTCAAAGTAAAGACCACAGAACTTATCCCAGCTAAGATTCATTGTCATGAAAAGAACCATTGGGTGTTCTAAGGGTCCTTGCTTCCTTTCATTAAAGCCTCAATAGGTTTGCTATTCTAAGTCACTTCCACGGCTCTAGATTAAATAGGACACAAATTGTCCTATGAGAGAAAAGTAATCCCTTTTACATGATCAAGTTTCATCTCTAGATCCGAGAACATTGTTCTCATCACAATTCCAGCATCGGGATGGACATTTCAGGCATTCCACACACACCGCCCCCTTCTCCCTCCCCAAAGACTCCAGAACAACTTTTTAACAAGTTTTGAGGCAAGAAAAGGGAAGGCACTCTTGTCCAAGGAGCAATAAACAGTGGCCCCTTTGCAGATGCTCTGCCACCCCATCAGAAATTCCATTACTGAGCTGTTCCATCCAGCACTTCAAACTTCTCCATTGAGTTGAGCACAAACACATCTCCCCCAAAGTCATCCCTTCTCCCAAACACCAACAGCTAGCTTCCTCCCTACCTCCTCATCCCCCAAAGCACTGAGGGTACTTGCCACACCACCAGAGGTGCTTCAGAGAAGGCGTCAGGACTTAGAGGTGGCCATCCCATTTCCCAAAGAGCTTCCCGCTCCAGCCTGGGGCTCAGGACTAACATTGCCCCAAGGAAAGCACGTTCAGTTCACGTTCAAAGTAACTGTAGTCCAGAAAAGCACACACAGTTTTCCCCTAAATCTCTCAAAGGCTACTTCCCAGCCCCATTCCCCAGCAGTTGGCTGGAAATGCCCATCAAGTTCATCCCCTGTCCTTTCCCTTCCCCCCATCTGAGTCCCTAACCCTCTTTTCCCTTCTCTCCCCCAAAGAGCTAGCCTACCTCTTCCATGTGTTCTGCAGTCCAGTCGCATGGAGGGAGCGAGCGACGAGCGAGCGAGCGCAGGGATGGAGAGCAGAGAACTCTTCAGTGATAATCAGCGCTGAGAGGCTGCCCCTGTGAACAATGTGCATCCTGGAGCAGCAGGCTCGGTTTCCAGCAGCTGGCAGCAGCCCTCGCAGCCCCAGTGATGAGCACAGCTTGAGATCATCCACAATTAACCAAATATTGTATGGCAGCAACAAAACAACAACTGAAACCGGCTCACACACACACACACATACACAATACGCAAACACACACACACATACATACACACACAAAAAGCCAAGTACAATTTCAGATGGAGAGCCTAGAAACTGAAGTCACCCAATGCTACATTTTGCCTTCTTCAAAGATTATTCCAGCCAGCTCCTTCTGCTATTTTTACTGTACCATAATGCACTAGGTCTGGCTTTTACCCTATTGAAAGAACATGAATATATTATTATCCACACAAAAGAGCAGGTTATTGTTTATGAATTACAAGCCTTCCCAGCAACAAAGGCTATTTTCATAAGAAAACTCAATTTCATTTTAGCTCCAATTTGATTACCAGCTGAAGAAAAGAAGCCCTATGCCTAAACCTCAAAGGATTTTTATTCATACCATTGAATGGGCTTTATTGCTTCCTTTTCAAAACTGACGTAGAAAGCTTTTAGAGTAAAACATTGACAAAAAATTATTGCGCTGCTATTTTGTGCAATAACAGAGCTGAAGAGGGCCAATGATTTCTCAGTCATCCTTCACTGTACTTCAGAATAGTAAAGGCTGGAATTAATGACAGACCATAGAGAGGAGCCAAGCTAAGGTCTCACAATGCATGTCAAATCTAAATGATCACTATACATTGAAAAGCCCCCAAAAAAGCCTGCAGCTGATTGATTCATGGCTTTCACAAGAAAGACAGGCTTGAAGAGTTTATTGCACCACAATTTACTGGGAATTATCATAAAAATGAATGTAGAGGCTGAATGTCACCCCGGCACACTCCAAAAACACACATCCAGGGACAAAGTTCACCCAGGAATTATAGCAGCACTGTTCACGCTACCATACTTAAGAGTCTGTCAGTGTTTCCATTATAGGGGGTTTTAACTCAGCTGTTAAAATGTTCTCCCAGATGAAACTTAGTGTTCATGGTCTCATTGGAAGGGAAATATGTCTTCCCCTTATGTAAAAAAATTTTTTTTCTTTCAAATCTATATAGTTTCAAAGTGAAAGGACATGGAGCCACAAACAATGGACAAGTTGATGAGTCCCTAATCCTGCTTCTTCCCACATGCACAGCGTTTAGATCTTTTCTCCTATGACAATATTCACTTTAGAAGAAATTGGGTTATCGTTGAGAAAGGCTTGCAGGAAATGCAGGAAATATGGGGCATGAGGTGGACTTAACTTTTTATGCATGCCACCTTTTCTGCCATGGAACTTGCAAAGTAACTGACAATATTGGAGCCTACCAACAAATCTCCACCCAGAGAGGTTATGTAAATACAATCCATATACATGGACTTGCTGTTAAAGGTCAAGATGGTGAATGACCTACTAACTGGGGAGGCTCACACAAGAGCAGCAGACCAAATCAGCCGTCGCAACTAAAAAGAAATCATCGTGCCCATTTATTAGCTAACAGGCAATTCTTTTAATTGCCTATTTACATGGCACAATTAAAGTTTATAAATAATGTGTTTGCTCCACTTTTTCCATTTTGTATTTAAGAACCAACATTTACAGTATATTTAAAGAAAAATAAAAGACTTTGCTTCCCAAAACAACTCTTGAAATCTTCCAGAATTATTGTTGAACTTGAATGTAAAAGCCAAAAAATATTCTGAGTTTAGGATTTTCTAATTTATTTTGTAGCCAAACTATTTCTACCTCTAATTCTATGATGTGATGAGTTGGTCATTGCCTCTCAGAGAATGAGTGAATGAATGAAAAATAAGGTTTTACTGTGTGCAAAGCACCCTCCTAAACACTGGGTCTACAAATAGAAAAGCAAAATAGGACTTGCTCTCAAGGAACTCCATTCTATTGAAGAGAGAGAACACCTGTGCAAGTCAGATGGCAAGGTCCCATGGTCCTTAGGGTTCAGTGGCAAAGCAAATACTAATGCATCTTCTCTAATGTGATAAAACTATAACTGCTTGTCGCATAGAACCATTTGACAGTGCCAAGGACTTTAGTGACAAGGACATACTTTTCAAAGTCTAATTCAAACAAGTTACCATATTATTCTATGTTATCCCTCCAAGAGTGCCAAGCTAGTCATCCACCACAATTCTCTGAGTGGTTTTTTCAGTTGTGTCAATAACTTTTTTGATCTAGCCACAGAATTATGAAATCTCAAAATCAGAATAGATCTCAGAGCCATTTATTTCAACCTACCAACCATACAGCAAGATGACCTTCAATATCCCCAATTCATGGCCATAGAACCAGTACATGAAGAGCTGATCCCCCTGCCCCCACCCAGTGAAGGTAAAGTCATTATCTCTAAGGGCAATACATTTCACTTTTGGAAAACTCTAATTATTAGAAAGCTTTTCCTTAAATGTGCCTTTCTGTAACTTCTGCCAGCTGAAGCTAGACTATCTCTTAGGTCCTAAGACTTAGGACATAAGTTCAATACAGCTTAACCTTATTTCACATAATTGCCCTTCAAATAAATGGCTCTCCTAGATTTTTCTCTTCTTCAGTCTAAGTTTCTCTAATACCTACAATCAGGGATGTGCTAGTAAATTTTAAAAACTGGTTCCTGGGGGGGGGGGGGGTAGGGAGAGGGGAATGAAAGAAGAACACATTTTTAAGTTTAATATGCATCATTAACATTTTCAATATCACATTATTAAGTCTAGACAGCAAGAAAAATAATAAATCAAACTCTGATTTTAGCATTTGCTGATTTCTGAGGAGTAAATGCTGAAAGTGAAAATTTAACAATCAACTCTCAAGAACTTCAGCTGGATCAGCACACCCTAGAGCCTTCAACTGCTCTTCAAATAACATGATTTCCATCCAGTTGCCTCTCTAGTTATCAGCCTTGCACATGTTCTGGTTTGTCAATGGCTAGAATTCAATAATAAACTCCAAATGTGGTCTGACTGAGGCAAAATAAAGAAAACTTGGGAGGGGGATTTCTTTATTATTATAGCCCTAAACCATTAGCTTTTTTTGGCTTCTATATCATATTAATGACCCATATTCAGTTTGGGATCCACTAAAACTTCTGGATCTTTTTCATTAGAATTATTGTCTAACCACACTTCACTAATCTAATATATTAGTCTATAGTTGAATATTTCTGAAAATAAGTGGAAGACTTCACAATAGTTCTTTAAGAATCTCATCTTCAGAGATTTGGTGCATCATTTTGCTTTGCCATGAGATTTTTGGATCCTGAATCTGTCATCTAGTGTATTAGCTGTTCCACCTAGTTCTGTTATCTGTAAATTTACTACCTGTAGCATTTTTCATGCCTTCTGGTTATTGATAAAGATGTTGAACAGTGCAAGGCTATGGAAAGATCCTGTAGCCACTCCACTACAGAGAATTCCTTCTAGGATGATAGTAATGTTATATTAATTTACAGTATTTACATGTTATATTAATTTACAATCATTGAAAATAATTATAAATCAACATAATTATTTTTAAGGAAGATGACCAAGTTTAAAGGTCTAGTTTGGGGGCACAGGATTGAAAAGAAGCTTGTTAATCATTATGTCCATGTTATTCCCTAACCACAGAATGGTATTTTCCTGCCCATTTTCTACCCTCTCATCTCCACCATGTATTGAAATTTTATTCATCTTCCAAAGATCAGCTCAAATGGTACCTCATCCATGAAAATTTCACATATTCCTCTTCTAAAAGTGACTTAACAAAATGTTTTAACCCTTATCTTTCATCTTGGAATTAGTACTAAGTATTGGTTCTGAATAATTAGAATCTGCTCCCCAGGATTCTAAATTCCAGCATCCCACTTTCGTCCTCACGTTATGTCCTTATGTTTTGTGTGTGACCCCATCCCTCTCTCTTTTCCCCCCCGAATGTGGCTGGGAAAACTTTTCTTTACTCAGGCTTTTACTTTTGTCCTTTTACTTAGTCTACTTCAAGTGATTATTAACAAATTTTATAAAATATAATACTTACAATTATTGGATATTAATTTTAATCTTACATTTTCAAAGCAAAAGAACAGCAATGGTCAGGCAAAAGGGTTTATGTGACTTGCCCAGGAAGTATCTGAAGCCAAATTTGGACCCAGGACCTCCTCTCTCTAGACTTGGCTTTCTTTCCACTGAGGTACCTAGCTGCCATCTTCCTCTAAAAGTGTTTGTTATTTCTTTAGATTTTACATAGTAAGTGCTTAATAAATTTCTGTTAACTTGGTTTAGGAAAGTATCAATGTGTAAGCAATTTCTACCAAAGCAAGTTAGCAAGATGTCTTTAGTTTAGGAAATTAGAGAAATGTTTGGGACACTAGCATTTAAGTAATTCATCATTAGCTTGTATTTTTAAGAGGCAAGTCTTAAATTCAATTAGTTCTTACTCATTGCAAAATTGACTCTGAACTACAAATTGCTGCTTCGCCTAGATATAGTTTTTGCTATCTTTTTTCAGTCGTTTCTGACTCTTCAAGAACTTATTTGGAATTTTCTTACTCGGGTGATTTGATATTTCCTTCTCCAGCTCATTTTAAAGATGAAGAAACTGAGGCAAACAGGGTTAAGTGACTTACCTAGGGTCACACAACTAGTAAGTATCTAAAGCAGTATTTGAACTCAGAAGATGTCTTCTTGACTCCATACCTCTATCCACTTTACCACCTAGTTGCTCAAAAATATAATCATTATGTCATCACAGAATTTTTTGTAAATGCCTTATGCCCCTTGCTAAAGAGTCTATTCCATGAGGACATCAAACTATAACTTAACTGCTTGTAGGTATCCCCCCAGTGTCTGCGATAGTACATTGGCACATAGTAGCTAGCTAATAGGTCATGAATAAGTGAATAAACCACACCATTTCTTTAAGTAGTGAGAGATAAGCATGGGAAGGAAAACAGGGACCAAATCATGGGAAAGTTAATGTTTACATAGTTTTGTGATTACAAAGTACTTTAAGCAGAGCATCTCATTTTATTTTTGCATCAGTCTCAGATTGAGCCTTATTCAGTAGCCAAAAGGAAAATAATTGTTTAATTATCTTGTTAATATGACCAAATTAGCTTAGAAATAAGTACAGGAAGAAAAAAGATATCCACCATTTGGCCTGAATTATCTTTACTAAGCATGAAAGAAGAACTCTCTCTCTCTCCCTCCCTCTCTCTCTCTCTCTCTCTCTCTCTCTCTCTCTCTCTTTCTCTCTCTCTTTCTCTCTCTTTCTCTCTCTCCATATATATATATATATCTTTCCCTCCTTTTTTCTTCTCTTTCTCTCTCTTCTCTCTTTCATATATAGGCTAGTAGTCTCTCTCCACTAACTCCTTTCCATTTGTCTAAAGACATTAGGTCTCCCCAAACTTAAAAAAAAAGTCTTTCATTACCCTGAAAGAACATACAAGTATCATCCCATCTGTCTCCTCTCACTCATAAAGTTTACACCCAATGCCTCTACTTACTCAATATTTATTCTCTTAGCCTCTTGTATTTTCAACTCCATTCCTATTACTTTCCTGAAACTGCTCTCTCAAAAATTATTTGTTCCCTTCACTGATTGGTCTTTCTAAAAAGAGTTTTGGTATCTGATGAATAACATGAGATATCAAAACTCACCTTCTGACAATATTAATTTCTTCATTTTCTAAGAATTCATTGTATTTTTTACTTCACAAAGTTGAGGACTTTGTTTTAAATGTATTAAATGTTCTTTATAAATGTCATTATAATTTTGTTGGGATTCTGGAAATAATTTTTAATGTAGTAAAATAACAAATATTTAATATCAGTAACAGAAAAACAATGCAAATTTGAGACAGTCATGGTCACATTTATAGTTCTATATTTGGGGCTGATATTTGAACTAGATTTCTGAATATTTGTTTTACTATCAATGTCATAATAACATATTTGCTTTCTTGTCTCTTAACTTCTAATCTTTACCTAATTATCCATGAAGAGCATTAATACAAAAAAAATATAATTTTCAAATGATAAATAAAATGAGTGTCAATTATTTTGTAGCCAGCCCCCCCCAAGAGAGAAAAACAATCAAATGACTGCCCATCAGACATTTTGGAACATATTGATACTCAACCAATTATCTACTTGCTCTCCTTTATAACTTTTTTCTTCTTGAAATGCTTTAGACTACTCTTTGAAATCCAATATAAATTGAGAAATTCTGAATTAATTAGATGGATATTTATCCAAAGTATTTGTGTCTTTATATCATTCTTTTTCCTTCCTTCCACTTCCCTCTTCTATTGATAGATTTCATATTTTCAGCCTATTGTGTAGTAATAGGAATGACTATAAATGCATGGTGACACATTTATTAGGACTACATTAAGAATAAAAATAAACTCAGTCACATACTTATGTAATCAGAAGAAGAAAAAGTCTTTGACAAAGTATATCAGTCATTCATTATAAAACAAAATAAACACACAAAAAAACTACAAAGTTTAAGTATGGGGGATTTTTTAAAAGTATAACAAAAGCATCACTCTAAAATCAAAAGCTTATATGAAAATAGAATCTTTCCCACTAAATACAAGAGTAAGACAAGGATGTCTCCTCTCAACTCAATTATTACCTATTTGCTAAGGACATGATGATGTATGGAGAAAATCATCAAAGAAACTATGACAATCAATAGCTTCAGTAAAGTAGCAACATAAAATAAACACTTAAAAAGCAATAGCATTTCCTTTTCTTTTTAAACCCTTTGCTTGCATCTTAGAATCAATACTGTATGTTGGTTCCAAGGCAGAAAAGTAGTAAGAGTTAGGCAATTGGAGTTAAGGGACCCCCTACACAGCTAGAAAATGTCTGAGGCCAGATTTGAACACAGAACTTCCCATCTCTAGGCCTGGCTCTTAATCTACTCTGCCAACTAGTTGGCCCCATCAATAGCATTTCTTTATAGCAATGTCATAATTCAAGAAGAAATAACACAAAACAAAGCCCCATTCAAAATAACTAATATGCATAAAATATTTGGGGGTTCAGTCAAGCACAGCAAATTCAAGGCCTATATTAATACAATTTAAAATGCTTCTCAAAAAAATAATGAATTTCCCAAATAACTGGAGCAATATTCAGTGTTCGTGGCTAATCCATAAAAGAAAAATAACAATGGTACTAAATTTATTTTATAGATTTAGTACTATTTCAATCTAAATAATAGAGGGATATTTTATAGAACTAGGCAAAATAACAACAAAATTAATATGGAACAAAAAATATTAGATTGGGAGCTCAATATTAAATCTAAGACAAGGACTGTCTTTTGCCAATTTTTCTTGTATACCGAATGCCTCTTGGCATTTAACACAATGTAGTAGATGCTTAACAAATGTTACTTAATTAACTGACTGACAAAAGATCTAAAATATTAAGACAAACAATTCAAAAGATAGGAATAAAGGGAAAGTAGCCCTTCTAGACTTCAAATAATATTGTAAAGCAATAATTTTATATCTATTAGAAAGCTGACAAGAAAAGCAGATCAATAAAACAGAAAACAAGGAATTGGGGTTAACAAATTAATTGGAAAAGATCTATGTGTTTCACAAGAAATAAACTGAAAAACAACTTGGCAGAAATTAGAGTTAGTTTAAGATCTTATGCTATAGAACGAAATAAAATAAAAATGGATCCAAGAAAAATATTTAAAGTCATGTTATTATATTTTTAAAAAGTAGAGAAGCAAATAAGATATCTGACAACTATAAGGTGACAATGTGAGGATGGAGCACAAATTCTTAAGCAAAGTATAGAAATGATAAAGTAGACAATTTCACTTATCTAAAAACTAAAAGCCTTTCCATTAATAAAATGAGAATAATTATATAGTAATTTTAATTAGATTAGATAAAAAGGGAAGTAGTAAATTCTGAAGAAATCTTTGTATTATATATCCTAGATAAGAGCCTGATATTCAGATATATAGGGAATTAGCACAAATACATAAGAAAGGAGGCCATCCTCTATTAGATTAGTGAACAAACAATATTAATAAACAATTCTCAAAAAGGGAGTTTACAAATTATTAAATATTATCTGAAAGATTGTTCTAAATCACTAAGAAAAATGAAAATTTAAAAAATTCTGAAGTTTTATTGCACAATCAGAAAACTGAAGAAGATTAAAAAAAAATAATAGTCAATATTGGAGGGCTTGTAGAAAGACCATCACAGTGAAATTGTCTAAATATTCTGGAAAACAATTTGGAATTTTTCTAAGAACATGACTCTGTCTTAGGCCCTTTGACTCAGAAATCACATTTCTATGCAAATACCTCCAAGGAGGTCAAGGATAAAAATAAAGGGTCCATAAATATGAACATATTTATAGCAGTACTTTTTTTTAACCCTTACTTACTAATCAATACTTACTAATAATTCTAGGACAAAAGTGTGGTAAAGGCTAAACAAGTGAGGTTAAGTGACTTACCTAGGGACACACAGCTAGGAAATGTCAGAGACCAAATTTGAACCTAAGACCCCCCATTCTCCAGGTTTCTCTATCCATTGAGCCATCTACAATGTCCCTAGCAGTATTTTTTGTAGTTACAAAGAACTAGGAGCAAAATAAATTCCCATTTACTAGGGAATAATGAAATAAGTTGTGGTTCAGGATGTCATGGAATATTTGTGTGATAAAAGAAACAATGGATATAAATATGGATATGAACCAATACAAAGTAAGACAAAAATAATCAGAAAAGTGATATACACAAAAGACTAAAATAATGAAAAGAGAAAGAATTTTGAAAGAAGCAAAACTGAACACTAGGAAATTACAATGACCAAACTTGGCTGCAAAGAGAAGATACAGGAAGGCACTTCCCTTCCTTTGCAGAAATGGTTTACCAAAGGTTTGGAACACTGTATATAATGTCCAACTTTTTTTGATGTGTTGGTTAAATCATTCTTTTTTTTCTCTCTGTTAAAAGGGATTTCTCTCTGGGAAGGGGAAAAAAGTAGGATATGCTGGGAAATACAGGTGATATAATTTTTAAATGTCAATAAAATTTATATTAAAAAAGAAAATATTAATATAAAAGATATGTAGAAGGTGATTAGAAATTATAAAGGAAGGAGAAAAGGAACGAAAATAATAAAGTAATTGGGTTTAGAGCTAAAAGGACTGTTGGAAATTATCTAGCCTCAGAAACATTAAGTGACTTAGGATCATCAGTTTAGAGCTAGAAGGAATCTTATGTCAGACAATCCAGTCCCCTCACTTTATTGATAACTTGTCCAAGATCACAAGGGTAGCGAGTTGCAGAGCTGGGATTTAAACCAGTCCTCTAATTCTGAATCCCAGATTGTTGTTGTTGTTGTTGTTGTTGTTGTTTTTCACTCTAGTCACCTGCTACTGTATATAACAAAGTTCAAGCACAGATTTATGAAATTTAGATCTAGTTCTCTTCCTACTACACAACATTGACTCTAAATGGGTAGTAACTGAGGAGTTGAGATGAAGATAAAACAGGATATTGATACAGCAAAGAATGTAAAAGGGAAATAGAAGAAAGAACTAAGACATTAAAATGAAGAAAGAGAAAAAGAACAAAAGAGGGAGAGATGGATGCAAAGGGAAGAAGAGTGATAAAGGCAGAAGCAAAGACAGGAGATATAAACAAATTATCCCATTTCTTTTGTTACTAGACCTTTGATTTTATTAATGTGGTCAATTCCTGGTGGGCAAACTCCTTCCACCAATGTGGATTAGGAACTGATCTTCAGTTTATAGTCTTAGAGAACTGTCTAGAGCAATGGAACATTAAGTATTTGCCAAGGATCACACAACTGGTAGGTTTCAAAAGTAACACTTAAACTAACATTTTCCTAAGACCAGATTTCTATCCACTATTCCAAACTATCCCTATAGGCTCCTTTAACTGAGAGTAATACAAATTTGTGTGCATACTTAAATGAATGCACAAGAATTAACAGAACAAAAAAAATACAATTAAATAAATAAAATGAAAACCACCTCCCTCTCCCACAAAATTTAATATTTACCAAAAACAATAACAACATCATCATTGGAGAATAAAGCACTTCATTCCAGAAATCATGTTTGGATAGACTATAGCTTAAAACACTGGGATGATGCTGATAACATCTCCAGGGCACATCTCTCTCTCTCTCTCTCTCTCTCTCTCTCTCTCTCTCTCTCTTTCTCTCTCTCCCTTCCTCTCTCCCTCCCTCTCTCTCCTTGTCTTTCTGTCTCTCTCTCACTCTCTCACTCATTCTCTATCTCTCTTTCTGGCTCTTTCTTTCTCTTTTTTACTCTCTCACTCTCTCTTATCTCCCTCTCTCTCATTCTTTCTCTTTCTCACTCTCACTTTCTCTCCCCACTTCTCTCCCTGTCATTCTCTCTACCTCTCTCACCCCTCTCCCTCTCTCATCTTTCTCTCTCCATCTCTTTCTCTTTGTGTCTATGGCTCAATGTCTCTGTCACACACACACACACACACACACACACACACACACACACACGAACAGGCACATGCACATGCACCTCAGAAGCAGAAAGTACCAGAATTGCTTCTGTGCATCCAAATCAAAGCAAGGAAATAAATATTGCTGAAGGTTTTTAAATGGGAACAGGAACCTTTAGTGCAAGTTAAATGGCAGCAGCACAAAGTCCCTTCACAATGTAAAGAAAGACGAGCTGTCAGTGGGAGGAATATTCTAAAGCAACATAGAACGAAAAAAGGTTGGTTCAAAAAGAGGCTATGGTAAATGATTGCTTAAAGCAGATGTGTATTGTGGAAAGTGTCTGCAAGGATAACAGAAAAAAGATTGGGTTTCTAAGAAAGGTCCTTAAGGCTTTGTCTCCTTGGCACCAAGCACAGTACCTGGTATATAGTATAGTAGGCTCTTAATAAATGCTTTTTTGATTGGGGAAAACAAAAAAAAAAAACTAGGAGAGCAGAAAACTAAGTTCTCTGTTCTTGGAGCAGGCCTGGAACAATCTGGTAAGTGACTGGGACCAGAACAATTAAGGTCTGGATAACAATTGAATGAAAGTCAAACAATTCATAGTAGTTAGACTTTTTCAAAAGCAACCACCAAAAGAGGCACATTTGCAGGCTTTTCACAACAACCTTGAAAATGACTCTAAAGTTTTTCAGTAAATTGTGTCCATTAGGAAGGTCACTGACTGACACTACACCAGTGTGGGGTATTCTCCACTTTTTTTCCACTTTATGGGAAGGAAAAGAAAAGTTGAAAGTAACCTGGGAATGAAGAGATTTGAGGAAAATTGAAAGATAAATGTAAATGACATGCTACTTTCAGAAGCTCAGTACTGAAGCTGAAATTTACCTAGCATGATGGATAGATGTTGATCTGGCCTAATCTTAGCATTTAGCCTCTAGTTTAAATGAGCGGATAGATGGATAGATGGATGGATGGATGGATGGATGGATGGATGGATGGATGGATGGATGAAAAAAGCCTTTCTTAAAGTGCTTATTATATACCTATAGGGGGCCATGCCTCTATATGATTTTTTGGGGTCCTGAGCGGCGTGGTGGCATAGGATGGTTAAAGCAGGAGAAAGAAAAATGAGAACAACTAGACTAGTGGTTAGCCCATGCTGTCCCAAAGTCTGTGGGCTTGGGAGTTTATTATATACTGGTTTCAAACAAAGAACACAGCTATGAAGGGGTAACAGATCATACATAACCCATTAAAGTCTAAAGAGTAAAGGTATAAGTACCAAGACAATGGCCAAATTCCAACCATCAATTAGTAGGGATAATTCTGGGAGAGGAAATATTTTTATGGAGATGCTCACTTATTGAGTTCTATCTTCCAGGATTATAGGCACCTGGACAAATAAAGTCAAGACTAAAAGCGCCATACTTATCTAAGTATGCAGATTTATCTTAAGTAATGTTTGTCAGGGTCCAGGCTTCTTAATTATCAAGGAGAGGAATCATTAACTCAGTAGATGCTGGTCTGCCGCTTCAAAGTTTTCCAATAGGAGTTCTAAGAAAGGTGGGGATCAAAACTGAGTCAAAAGAGGAGCCTCAGATTTTTATCTTAGATGGCCCATTCTGTCTGCATTCCTGACATGCAGTGCAGAAAAATCATACACACAGTTTTACTTGCCGATGATTTTGTAATGGGATCCAGATAAAATATCTGTTACAGACTCTGTTTCTCTAAATGACTCCTAATAGCCTCTTGGAGGGATCAAGTTGATTTTGGATTAACCTACCTGCTGGTACCAGAGCCTTTTTTGGGGCTCAGGTGACCAGGACCAAACACAAAGACTGCCTCAGCCTGGATTGGTCACGTAGGGAATCCAGATAACAGGCCCTAAATTTGATCCTATTTCTCCAAAGGTTTTAATACATAGAACGGCTTCCCACATATACCCAACGTTGTACTAAGTCAGCAGTTGGGGACACCAAAAGAAAATGCTATTCTCAAGTAGCTCAGATTCTAAGTGAGAGACAGCATGTATAAGAAGGTTTAGAACTTTAGATGGAGGATAAAAAGGCCTTTAGTGAAGGGCAGATGACAATGCCTAGTGTTCCAGAAGGTAGAGAGCAAGGTAAATGTGTAAAGCAGACATATAAATGTTGGGAAAGCAATTCTGGATTTTCTAAAAAGTCCAGGGAAGGAAATCTGTGATTTTCACAATTCACAATTCCCAAATTGTCAAGGTTCTTCCTTTTTTACTGAAAAATTCAAAGTATAAACTCCCACCTCTGGCGGAATCTTTTAATTTGATTGTTTAGTATATTTCTTTCATTTTTCTGAGTTGAGCATAATTCAGATCAAATTTTCTCCTAAAAATTCTTCTAAGCCTTTGTCGGTATTTATTCTGATAAAGTTTGTGCCTGGTTCATCCCATGTATTTTGGAGTAGTGACAAACATGGCCTGGTAGACTAATGAAGTTGAGTATGTTTTATTTTATTGAGTCTTTAGTTCAAAACCAATATAATATTTAGGAGCCTCTACTTTTCCCTTTCCTCAGTGAATGACCTAGCATCTCTTCCAAGGTCAGGATGGCTTGGAGCCCAATCCCCTTGTTAAGTGCACTAATTAGCTTACAAAAATGGCTGGTTTTCACAAAATAGAGTCCAGGCAGTTTATGGGAGGTTTTTTGTTTGTTTGTTTGTTTATGGTATCATAAATCTAGAATTAGAATGGACCTCTGAAGTCATCTAATCCAAACTCTTCATTTTACAGATGAAGAAACTGAGGCCCAGATAAAGTGATTTTCCCAGTTTCTAAAGGGCAAAAGTAGGTTTGAACTCAGATTCTCTTATCTTAGACCTTTATCTACTCTATCTGTTTTTTATTCTATTTTTTTTAAAGAGCTGAGGGGATAGCTAGGTAGCTCAGTCAGGTCTAGAGATGGGAGGTCCTGGGTTCAAATCTGTCCTCAGTCACTTCTTAGATGTAAGTGAAGTCACTTAACCCCCATTACCTAGCCTTTACTGCTCTTCTGCCTTGGAACCAATATAGAGTATTGATTCTAACAATGAAGGTAAGGAATTAAAGAGTTAGAGACTAAAATATCAAAAAGGAAGCAAGAAGGAAAGGCTAGAAGAAGCCCACAGGCAAAAGAAAGCTATACTTTTGTTCTTCTGAGTATGACACATTAAATACATTATGAAAAAATAATGGGACTTCATTGTTTTCTAGGTCAAACATTTCTCAAAAACAAACCTTTAACAGTAGGCGACAGTATTTTGAAAAACATTACTTTGCAATTGATTTCTTTTAGCATTTCATTTAAATGATTCAGATAGTTTTAAAAAATACTATGATGAAAGAAAGTATTTTTTTCTTTTTTCTAGAATGAAAAAGAAAAAAATTTCTTTTTTCTAGAATGAAATGATAGGGCAATTCATATCTCCACTGATGCTGCTAGAATCTGGGTTCTCATAAATATTTTTTTAAACCTTTACCTTACATCTTGGAATCAATGTTGTGTACTGATTACAAGGCAGAAGAGCTGTAAGGGCTAGGCAATGAGAATTAGGTAATTTGCCCAGGGTCCCACAGCTAGGAAGTGTCTGAGGTCAAATTTGAACCCAGGACCTCCCATCTGTGAGCCTGGCTCTCCATCCACTGAGTCACCCAGCTGCCTCCTCATTAAACAATGATATGCTAACTAATTAAAGTTAACAATGATAATGTTAACAAATTACCATTTGTTAAAATGTTAACCCTTTTAACAAACCCTAATTCAAAAATTACAAAATGTTTGGAATCTTATACAGGGAAATAGATTGGAAATCCTAGTTCTTAAGAAGTCTTATCAATGGTGTCCTACATATGTAGGTCAAAATGGCTTTTGATAATCTTTATCAATTACCTCTCAAATCTCATAGGATTTAAGAGACAGGAACTATGCCATCTGAGCCCAGAACAAGATAAGGGATAGATGAGACAAGCAGCCACTTACAGTACAACATGCAGATGGGGGCATTCAAAGAAATATTTTAGTGTTACATTTTTTTAAAAAACCAAATATATTTTTCATACCAGAAAACCCAATAGAATACTGTAAGGTCTTTGAATGCAGGAACTTTTTCTTTTAATCTTTCCTTTTATCCCCAGTTCTTAGTACGGTGACCATATTTGGTTATTTGCACATAATAAATATTTAATAAATCCTCAATCAGTTGCTTAATGAATATTTGTTGAACCGAATTGATGAACTCTATAATCTATGGCATATATTTATTGTATAATAATAAATCAATAGCGTTACAGTAAAGGTTTAGAGTGACCAGTCAACTGTAATAGATGGCAGGATGAGTTTCTAAAGCCATATATACAATTTACAAAGCTTGTCTTGGGCACACAGGTGCTTTGTTCCAGGTTTGCCTGCTCTGCACGTAGAATGTAGTTTTAAACAAAATAGATTTCTTAAGAATCATGTGGTACAAAGAGTATTGGACCAGGAGACCTAAAATTTAATCCCAGCTCTGCCACTAGTTAAAGGTACGACCTCAGTCAAATTACTTTCCATTTCTAGACCCCAAATTCCTCATTTGACAAATGAGTGGATAACATTTACCCTGCCTTTAGTATATATTTTTCCCACTGGTGCTAGAGAGTTCACTGCTCTCTGCCAAGAGAGCCAGTTTTATTGGGCAAGAAAGAGCTAATTAAAAATAAGGCCAGCTTCAAAAGATATCACGTGAAATTCCAGAGAAGGAGAGAAGAGAAAATGGATTATTATGCACAGGAATATTTAGTAATCCAAGATAAAAACAGGTATAACACGTCAAAATATAGAGTCTGAGTCACCAATAGAGACACCATATTGCTTATGCCCTTATGGAAGGAGAAATGATTGTCTGTGCAGTTTATGCACATGAGTTTCCAATATATGGTGTGAAGGTTGGTCCAATAAATGATGCTACAGCTTATTACACAGGTCTGTTGCTGGCCCACAGGTTTCCTAACAGATTTGGCATGGACAAGACCTATGAAGGTCAGATGGAAGTAACTGGAGATGAGTTCAATGTGGAAAGCATTGGTGGCCAACATGGTGCCTTTACATGCTACCTGGATGCAGGTCTTGCCAGAACTACAACTAGAAACAAAGTCTTTGGGACCCTTAGGGGAGTATGGATGGTGGTCTATCTATTCCTCACAATACCAAACTCTTTCCTATTTGAGATTTAGCTTCTTCATATAAAAATGAGAGAACTGGTGGAAAAAATGGATTGTGAGGTGGCTTCCACCTCTAAAATTTTAAGAATGCTCATTTGGACCCAATTGCCCCTAATTGATTTCTTTGGATCAAGCTTACCCCTTAATCACCAGAACAAAGCACATAAGACTGTTCCTCTCTATTTTTTCATACACATACTTCCAGATACATTCTTTTCTCTGCTCCTCAAACTCAGCACTATTTTCTCATCTCTGAGCTTTTGTTCTTATGACTTCCCTGAAAATCTCTACCCCTTTATAAACAGCCTGGCCAGAAAAGAGTCACAAAAAACTACTATTTCACTTTTTTTTAAAAGAGTTTATTGTACATGTTGCTGGCCTTTCTATCATATCTATTTATCATGAAGTAAATTCAAGAAGGTACTATATAATGGCAAGGCTCATCTCTACTTGTGTTTCTTTTCTTCTTCATGAGTCATCATGTGTCCTAATAAGTTCCTTACCAAGAGTTCAGCACTTACTGATAATGTCCTCAAAGACTCTGGCCACCCTGCTTCCAGTTCTGGTTCTCAAAGTTTCCAGGGGAGAGTATCCTAACTCCTTTTTGCCCCAGATTCTCCATTTGGGAAGAGAAGAACAATTTCTGCCAAATACCTGTCCTCGCAGAGACGGTGCCAAGATGAAATTATGCTTGTAAAGTAGCTTGACATTTGGGAACAAAAGTATCCACAGAAGCAGAAAGTGTTGTTATTTATCTGTAGTGGGTTTGGATTTTTTCTAATTTTTCTAATTTTCTAAACTTCTTTTTGCTGTGGTCTTATCCATGCAGGACATCAATGGCTCAATTCTAGCCTCATGTTTCATCAAACTAAGAAAGTATCTGTTTTGAAATGCCCTCTCTTCTTCAATCATAGACTGCTCTCCTAATCCTAGCAACAATTCTCACAAATATATGTCACTGATCAGAAAGGACATTGGGTGAGGGTGCATAAATATAGCATGGTCACCATGTTGGAAAAGTATGTGTTCCACTGCATGTATGTGTCACCAGCAACATCTATACACATTCACATGATAGGGTTATAATTTAAATATTCTTTCTAAAATCCACAGTATCCTGGTCACCTTGATATTTACCTTATGGATCTAAAATAAATAGAAATGGTTTGCTATTAGCTGAGCCTAGTGAAATAACTAAATAATTGAAATTCTAAACTTTCTGATATTTAGTGCTTCTAATTTGGTAATAATTTTGGATTGGTCCTGTAAGTATATTAATATAGGAAATATCCAGTAAGGAAACTCCTTATAAAAATGCACATCAGTGCCTATTTGACACTAACTAATAGGTTATGTGATTTATTCAGGGTCACCTAGCCAATATATATTAGAGCGAGAATTGGAATCTAGGTCTTCTTGACTCCAAGGTCAGATCTTTATCCAATATACCAATTTGCCTCTCTTGTTTACAATATAGTGATAGTTCACTTTAGTTGTTTTTCAGTTATAGTCAAATCTTAATGACCCCATTTGGGATTTTCTTAGCAAAGATCCTGGAGTGATTTGCCATTTCTTTCTACCACTCATTTTATAGATGAGAAACTAAGGCAGAGAAGATTCAGTGACTTGTCTAGGGTCACACAGCTAATAAGTGTCTGAAGTCAGATTTGAATTCAGGAGATCGGTCTTCCTGACTCCAGGCCTATCCTGGCTGCCCCAATATTATGGTTCACATCTTCAAACTTGAAAGATCTGCCACTATTCACACCATTCTTAAGGTTTAATGTGATATTATTCAGAGTTTGACTTTTTAAAAAGATGGCCATGAAATCATTCCTTAACATTCTTTCTGTAGAGCATTCTAATGTCATATGAATATGTAACATAGCTGTATTTGACCAAAAGAACAAATCATCACATTAATCTTTTCCTTTTCCTCTCAGTTATCTCATTTCTTATTTAGTTATCTTATTTCTCCTCAGTATGCTCTCTTTTCTCATTATTTTAGGCTATTTATTCACTAAAAAAGGACAATATCTAATTCTGTCCTTGGCAAAGTGCCTGGTATACTATTGTTATTCAAAAATATGTTTTATTATAATCATTTCCATTATTTAGGGGGACTCGATCCTGTCAGTGAGAATAAAATAAATTGTTTACTTTCTAAAAAGTCATTCATTCTTTTGGGCCACGACTATGCATAGGACAAGACCATTTGCTAAATGATTAATACTGGTGTGAAAGTTATGGGTCTTAAAAAAAATAAACAATTGGCAGAAGATAGAGGAAAGAATGCTGGATTTCAGAGCCAAGGAACTGAGTTGAAATCTTAACTATACCACTTACTGCCTATGTGACTTTGGGAAAGGCACTTATCCTCCGAGTTCCCTCATCTATAAAATGAGAAGGTGATGCTAGATATCCAATATCAGTTTCTTTCTCTTGCTTCTCCTTAGTTCAAGACTTCAACAGCTCATATCTAAACTATTTCAATAACCTTCTATTTGGTCCACCTAGCTCAAAGTTATTCCCTATCCAACATATCCTGTACCAGATGCCAAAGTAATTTTTCTGAAGCACAAATCTGACATGCTTTTTCTCTTGATTATTAATTTCCAGATGGCTCCTTATTGCCTCTTAGAAGGAAGTATAAATTCCTGTTTTATATTTGAAGCCCTTTCATAACCTGGCTTCACACTACATTTCAGCCTTGGTGAGAGGAACATACTCTATATTATATACTTCTTCACCCAATCTCTGGTCCAGCCAGAATGGCTTTACCATTCCACATACACTATATTCCATTTTCTATCTCCATCTTTGCACCATCTGCCACAGCTGTAAAGCTCTCCCTCCTAACTTCAGCCTTTTGAAATCTTATTTCCATCAAAGCTCAACACAAGTGCCATATTCTTCATGTGATGGTTCAGTCATTTCAATTGTTTCTGACTCTTGATGGCCGCATTCGTTTTTTTTTTTTTAACAGAGATACTGAAGTGTTTTTTTCTTTCCTTCTATAGCTCACTTTACAGATGAGGAAACTGCAGCAAGCAGGGTTAAGTGGCTTGTTCAGGGTCACCCATCTAGTAAACATCTAAAGCCAGATTGGAACTCATTTTTCATCCACTATGGCATCTTCAGGGTTCCCTTTCTTTATTCTTCACAGCCATTCATGTCTTTATTTCCCTTTCTCTCCCCATCCTACAGTTCTTTGAATTTATTTTATTATATGCTTATTCATATATATATTGTCTATTCTGACAAAGTAGAGGCACTTTGAGGCGAGAGACTGAACCATTTCTGTCTCCGTGTCTCTGGCATCTAGCACAGTGTTTGGTATATATATGTTGTTCAGTCATTCCATCATGTCTAACTCTTTGTGATCACATGGACCATAGCACACTAGTATTGTCCATGGAGTTTTCTTGGCAAAGATACTGGTGTAGTTTGCCATTTCCTTCTCTAGTGGATTAAGGCAAAGAGAGATCAAATAATTTGCCCAAATAGTAAGTGTCTGAGTGAGGCCAGATTTGAACTTAGGTCTTCCTGCCTCCAGGACCAGTGGTCTCTCTACTGAGTCATCTTGCTACCTGCTTGGCACATAGTAGGCTCTTCAAACTTTTTGATGGAATGTTTTCAGATATAAATCTCTGAGGTCATTAATGAACTGAATGATTGTGAGCTCTTCTACTAGTCAAAGATCTTAAAGATAATTTCTTCCTTGATTCTCTAATTTGCTTATGGTGTCATCTTTTATGTTTCAGTCATGTAACTACTTGGATAAGGCAATTGTGTGCACAAAGGTCAGAAAAAAAAAGTGATAAAAGGACACTCTAAAGGTCTCTCTGAAGAACTTTGGCATAGATTTCAAGACATGGGAGATACTGGCACAGGACCATCCTGTATGGCATGCTCTCCTCAAAGAAGGTGATATTCTATAGAAGCAAAGCAGAATTGCAGTAGTTCAAAAGAAACATGAGATCTGCACATTTAAACACATCTCTGTCCCAAATTTTCATATGGATTATTTGTGCCTGACCTGCAGGAGAACCCTCTGAGCTCACAATGGTCTGATCATCCACAGAAGGACACAGCAAATTTAACGTCAATAGAGTGATGTCATTTGGGTTCTCTTTGAGTACACAGGACAATGATCAGTTTTTGGTATGATATAAGAGGTTGTTCCAAACCTAATTTTTGCCAGATTGCTGTCCAGTTTTCCCAGCAGATTTTGTCAGATAGCAGCATATCCTTACTGCATTGACTGAGGCTTTTCTAACCACTACCAAATTTATTAAATCATTGCTGCTTTTTAGTATAGCTTGAGATCTGGCACTGCTGGGCTCCCTTCCTCCTTACTTTTTTTTTTTAAACCTTTGTACTTCGGTGTATTGTCTCATAGGTGGAAGGTTGGTAAGGGTGGGCAATGGGGGTCAAGTGACTTGCCCAGGGTCACACAGCTGGGAAGTGGCTGAGGCCGGGTTTGAACCTAGGACCTCCTGTCTCTAGGCCTGACTCTCACTCCACTGAGCTACCCAGCTGCCCCCCCTCCTTACTTTTTAAAAAATTATTCCTCTTAAAATTATCCATCTTTTATTTCTCCATATGATTTTATAATTTTTTCTATGGTGCATTCATATAAAAGACTCTTTTTAAAGGTAAGCATGATTACTTATGAGAAATTCCTTCCCTGCTCTGAGACATATATGGGTTTACATCCTTTCTTGGGGGGAACCTAGAAAGAGAATAGACTTCAAAAAAGTAGAATAGGTTGCCTTGAGAAGTATGTGGGTTATTTTCCCTGGAGAATCTAAAGTAAAGGTTGGATGACCATTTTTCAGAGATTCTGAGGCTTGGAGATAAGGGAATTAGGAAGAAAGATTACTACTCAGAGAAGGACTGGACTAGATGATCTGAGAGATTCTTTCAAACCCTGAACTTCTATTTCACTTATTGGCATTTAGTTGGGCAAAAAAAATATCTAATAACTAATTTCCTCTTCATTGGCTAGGAATTTTTCCCTTTTCATTTTTGATACTGATATTTTGGTTTTCTTCTTTCTTTTTTTATTATATTAGCCAATGCTTTATCTATTTTATTGCTATATGCAAATATGGCATCAATGATCCCTTTTGTCCCTAAGATCCTATCATTCTAATAGTGATGTTTCTCTCAAAGAGTGAGTTTGACTACTTTTGGCAACTCTGCCTCACCTAAATCCAATTCACACCCAAGTCAAGACATCACTCTGTGATGTCATTGGTCCTCCTGAAAATGAATCATGAACAACATCATTCTAATATTCTTATAGAAATAATTCTATAGTGTTTTATTTTGTATTTCCTCTTTTATTATAAACTTAAATCAATGAACAAACATTTCAACATGTAAAGAAAGAGGATTTTAGAATAAATTGAACTTCTGAAAGTTTTTAAGCATATGTGCATATATTTTTTATACATCACATATATGTATGTATATGTATATAGTATATGTATAAATGATGGCTTAAGGGATGATAGTGAGCTATTTTGTCTTCATCCAGCTATACACAACCACCTGGCTAGAGAGACTCTTAAGCATTTTTAGATCTGTCTTCTGAACTCTTTTCTCCTGAAGGAATCATAGGGATCTCTCAATTTAAGCTGTAATCTATGCCTTAATACAAAGGAAAAATTAGCAAAACCATTCAATATATCAAAAAAAATTGAAGGGCAGCTAGATGATTCAGTGGCTAGAGAGCCAGGCCAGGAGATGAGAAATCCTGGGTTCAAAAATGGCTTCAGATACTTCCTAGCTATGTGGCACTGGGCAAGTCACTTAATCCCAATTGCCTATGGAATATACAGCACCTGTAAACCTTGCAATCTTTCAAATGAGTTCAAGGAGGCATCTTCTCATACCCCTTCTTTTAGTCCAAATTTGTTCTTTGCAATTTTACAACATTCATCTTTAATTGTTTTGTTGTTATTAATTCTTTTTTACGTACATAAAATTTACATTGTTTTAGTGACTTATGTGTTATTTTTTTTTGTTTTGCTTACTTCACTTTGCATTAATTCATCTAAGTCTTTCCATTAAGCAATATGTTTTAAAATATTGTGGGAATATTTAATAAAATATCTTAGGGAGAGAAAAATAAAATGGACTTAATGGATCAAAAAAATCAATTGAGAAAATGGCAGAGAAGAGCAGAGAAGCTCAAAGTCACCATGAAAATCTTTTCCAACCAATCTTAAAATAATGCCACAAAACAAATACGGGAGTGAAATAAACAACAAGGAGACAGAGTGAAACAACTTTCAAGAAGAGAAAAATCAATTGAAAGAACATCAAGGGAAGCAGAGTCATGATGACAAAGTATTAGGAAATATAGGAAGTCTTCTTTGCCCCACTTCCTCCATAACTCCTCTAAATAAAGAAATCATACTAGATTTGATAAGGAATTTTTTTTAAATCATAACTCACTTTTCTAGGACAAATTAGCAAGATGAGACAGACAGATCTATGGACACCGAAAAAGGGTCAAAAGTGCACTATGTGGAGCATTAGAAAGAGGATCTGCTGAAGGGTAAGATAAAGTCCATAATCAAGCATAAGAGGCCAGAATTTGTGTGGTGCAGGAACTGGCACCAATTGGCCCCTCTGGTGTTTACTAGTGCATTCTGGGTCATAGATCCAGAACAGATGGAAGAAGAGATCTAAGCCTAACTACATTCTAGGGTGAGAAACGGTGACAGGGCATTAGGCTATATAAGTAAAGGGAAAGTTTGGGAGCAAGCAGTAGCTGCTTAATTCAAACCTCAGGAGAGGAATAAAGTCTCAGTTCCAGATTCTAGATCAGCCTAAAATCTGCAAAGAAACAACCAAAACAGTCGATGGGGATATGATTGGGGATGTAGACTCTAAATGATCGCCCTAGTGCAAATATCAATAATATGGAAATAGGTCTTGATCAATGACACATGTAAAACCCACTGGAATTGGGTGTTGGCTATGGGAGGGGGGTGGGAGAAGGGGAAGGAAAGAACATGAATCATGTAACCATGGAAAAATTTTCTTAATCAATAAAAAAAGAAACCTTCAGAATAAGCATTTTACAATTCAAATATCATCATCACTTCAAGTTAAGGTGATTTATTATTTTGTTTACTGTCTAAACTTAAGAAATTATTAATAATAAAAAATAAACTTAAAGAAAAAAAGAAATAAACAAAACAGAAATCCTAGACAAAAGGAACACCTAAGATCTGTGAGAAAGGAAGGAATTTAAGACCAAGCAAGTGAAAGAGAACATTACAAAATGTAAAATGAATGACTTTGATTATATCAAATTAAAAAGGTTTTGTACAAACAAAACAAATGAAACCAAAAATAGAAGGAAACCAACAAAATGGGAGAACATTTATATAACAAAACTCTCTGACAAAGGTTTAATTTCCCAAATATATAAGGAACTAAGTCAAATTTACAAAAAAATCAAGCCATTCCCCAATCGACAAGGGACATGAATAGGCAGTTTTCATATGAAGAAATCAAAACTATCAATAAGCACATGAAAAAAGTATTCTAAATCCCTCCTGATTTAGAGAAATGCAAATTAAAACAACTCTGAGGTATCACCTCACACCTAGCAGATTTGTCTAAAATGATAGAAGGGGAGAGTAATGAATGTTGGAGGGGATGTGGCCAAATTGGGACATTAATGCATTGCTGGTGGAGTTGTGAATTGGTCCAACCATTCTGAAGGGCAATTTGAAACTATGTGCAAAGGGCTTTAAAAGAATGCCTGCCTTTTGACCCAGTCATACCACTGCTGGGCTTATACCCCAAAGAGTTAATAAGGAAAAATCCATGTACAAAATTATTTATATCTGTGCTCTTTGTGGTGGCAAAAAAAAATTGAAAAACAAGGGGGTATCCAAGATTGGGGAATGGCTGAACAAATTGTGGTATCTGATGGTGATGGAATACTATTGTGCTGAAAGGAATGATGAACTGGAAGATTTCTATGTGAATTGGAAAGACCTCCAGGAATATTGATGTAGAGCAAAAGGAGCAGAACTAGGAGAACATTGCACATAGAGATTGATGCATTGTGGCACAATCTAATATAATAGACTTTTCTACTAGCAGCAATTCAATGACCCAGGACAATTCGCAGGAACTTAATGAGAAAGAATATTCTCCACATTCAGAGAAAGAACTGTGGGAGCAAAAACGCAGAAGAAAAACATATGATTGATCACGTGGTTCAGTGGGGATATGATTGGGGTTTGGGTGTTAAAAGATCACTCTACTAAAAATATGAATAACATGGAAATAGGTTTTGAACAATGATACATGTATATAAACCAGTGGAATTGCTTGTCAGCTCCAGGAGAGAAGAGGGAAGGGGAAGGGGGTGGGGGATCATGAATCATGTAACCATGGAAAAATATTCTAAATAAAACTTTAAAAAGAAAATATGAGAAAAGATCAGGCAGGCTCTTGAAAGAGATTTTCTACAATAGACTATAATCACATAATAATCACATAATTCCAGGCTAACCCAAAAAGTATTCATTAACTGTCTATAGTGTGTGGGACACATTTTTAGTGCTGATAATTCAGAGACAAAAATGAAAACCAATTCCTGGCCTCAAGTAGCTTCTAAGGGTGTAAAATGCAACTCATTCCAACAAGCTCACTTTGTGTATTTGCTGAAGTCACACAAAATTCTTGATAAATGCAACTCTAGAGAAAAACCTGTTCAACAATCATCTGATTATTACTATTAAGCAAATCATATCAAGATAAAGGTACACAAAGTGTCTGCCATTATCTTGGGAAATATAGAGGATATGAATAGAAGAGGAATCCCTTATAGATGGCAAGTTCTTCCAGATATTTGTTGGTAGATGATATTTTGTGAATTGAGTCACACACCAGAATATCACAAGGAATCTACATGAGAAAAATAAAATCATTGAAGAAAAACTGTTGTCAAGACTATGGCATAAAGTTAAATGGAAAATCCATTGAGTTCATCAGTATATATATCTAAGACAGATGTGACAAACAAACAACGGGCCCAGATTAAAGAGAGGTAAGAGACCAATCTGAAATTGCACTAGGGAAAATGCATAGGGTATTTAACGTTCCCAAGTTGTTCCCTGGTATAGAAGCCCAGCTTTTATATACAATATTCTCCAGAGGTTACTATATGGTTATTAAGGCTTAAATATCATCTACAAAGAATGAAAGTGGCTATTGATCCAAAGGGCAATGGAGAGACACAGGGTAATACATTTCTAATAATGGCACATGAGTAGGTATTATTAGGAATATCATTTAGGAACTGTATGATCAGTAAAACAAGACATAGAATTAAAGGATCATAGACAAAGAGCAGGAAGGACTTATAGACCATCAAATCTATTTCTCCCCCAACCTATTTTGAATAAAAAGTGATTGAGACTCAGAAAGATAAAGTGAGTTGCCTAGCATCACACAACCAGTGTCTGAAGCAGGATTTGAACCTAGGAACTTTTGATTGCAAGTCCAATGCAAAGGAAAATAAATGGATAATCTGTGTGATGCTCTGGTATATGTACCCCAAAAAAAAGATGGAGGAAGATTTCCAGAACATTGAGTAAGACCTCCTCTACCAAGGATTTTTGAGAGGACAAAGACAAACACAATGCAAAAGTATATTATGGGTTATGCTCTTTGTACATGGCAGACATTAAGAAATACTTACTGATTGACTGACCCATGCCAACAAATGCACACATCACTGAGATCCATTGAAGTATCAAAACACAAATAATGGAAGGAGTTGTGTTCTTAACTAACAGGGCATATGCACACCACTGAAATCACAAAGCCATCTAATATGGTCTCAGACACTTACAAACCATATGGTCTTAGCAATTAACCTTAATTAATAATAATAATAAGCACTTCACCCACTTTCTTCAGTTTACTCATCTGTAATGTAGGGATAACATCTACCTCTCAGGATTGATGTGAGGATCAAATAAGCTAATAATAATTAATATAAGGCACTTAACATAATGTTTGGCACACAGTAAGCACTATATAAATATTAGCTAACATTGTTATTATTATATTATTATTGTATCATTTTGGACCCTCATAAGATTGCAAAGAAACACTCTCCTTAAGTTCATTTTCCTTGGTCTTTATTGAAAGTCAAGAAATGCTTGTACAGCCTCTGCAGACAAAAGTTTTTCATGCTACCCCAACTGATGCATCTGGCTTGAGTTTAGTTTCATGTACCTTCTGCCTAGTATTTACTATGCAATGAAAACTTGAAGAAATGTCTTCTTCCTTTGCAATCCTAGCATTAAACCGTTCTTTGGTTAACAGCTTTTTTGTTTAGCTATCATCCCTAGTCCAGGTTCCTTAGGAACTTAGATCAGCCTTTAGTACAAACTGACCACCACCACCAGAATATTCACAAAGTCCTCCGAGTATATATATTCTCACTGAGTTTAACAGTCAGATTTTAACTTGTGCTTACACTACTAACTCAAATGGATCTATGATCCTATTGATTTAATTATTCCTTCCAATGATGCAGATCACAATACATTCATAACTGCCATACTGAGCAACAATTATCTATGTTCTCTCAAAAGTTGCTACAGGCAGTTCACTCAATGTGTCTATTATCATTGCAATGGAACCACTGGAGTTCAATGACTATTCATTCCCTACCACATACCCTGTCCATCTTTTCATCATATATTTATATCCATGGTGCATCTTTTATTCCTGTTCTCTTCAAATTTCCTTATTAGTTCTATGTTGTAGCCTGTTTATATCCACTTTGTACCTCTCTATTCCTCTCCATTGGGTACATATTTTCAAAACCTTGACTACAGTTCTATTCCATGTAGCACTATCATACAGAAAAACTAGCAGAATGTTAAAGCAACATGTAAAGTAAAATATATAGTTTAATTCATTTATTCTAATTAATTTATTCTAATTCTAGTCTATAATCATACCATCAATAAATCATTTACAAGTTCATACTATCTCCAAAATTATTACTTCCCTGTCTCATAAAAATGATAAGTTTAAAAAAGTTCTGCTTGAAAAATAGAATAAAACACCCACATCAATAACGTCATTTCTAAATATTTGTTGAAATGAAATTTCAGTAGGGGCAGTATTTTTTTTTTACATGGGGCAGTAAAATTAGATGGCTCAAGTGGATTAAGAACCAAGTCTAGAGACAGGAGATCCTGAGTACAAATCTGGCTTCAAACACTTCCTAGCTTTGCAACCCTGGTCAAGACATTTAACTCCCATTGCCTAACCCTTATCCCTCTTCTGCCTTGGAACCAATACACACTATTGATTCTAAGCCAGAAGGTGAGGGTTAAAAAAAAAAAGAAAAGAAAAGAAAAAATGGAATTCATACAACAAGTAATAGATTGTCAAATCTCAGAAATTTTACATGGTCTCTCCAACATGAGTAAAATGTGTTTCTGATCATCTGACATCTTCCTCAAAATGTGTAAAATAAGATGTCTTCTCAATAAGTGTGTGACATTTAATTCAAAGGGCAAATCCAGAATTTAAAAGTCAAAGTTGAAAGATAGTACATCTTATTTCAGAAGTAACATGATACAATGGAAATAGTACAGGTCTGGTGTCAAATAATTTGAATTTGAATAATTTGATGGGAAACCTGAAAACTCTACCTAAACACTAGGTACATCTACCCACTCCTGGTCCATAATGAATGCCATATATTGGGGGTAAGGGAGCATAGAGACATATTAAAACTAAAGTCATGTCATTTGCCTCCTCAAAAATTTCTTTCAAAAAGTTAGGGATTCATGCTAGTTCCTGAATGACCATAATTAAATAAATATGAAAAGGAGTAATGTGTTTGAGGTTTTGAGAAGCTACTGCCCAAATTCCCATAGAAACCTTATCAGTACAGTATCCTTTTGTCCTAAGATTGACATACTAAAATTAGCAACAGGATTCGCAAATAGTTGAACAGAAAGAACATGAATCCAAGGGGCTACTTTAAAATCAGAAGAAAATAGACTTAACTACAATAACTAGACCTCAACACAACAAATGGATACACAAGAGCCTGAGGGTTGCAGCTGTCCCCAGTCTATTGGTCCTGCTTCCAGTCTAGCCTTCTTGGCCATCATCCAAGGAAGCAACTACTGTGGAGAAGCAGCCAGCCATCTCTACCAACTGCCACTCACAGGGCACTCATGTCAGCTTTGCTGAAGAAACCAGGCATAGGCAAGAGACAGCATGTGTCAGGAAAATCAAACCATCACCACTTTGACCACTATCTCCCCTTGGTCCCTAATAGAGATGACGCAGGACACTGACCAAAGAGCTTTTGGACCAGTCATGCCTCCAGGTCAGTCCCTGTAACTATCATCCTGATAAGTAAACCTCATAGAAATTCAATCTGAAAACTTCAAAAGCCCCAGAAAAGAAAACTCATTATGAAAGTCCTTGACACTGTCCAATGATTCAGCATCATAAATTGATATGGTTTCATCCATGAAAATGACATTAAAGAATAGGCATTACCATCTGCTTTGCCTCTGTTCCCTAAGGACCAGAAGATCTCTCCATCTGACTCAGAGTTGAAACCTTCTATACATGTAGTCTTCCTCAAAAGAGAGAGAACAGGATTAGTCTTGTTTTTCTATTTGAATTCACAGCATTTAGCATGTGGCATTATGTAAATATATATGTGCTTAATAAATGCTCTATTCATTCATCATCATTAACTAAGAGAAATTAATTCTAACATATACAAGTAATACACAGGTATAGCAAGTGGCAGCTAGGTGGCAGAGTAGATAAGACCTAGACCCCTGATGGCGAACTTATGGCACACGTGTCAGCATTGACACACGTAGTCATTTTTGATGACATGCAGTCGCATGCGGCCACATACAGAGAACTATGGGGCCAGATGCCGAGGATGAAACATTTTCTGTAGTGTAGTGTAGAAACTCTGTGCCAAAGGTCTGTTGGCCAAAACAACAGAAGTCCGGCACAGAGCATCTAGTTCTGAGACTTCCGGACCATTAGGGGACCTTTGATCTCACTTCTGGCCAGCGGAGCAGGGAGTAGCAGAATGCCGCAGGGGACGTATCTCTGGGGGCTCTGTGATCACCATTGCCAGCAACCTCATAACCACAGCAACCATCATCCTATCTACTGTTCTGGGGTGTTGTGGATTTCTAATGACCATCATTACTGAGATAAGTGAGGAGGAGGCTGGGAGAGGCGAGGGCCTGTGCTATGGGTGCCGTTTCCCGCCATTAGAAATAGTGGCAGCCATCTTAATTTACATAAGGAATGCCATCTTGCAGCATAGTGCAGACTCCATTTCACCACTATTACTGTTGTGCATCCTTATTAACCCTGCCATTTCCTAAAAGACAGTTACATGTGCCATCTTGTAATCAGTTAGGCTAGTTAACCCCTAATTGCCTGCAGGGCTAACATGCTATCTATAATTTTATCTTCTGTCACTGCCTCCCTGATGGAAAACCCAAAAAATAAAAAAAAGCCAAGGTTAAGTAAAGGAAGTGGTAGTAGCAGTAAATGACCCTTTCAAGAGACATGGACCAAGATGTATGGCATTATAGAAAAAAATGGCAGATCATTTTGCATTCTATGCGCTGAAACAGTAGTAAGCAGAACATAGAATATAAATAGACATTTTGAAACTAATCATTCCCAGCTCTTGAAAAAAAGTGAGGATGAAAGGAAGGAATACATTTCCAGGCAGCTACAGCATTATAAGAGCCAATCTAATTCCATCCTTAAATTTTTAAAAGGCTCTACAAATTTAACATCTGAAAGTTTGAGCATTGCTCACTTGATAGCTCAGCATGGAAAAGCACTCAGTGAGAGAGAATATATTAAAGAAACCCTCCTAAGATGTACACTAGTTCTATTTCATGACATGCAGAATAAAGATGCAATTATTAAGAGAATATCTGAGTTACCACTCAGTAGAAATATCATAAAAGACTAAATAATGAGACTGAACACAAACATACAATATCAATTAAAGAGAGACATAAGAAATTGTAAATATTTTTCAATCTCTCTTGATGAAACTACTGATGTCACATCACATGCTCAGTTGGCCATTATTGGTCGATATTCTGATGGTCTCACAATGAGAGAAGAGTTGATAAAGTTAGTATCAGTGCCAAAAAGTACATCAGGAAATGAAATATGTAAGGTTGTTATACAAACATTTTGTGACCTAAGGCATTGATATCTCTAAAGTTGTCTCAGTGATGTCAGATGGGGCACAAAAAATGGTGGGGAAAAAGTTGGATTTGTCAAATTGTTTATGGAAGCTTTTGGACATCCGATTGTGCCTTTTCGTTGTATTATCCATCAGGAGGCTTTATGTGCCAAGGCAGGATTCATCAATTTAAATGACTTAATGTCAGTTGTTACAAAAATAGTCAATTTAAGCTCACTCCCTTCACAAGCAAGAATTTTCTGCACTTTTACTGGAGGTTGATTCCACCTACAGTAGACTGCTGATGTACAATAACATAATGTAAGATGGCTGAGTTCTTGAGCATTTTGTGGAGTGCTTTGAAGAAATTAAGGTATTTTTTAGGATAAGGATCTGGGAAACTTTCCTCAGCTCAATGATGATAAGTGGGTCAAGACCCTGATGTTTTTTACAGATCTCTCTGTTCATATTAATGAACTGAATTTAAAGTTACAAGGTTTTGGCAAAAGTATTGACGTTATGTTTGGATACATAAAAATTTTGAAAGTAAACTTGATATTTTCAAGTAAGATGTAGAAACTAAAACTTATAAGTATTTTCCTTGAGTAACAAAATATTTTCAGAAGGCTAGTGTAGCTGTACAAAATAAAATGGAACCCTTGCATACAAAGTACAAGCATGTTTTAGACTCATTACTTGATCAGTTCAGTGATAGATTTAATCAATTTAGAAGCCTAGAACAGACCATGAAAATAATTAAGTATCCTGATGTAGTAGTCTATAGTAGTTTGGAATTGAATGGTTTCCATTGGATGCATATTGATGATTTAGAGATGCAACTTGCAGAATTTCAAGAAGCATCTAGACTCAGGTATTTGTCAACTTGAGGTCAAAGCTTGAAAATCTGGAAAAATGCCACTTGGAGAATCAAGATGAGTGCCACTATGAACAGGAAATTTGGAGTGCCTGGAACCAATTACAAGACACTTAGTACCCTGAAAAATATAACAATGGCTTTTCTCACAATTTTTCACTCTATGTACTTTTGTGAGACCTTATTCTCTGCGTTAAATCGTATAAAAACCAACGAAAGAAATAGATTGACAGATGAAGTTAGTAGCACTTGCTTGGGCTTGAAGTGTACAAAATACAAACCTTCAATTGAAGATTTAGCAGCTAAATGAATTTTCATTAGCCAATGAAATTCAGCAACAAAAAAAATCCCTAATAAGCAATTAGTTAAAGAATTCCCCTCCCCATCACTTATCTTAGTTCAGGGCACCCCACAGAAGTTAAATAATATCAAGACCAACAAAAGAAACCAACGGACAGATGAACAAAGAAGTCACTAAGCAGGTAAGTTAAATAATTAGGTTTTGGTTTATTAAATACATTCATATATTACAATTATACATTTTTGTTATTTAAACTATAAACATCACGAAATTATGGTTTTTTTTCTTGAAGTGACATACCACCCAAGTTATGCTCAGTTTTTTGGCAAATTTTGACACACCAAGCTCAAAAGGTTACCCATCATTGACCTAGATCTTGTAGACAGGAGGATCTGAATTCAAATCCAGGTTCCAACACTAGCTGTGTGACTCAGGGAAAGTCACTTAACCCTGTTTGACTCAGTTTCCTCATCTGCAAAATGAGCTGGAGAAGTAAACAGTAAACTACCTCAGAATTTCTCCCAAGAAAATCCTAAGTGGGGTCATGAAGAATCTCAAATTAATGAACAATAATGGTATAGCAGAAAGAGAGCTAGCTCTGAAGTTGGAGGATATGGGTTCAAATTCTGACTGCCACTTAATTTTTAAGTGATCCAAGGCAAGTCACTTTCATTTCTGTAGTCCTCAATTTCTCCTCTACGAATTGAGAAATTTGACACAATTTCTATATTCATTTCATCCCAGTGTTTCATTGGCAAAGGCTACCTTTGCCACCTTGACTTCTGATTTTCTCATCAGTAAAATGAGAGGGTCCTGGGGGCAGCTGGGTAGCTCAGTGGATTGAGAGCCAGACCTAGAAACGGGAGGTCCTAGGTTCAAATCTGGCCTCAGACACTTCCCAGCCATGTGACCCTGGGCAAGTCACTTGACCCCCATTGCCTACTCTTACTACTCTTCTGCCTTGGAGCCAATACACAGTATTGACTCCAAGACCGAAGGTAAGAGTTAAAAAAAGAGAGAGAGAGAGAGAGAGGGTCCTTAATATTGCTTTCAACTGTAGGTCTATGCCTTTATTATTTTAAGAATAAAATTGGGTCTATTCCATTTTACATCAAATTGTGCTTTGTTTTTCCCAATTTTAAGTACATGACTTTTTCTCTAACTTGATAGAATGGAGTGTTTGTTTGTTTTTTCTTTTAGGGAAAGGGTTTTTCTTTCTTTCAGGAAAGTCTTACATAGCACTAAAAGCATGAAATAGCAAAAAAGAGACTTGAATTGGGAGCAAGAGGCCTTCCCTGGATTCAAATGATAGCTACCTGCTAGCTATGTGACTTTGGGGAAATCATTTCCTATCTCTGAACTTCAGTTTCCTCATCTATAAAATACAGAAAATCCCGATTTAAAAGAACCACGGAGTCCATCTAGTTCAATACATTCCTCAAAAAGAATCTTCCATAAAAATTGGTCAACAAGTGATCTTGCCACCTTTGCTTAAACATCTCTAGTGTAGCAACACCTAATATCTCCTGAGACAGTTTATTCTATTTTTTACTTCTCTAATTGACAGAAAGCTTTTTTCTTATACCCAACTTAAATTTCTTTCAAGTTCTAAATTCATTATCCTATGAAGCATTGGCAAATAATAATAGTTAGCATTTATATAGTACTTTAAGGTTGGTGACACTCTTTACATATATTATTTCATTTGATATGACCAGAACACCTTGAATCTCTGGTTGTACTTTTTGATTTTCTCTTAGGTGTTACCCATTGTTTCTGAAATCACTGGAAGAGGCTTCCAATAGTGATAGGGTCTAACGTCAGGCTATAATGTAGAGAAATCTTAGTAGTTTGCTTCATAGGTTGCTGTTGTTGTTGTCTGTCCTTCATTTTCAAAGAGGACTAATAAGATCATGATGTTGGGGTAAAATAGTGAATAATAGTTGATGACTTGTGAGAGAATTAGATATAAGCAAGGCAGAACTGCACAGTCTTCAGCCTCACTCTCTATTCCAGAGTCCAAGTGGTAAAAGAAAAGTCAAAACTACTGGCAATTGCTTAGAATGCAATGGATGGCCTTGGCATCTTTGATGTCTGACCAGGCTCTAAGCATTCCATCATCCCTGCTTTGGCCACCTCAATGGCCATAGGAACAAATTTTCACATTCACCCATTAAATTGGGAGAAGTCTTCCCAAACTTAAAGTAGATAACTTCCTGAGTCACCAATGGAATTGAGGTCTATTGGTTACCATCCTCCTGGTTTAGCTTACCTGCCAAGACAGCTATATGGGATATGGCCACTGCCTGTGCTATAGCTTCTTGGAGGTGAGAACTAGGTGATAGGTGGACACCAAAGATGGATGAGCATCCCTGTGAAGGGTTCACAGTTACAATCTTGTTTAAGTATTGAAAATGGGAGGAAATGGGCAAGTATTGCTGATTTTAAATGATACAGGGGTCCAAAAAACAACAGCAGAGAGTAGACACTGTGAAGATGGGATTAACTCTCCCCTATTTATTCTTTTTTTTATTTTATTTTTATTTTTTTATTTTAAACCCTTAACTTCTGTATTGGCTCCTAGTTAGAAGAGTGGTAAGGGTAGGCAATGGGGGTCAAGTGACTTGCCCAGGGTCACACAGCTGGGAAGTGTCTGGAGCCAGATTTGAACCTAGGACCTCCCGTCTCTAGGCCTGACTCTCAATCCACTGAGCTACCCAGCTGCCCCTCCCCTATTTATTATTTAATAATATTATTATTAATAATAATATACACCAGGTATGTATATACCCCTGCTTAATCCTTAAGTCAGGGAGGAAAGTCTATGACCCATGTGTGCTAGTGAGTGACAAATCAAAAACAACTGACTGATCCCTGGGCAGTCCAAAGCAAAGTTAAAGCTGCCATTGGTCCACATAAAAGTGGAAGGTAGACACAGGTAGTGATGCAAAGAAGTGCCTTTAAATATGGTGGCAACTTCCTGTGAGGAGGTTTTTCCCCTTTGAACTTGGCCTTGGAGGACCTTGGACTTGAGACCTCAGACTGCTTCCCTTTGGACTGCCACATGGGCGAGTGAAAAGGCTGATTTCTTCTCCTCCAGAGAGGCCCCTAGTCTTGGAGGAGGCCTTGTGGCTAGAAGTATTGTTTAATTAACCTCTGTAACCTCTGTGCCCCCCCCTTTCTGGGGCCTCTGAAGCCCTGCCTAGTTGGGATCTAGTTCGAATAATTATCTCTCTCTCTAATTTTCCTTACTTTCACTCTTTCTATATGTAAATAAACTACCATAAAAGTCATTCTGACTTGAGCCTTTCATTTCGAATTAAGAACTTAATTCCTGGTGTCCAAACTCTTAAATATTCAGTCTAATCATAATTTTACCCCTGACAGCAGCTGAGTAGAAAACATTATAAAAAGAAAATGGAAGCACAAATATCAGGAAGCCTTTGCAATAGTCTAGGCAAGAAGTAGTCGTAATCTGAGCTTGAACAGAGAGAAGGGTACAAATGCAAGAGGCCTTAATAACTGGACAAATGATGAGCAAAGAAGGGAGAGGAGAGAGTCAAGAATGACTCTGAGGTTGGGAAACCAAATGACAAAAGGGATGGTGGTATCTTCTACAGAATTTGGGAAGTTTAGAGAAAAGGCAAGATTTCGAAGCAGAAAGGTGATGATGATGGGAAAGATGGAATTAACCAAAGGCAATTTCATCCAGGGTCATAATAGTGCCCTTTGTTTTCACTTCCACAGTATTCTATCTTTTCTTACAATAGTGGTCATTGCCCACAGAATTATGGACAGCCCCTTTTGAGATGCTGTTATTGAAGAGACCCTCAGGAGAGCTAAGTTGCCTCTGTGGATCTGAGCTTCTGTCTCTAGTCCTTTCTACCACTTTCCAAACTCTAGCTCTGAGAACTGTAATCAAATCAACGAGATTATTCCTAGAAAGGATGTGTTAATCAATTATGCAGTGGTTCCAATCAGTATTTCCTCTGACTTTTTAGTCTAAAAGATGCTTCTCTATGTGTGTTTTCTACCCTTATTCAAATAGAAGTTCTTTGGGATCAGAGACTCTTAATAGCAGTGCCTGGCTATGCGAGTTAAAATTATCCCTGTCCATCCTATCATTACTGTTTTTGTTGTCAACCTGCACTAAAGAAAACTACCAAAGCAGGAGTAATAAAGTCTTTAATCTAGAAGGAGATTGCAACCTGAGAAGAGGGGAGGGGAGGGGAAGAGAGACGAGAGGGGAGAGATGAGAGAGGAGAGGGGAGAGGGGAGAGGGGAGAGAGGAGAGGTAAGAGAGTAGAAAGGAGAGGGGAGAGGTGAGAGGGGAGAG